>NC_061492.1:8501642-8808785 GCF_022539355.2 Hippoglossus stenolepis
TCAGACGCTGGTGGAGACTCACTTTAAAGCCCAATACTTCACCTGGTGACATTTATGATGATGGCTTCATTCCGTAAGGTTTTTTTATTTGTGTTCGTACAAGTTTAAAGTTGTGCGTCGTGCAGCATGGGCTCATAGGACGCCACACACTCATATAAACCACAGACAGAATGCAACATGTAGTAGTTTTTTTAATACTTCAAAAAACTTCTGATGAATTTCAGACTTATATGTACAAAGATGACAAATTACAGATCAAGGACACATAGTGGAAACTTATAAGAAAAGTCAAAGACTAATGAAAAAAAGGACAAATCATCTTCCAGGACAAAATCAAAACAGAAAATTAATTGATTTTACCGGATACCATGATATGTGGTGTCAAAAGTGTTACCATGACACCAAGGCCACATTTTCAAAATGTAATAAGTGTAATTAGTGTATTTACATTTAATTAACACTGACTTATATAGTTATCACAGCGTTATGTGTGCACATCAGTACTTTTTCCAATCTTCACATCCTGAAGGACTCTTGTACACTAAAGTAAACAAACGACAAATATGTGTTTTCCTGTCTGGAAACAATGTACCACAGTACTAAAGCATAAATTACCCCAATTTGTGTAGCAGGTCTAATAACCTGAGTAAAGACTGACACAGTAGGTCACTGTACAGCTCAGCTCTTTTACCACAGTACAGTGTAGAGACATTATGAAGTTATGGAATGAGTGCGAAAGCATGGACCAATAAACGTGTTGAAATGTAATCATCTGTACCCTGCAGGCTATTGCTCTTCACAGATCTCTACAACTGCTGCATTGAATTTGTATATGTAAAGAATAGAGATAAATTAAATAATCAGATAAATTATATTTTTTCTCAGATTTCCGGGTCTGGGTCCTTGGTGGGTAGATGCGTTATTAAACTTAACCCTGTTGCAGTGATTTTCACCTCTTTAGAGTTTCTTTTCCTCATGTCTAAAAAACGCTGCTGAACCAACTCCGAACATTAATCACCTTGATCAAAAAGCTGTAAGAGAGAAACATTTGGAAAACTATTGTGAGAGAGGGGGCTAACATGTTCCCATCTGTCTATGAGTTACTAAGGTTACCACTTATAAATATCATTCATGTCAAAATCCAAGACAAACCACAGAGCAAGTGGCCCTTTTAGTTTCCTCTCTTTCGTCCTGCTCCCTCCTTCCTCTCGTCCCGCTCTACCTGCTCCCTGCTCCAAATGTTCTAACGCTTGTTTTGCTGTGTGTGTGTGTGTGTGTGTGTGTGGGTGAGTTGTGTTGTGTTGCATTTGTGACACGTCCAGCACCACTGCCTGTTTTATAGGACTGCGGACAGCGTCTCTTTGCCAAGGTCAGGCTGACAGAGTGCATTATGGGAAAGTAATTCACGACTTTACAATAGAGTGCATTTACACACTCGGCGTGGTCCGCGGGCTGAAAGTGACTCAGTCGTATTTAAAGGATGGTTTTAACACCAGAGCTATTGAGTTATTTCTGCAAAAGCACGAGAACACCTGCTCGATATGTGCGTTCATGTGCATTCATGTGTGTTCGTGTGTGTGTGTGTCTGTGTGTGTGTGCAAATGTAGATGTAGTGACATTTGCTGCTCGTCTGATTAATTATCTTATACAGCCTGGATAGATTGTGACAGGTGTTAGTCATTTCCTTGGGATTAGGAAGCTGGGAGGAAGACAGGAGGAGGAACGAGGGGGGGGGGGGGTTGCAGAGGTGCACGACAGGCAGGGGTGCCAGTGAACATGAGTCTCAATAATATCAAATGACAGAGTGTGTGTGTGTGTGTGTGTGTGTGCGTGAGATAGACCTCCCCTCATTTTGTTGGGAGCAATTATCTCTCTATTCCAGTCGGTGTTGATGTCTGAATATAATCGTCTGGAAACACTAAGTGCAACTAGACTGTGTTTCATGAGACACACACACACACACACACACACACACACACACACACACACACACACACAGACATATGTTTGTACTACTATCTTAGTGAGGACACTCATTGGCATAATGCATTCCCTAGCCCTGTACCCTAACCTTAACGATCCAAGCTAAATGCCTAACCCTAGCCCTAACCCTGAAACCAAGTCTTAACCCTCAAACAGCCCATTAAAGGCGGGCCAGAAAGTGAGGACCGGACAAAATGTCCTCACTTTCCCCAAATCCATTCATGTGTGATGGCAGTTCGCAGCAGGAAAGAGAGTTAAGGGGGAAGCCAGCTCGCAGCCGTCTGGCAATGACGAGCGTCGGCAGCAAAGATTGGCATAAAGTTCTCCTAAGTATCAGAGGTGTGATGTAATTTCATCTGTTCCCTCATGAGAAGGAGCTGCTCTCTCTAGAGTTTTCAATCAGCATGAACATTCAAAGAATTTTTTTAAATAGATTGGATTTTTTTAATAAACCTTCTGATGTCAGGTAAACATTGTTTTTATCTGACACCTTTGATAGTGAAAACCATATTGGAGATTTCGAGAATAAAGTCAAAATATTATAAGAACAAAGAAAGAACTTGATTTCCAATCTCACTTTTTCTTGAAAAGCTATGAAACGTCTTCCGAAAGCAAACATACTGTTTATACCAGCAGTGGCCTTGCAGTCAAAACTAATATTTCCTCCAATTCTGTGAGCTTCTTTCTCAAAGTCCTGATTCTTATGATAATGTATAATTTTGTTATTAGTGAAACTTATACAAAAGTATTACTTAACAAGATTCTCCACATTCAGGTTGCATCCTCTAATGCCTTTATTCTTGTAAGATTTTAATTACTTTTCAAGTAATATTATAACTTTACACCAATAAAATTACGGCTTTATTCTTGTTAAATCAAAACTTATTTTCTTCTGAAGATGTTGACTTTATTCTCATAATATTACAACGATTAATTCTCTTAAATTAGTGTCCCTAATAATACTTTGTCGTTGATATCAGTGGGTGATGGAAAAAATACGTTTTTTCAGTTTGTTAAAACTTCCATTTAAACCATTGTAGTCTCCATGGCTGCAAACCCTCAAAGATCAGGACTGGAATCAGAGGAATCACCACTGATTAACATCTGTCTTCTATTTGTCTTGTCTCATCCTTCCATCTATTTCTCTGTCCTTCCTTATATCTGTCTCCCCTTCACTCCAACTTTGTCTTTCTCTCTCCACCTCTCAATTTCTTTGCATTTTTTATGCATCGCTCCTTCACTTGTGCTTTTGATTAATATTGATTAAGCCGTAATAGTCGGGCTACAGGGACCCCGCATTTCAATAACTTCTAATTATACAAACATACACACACACACACACACACACACACACACACACACACACACACACACACACACACACACACACACACACACGCTTTGATAAATCTAATTGCGAGTTCCACTCATAACGCCCCAGCCCACAAATTACAAACAGCGATCTGACAATGTCAATAAAAATGGCTGCCATTCGGCCCAGCTGCATTGTTGTGAAATGAAAAATGTGAATAAACATTACGATTACCATTAACATGACCATTTTCCTCTGATCCCTTCTCTTTTTCTCAGTCTTCTTTTTCTTTTTCCCTCTATCGGCCCCGAGCTCTGTCCTCCCCTCTTTCTTTACTTCCCCTCCTCCTCCCCATCATCCCGTCCCGCTCTCCCTTAGCCCGCCCCCTTTGTCTCCACTTTGTTTCAGCTGTTGATTCCGCATCAATCATTGCGAAATCTAATTTGTCAAACCTCAATCTAGCAGGGCCCTCAACCCTGCGCCGCTGTCTGTTTGTCTGGAGCCCCACAAATGAGATGTGTGATAAGGCAACACAGGGAGTTCTGCCAGGAATAAAAACAGACTTTTGCACTTTGAAGTCGACGCGGATCAAAAACAACAGAGGGCTCTTTGTGCTACAAAGGGAGAGTTTCTCCCCTTCATCCATCTTCCCTCGTTCCTGCACCTTTTCCCCGCAACCAGTCTGTCACTCTGTGAACTGTCACATATCACATACGGGCCCCAAATCTGCCTCACTTACCTGCAGCATCTACCTACCAGGGGGACGAGATCTGACTCTGTGTGTGTGTCTATATCGGTGTGCAGGAATACATATTATGCACATACCTTGAGGCAATTGGAGTCTACGTTGGTGCACAGGTGATGAAGACGTGCGTTATACTCTGTTTGTCTATTTGTCTTCTCATTTCTGGGTTGTGTGCTTGTAGTCGTGTCTCGCAGGCAATCTTCTCCAGCGTTATTCCAGCCCACCCAGGTTCTCTCCCCCTGTCGCTTTCATTTTTTTGCAGCGAGCACTCGCCGTCAAGTCTGAAAAGACACTGTCAGCGCTGAGGTTAGGTACGTACTGTACATCTTGTGTCCCATCAGCCCACAGCCACCCTTCATCACGCTCGCTCCCTCCGCCCCCCCCACCTCCACCAGTCCCATGTTCCCGACATGGGAGTCATTTGTCTTCTTTGTGTCCGCTGCGATGATGTGGGATAACGTCAGGGTCCAGTGGAGCAGACAGGGGAGTATTGGAGTATCGATCCTTCCTCTGTTCTCCCTGTCCTCCTGCGACTGGTGCTGATGGAGTTTGGCTCCATACATTGTTTCTTACACCTTTGGTGCACACGTATGAATGTGTGTGTGTGTGTGAGAGAGAGAAAGAGCAATCTATTTGTAGGGGAGAGTTGTTTGTGACTGTATGGGACTGCTGATGTTCCAGTTGAGTCTGCTCTGCCTCTCCATTCGTATCCAGCTCAATCTGCAGTGTGTGTTTACAATGACTGTGATATATTAAAGATAACTACATGACAAAAATAGAAGGGTTATCAGAGAGCACACACCTCCACCCACACTAAGGCCATATCTCGCCATGTTGAAGAAAGTAAAGAAAGACTCATGGAGCCATAGGTTTATCCAGATATACTCAAAGATATTTTATATTTATATATTTCTTGGCATTAAGACATTAAGATAAGAGGATGATCTGGTGAAGATAATGTGAAGAGAAAAGCGTTGTGTCCAAAATCACCCCACTCACTCAATAACCCCTACTTCACTATAAAGGGTCTTCTATAGAGGACTATATAGTGATGTTATCTGCAAAAGGAAAAACACTTTCAGTCTCTACTTGACGCATTTTCTCTGCACCGGTAATTACATCGTTGCAGGATTGTGACGTACAACAACAAAAACAACGTCGGCCAGTGGAAAATCCCATAATACATTTTAAATGTTTATTTTACACTTTGTATTAATACTTTTAAGTAAAACACACGTTGAATGACCATATTTAAATGTAGAAATAAACTTCTTTATTTAGCTCTGCTCGCATTTGTCCGACAGTCGGAATGTTCCTGCTGCCGTCTCTCCTCTCGTCTCATATCTGTACAATACAGGGTATAATGTCACTAAACATTCGGACAATGCTACAAAATGTCAAATTCACCATATAGTGGACTTTATTAGTGAGTGATTTCAGACACAGCCAATTGATTTAAAGCAGGTGCAGTGATGGGGAGGTGGGAAGACACCAGAGCTCCAGTATGTCCAGTATGAGAGAGAGAGAGAGACATGATTCTCTCTGTGTGGTTCACAGATAAACACACAGAGTAGAAACATACAGGAGTCAACAGGGCAGAGAGGCAAACTGTAGAATCCTGATAAATACCTTGGATCTACAAAGAAGGGGAAACTTCTCTATGCATCCATGCATGTGAGTCATCTCTGGGCCACAAAAGATAATATACTGATAAGCCTCTTCTTGTATATTTAGCTCAATGGCTTATAAATTATCATACACCTGTCAACACAAGTTCATGTTCAATAGAAAATGTTCCAGCAGTAGTTACCTGGTTCCAGCTCTGACTCAAAACTGACCTTGAGCTCAAAGAGAAATTATTCAAAGCAAGGACTCTGCCTTCCTCGAAGAAAGCTGAAGAAATAAAATGCAAGTGGATGACTACTGCAGTAGTTTAACACAATCTCCATCTTGGTAACATCTTAATCGTATGTCTCCTTGTTGCTGTGGTCCACTGTCTCTGTCTTACATCCCTCCTGAGAGAAAACAGATTACCCAATAAGCATTAACGTCTGGTCAAACTCCAGCAACTAGCAACAGCCTTCAGCTCAAGTTATCTCAGTCCTTATAATGAAATAAAGACCTGCGTGTGCTTTGTACAGTACTTTACTCATACTTCTTGCTGTAAGTATGTTATTGTCTGTTTTACTGTAAGGGCCATGTTCTCCCCCCCCTCTCTGTCTCCGGCATAAACAATATTTCCTCTTTGTATGGTGCATTTATTGGCGGGATATTTGCTTTAATAGAACATTTCTGATCCAATATTCCATGACAAAGATCTTTGACTGCCTGGGTGAAAGCGGCCAGCTGATTTGTATCATCAGAGCCCTGATTATTACCCCTGGCCTGTGCTGCCACGCTCCTGTCCGGTCAGAGCAGCTTGGCACTGAAAAGAGCCAGTTTCTGCTCAGTGACTCCTGGTTGTTATGTAGCTCCACACACCCGTATTGAAAAAGACATCAACAAAACAAACCACGCACATACAGCCACACAATAGATGGGAAAACATCACCACATGATAGGCAAGGAGAGGAGGGGATAAGCATCTCTGTGAAATCCAAAACAAACTGCCACAGCTGTACACACAGGAACAGACACACACGTACACACACACGTTAACGCGTTTGTGCAGTTTAAGACCTGATTGTGATCTGTGACCGCTGCACGTGGCCACAGTCACACTGAGAACAAAGTGGTAATTCCAGTCTGCTCCCACCTTCCACCTCGTGGAGCCAGGACGCTGCATATCATCTTATAAGAGAAGAGAGAGGAGAGGCAGCAGGAGAAGGAGGAAGAGAAGCTGTTGTCAAATGTAGGACCTTGTCTCTAAAGACTCAGGCTCAGTTATCGAAGAACAGTTCTTACTTTAGATTCTTTCTCATTTACTTTAGCATCAATTTAAATTGAGGCTTCATGATTTCCTGTGACCTCTTAGTTTTGTATTTCAGAAAGAAAGAAACCAACGTGACGTTTGACCAGAGATGCATTAGTGAGAATTACAGTTGGTATGATAACCTTAACCTTAACCTAAAACGTCTTTCTCTCCCCATAAGGAAGAAACGGTCCCAATAATGTGACTGTTAATAGATTTAGGTCCCCACAACATGAGTAATACCTGAACCACAAACACACCCACACACACACACACACACAGACACGGTCGACCAATCCACTCCTCAACACCGCCAAAGTAATTTGTCATGTTCATGATAAATTATACCCTCTCCAGTTCAATGCGTACAGAGGTTGGAGAGAGAGAGAGAGAGAGAGAGGGAGAGAGAGAGAGTCAGGCAGTTATTTACAGCTGTCATTTGTATTTGTGCTTACAGCAAAGAAATGAAACATGACAAAATATGGTAAGACGAGGAGGCGTTTGTGCGTCGCGCGGTTACTCCTTCATGGCATTTAAAGCTGTGGGGGGTAAACTGCAGGTCATTTACAGGGTGGGCCCGACTTGACAATTTAATTTGTCACTGCCTTTTTTCATGGGAATCAAACCTTGAATAAAAATCGCAAAACAAGCACAGCGGAGTTAAAAGGGTCGTCTCACCCACGTTAAAAGACACCGTCTGCCTCAGGTCGAGTTTTATTTGCTCAGGTTTGGAGATATCTGACTCCGAGGTTTCGTTGTGGTGCTTCCACTCCTGATAAATTACATTCCAAAACACACTCACAGCCTGCGTCCCGACCTTTAAATCATTGCCCACGTCTCACAAGTCTGATGCTGTGCTCACTGACGGCTGTTTCCTGTGACTGTGAGTTCAAATCATAAGGGAAGGATTGAAGGGACAGACCCTGGCTCACATGAAATACACATATTTGCTTTTCAAGACCTTTCAGAAGTGTTGTAGTCATAATTACAATGGACATAACACAGTATTACATTTTGACATTTGGCTATATGAAATATTGGATGGTGATATTTATGAGGTGATGAGGAAAAGTGCAACAATTCATCCTCTTAGGACCATGAATATCTCATAGACTGTATATAAAGATGGAGGATATAACAGCTCCTAAAAGTGAAGTCAAAACATATTGATCACCCCCTGGTCATAAAGCCCTCATCATCCATGTTAGTGGATGGGCCTTTGGCCAAACTAAAAAGTAAAAGTACACACCATATAATCTTTTTCCAAAGATGGAGTTTGTAATTTTAGAAAGTTCCAATTGGTTTGAATGCTACAAAAATGGGGAGAAACATCGTGATTGACAGCTGAGACTGACTCGGGACTGGTCGAGTGGTGTATCGGCGGGACCTCGATATCACGCATCCACTCTACGATCACTACTGCGCCGACCATTGCTCCAAATGACATCACCGGCAAAAGATGGCAGCACCCTTATCTGAGATCTTAATACAATTTTGAGGAAATGGCATCATCCATCTTTTTTTAAAAACTGTCTATGGTCTCTAAACGTTTTTGAGGTTCAGTCTGCTACAAAGTGGTGGCCAAAAAACTTGGATGACTGCCTGAAGTTGGAATAAACCAACTGAGGCAATGATGGTTTGAGACATTACCATTTGCGTCATTACCGTTCAGCTAATGTAGGATATTTCTGCAATAATCCAGGGATCCTGCATTCATGCAAAAACTAAAAGATTTTTATGCATTATCTAGAACCATTGTCGAAATGTCAATGAAGAAAATCTGCATTGCTACCACTGGGTATATGAGAAAACTGTGTGGGAATACCCATTGTCAGCCTGCACCCGACAATGAATTCAGTTGTAACCTGAGGTAAACGTAGACATTCTCTAGTTAAAAAAACAAGCACGTATTATCCAACCAGAGAATTCTCTGAACCCCGTTAGTGTTGGAGGTGCAGGCTGGAGGAATGGGGGAAATCTCACAATAGCCTTATACAGTATATGTGTTTATGGAGGCTGAATGCCCACAGGAGCAGCGTGAGGCATGGATAGACACAGCCAGGGGAGAACTCATCTGTTTCTTGGCTCGTAGCTGTTCCAACACTCATAATGCCTCCATCCCCTGGGTGGTATTTCTTCTATAATAGCCTGCAACTATGCAGCACTGAAAAACAACCTTGCTAATTCTCGCACACACAATAAGGGAGAGACCCATGGACTGAGATGGGGGGAGCGAGGGAGAGAGGGGTGAGGGATCCTGTGCCTCTATTCCCAAGTCTAACAGGCCTCTTTTGTATTCAGGTAGGTTGGCTTAACCAGAGAAATGCTGATAACTCCTTGACACAAGGTCACTCATGATATGCCATTAAAAAGCCAATGCGGCTGTATGTGGTCCGCGCACAAACACGCACGCACACGTTCACAACACACACACAAGTGGACGGGTCAACAGAATTATGTAAACCACTTTGTTTCATCTTCATAATCGGCAGTGGGCTTTGCGGAGTTAAGGTCACTGACACGATTATCCTATTATATTAGATAAAGTAAGGGTGATGGAGAGAGGCGGCGGTGGTGGAGGCACGGAGAGCAGGAGAAAAGAAAGAGAATATTAAAAAGGGCTCAGGCATGCAGGAGCGTCTCCAGGTACAGTAAGAAAAATGTGCAGGAAACACAATGGATTCCTCTGTGGCTACTCAGAAATTCTACCTTAGGAACAGGTATGTGTGTGTGTCTGTGTGTGTCTGTGTGTGTGTGGAAAGAGAGAGATGGGATGAATCATGTGGAGTGACAGTGACAGAGGGGGATTTCAGAGTGAACTTTGAGTGTACATCTCATATATTTTCATCTGGCCGCAGGGAGAGCTGCCACTGGCTCTGTACTCGGCTGTCAGCCATGACAGACTCCACTGATTGGCTTTCTTCACTACTCTGTGTGCACGTGTGTGTGTGTCTGCAGGTGTGCTCATGTTCATATGTTGATGTATGCGTGGAAATCCGACATTGATGTATATTGCTTTTGCTGTATCTCCGGATCTTAGGGGACTGCGATGCCACCTCCTAAAAAATGATGTTCACATACACACAAATATGTTTCGCCGGAATTTCAAGTTGCATGTTTATTATCTGCATGGGGACGGAGTTTCAACAAAGTTGGTGAGATTATTACTTTGGAGGGAATCTCTAGATGATTCACTTTTGGAGCCGGTTTGTCAAAGGTCAACATAAAAAAATGATGCCATGCAATATTCAAAAATGCATTTTCCGAGGTATTCAATAGGACTGTAGACACGTCCTGAAGCTTAAATAGATGGAAAGATAATCTATGATCATATGGAAGTAATGGTGTCATGATAACAACAATAAGTGAGAAAATGACATCATATAATCTAGTAATACGTTGACTTTTGCTTTATCTTGATGACATAATAATGAAATGGTGTTAGCATTGCCTGACAGGGGTATATACAGTGTGCAGAGGGTATTCTGATGCTTTTCATTGTATTCCTTCCTCCCAGATGAACACAGTGGCCTCATTTTAAACTTGTCTGGTAGCGGTTACATCAACAAATAGGGTTAGCTTATAAAACGAGGGGTCTGGTCGGTTTGCGGCCTGGGATGGATCAAAATCCGAGCCTGGATTATCCTTTTAAGTCCGCTCCTGGTTTGAGTAACAATGAGTGGGTTAGAAGATGCATGACCTCATCCAACTATCCCTCCACCCTGTGACTTCTGTGTCGTACAACAACGTCACATTTCCTGGAATGAAAAAGAGAAGGGTCGCTAGAGATCAAAAAACCAGACGTGACTTTAATCTTCCCCCAGTTGTGTTTGGCGGAGCAAATTAGTTTTACCTAGACATGTTTTTGTAGAGGATCAGGCTGCTCCACAGAGTGTAGATTCTGGCAATAATGTGTACGGAGTGTCTAACAGTTGTGTAGAGTGTATGAAATGAGCGCAAACCTCCAAGGGGAAGCGAATGGATGTGTATGAAGGCATCAAAAGAGAAAGAGATGAGGTGAGGAGGAGGTCCGGAGTAAGATTTAAAATTTTGAGCAGTAAATCTGATTTATGGGCCGGGGGGGGGGATCGTGCCAAGCTTTTACAGCTGACCTCAAAACATTTTGTGTTTTCCCACTTGCTCCTGTTCAATGAACTGCAGCAGTTCGTCTTTTTATGAGTCAGGGTGTTTTTTAATTAAAGTAGAAAATGAAGGACTGAGGGGAAATGACAAAAGAGTAAAGAACAGCAGCGATGAGTGACATGTGACTAACATTCTGCTGTAGTGTGACGATTGAAGCTTTTTAGAAAATGCATGAAACTTAAATTTCATTTCTTGCTTAAAACTTTGGATATTTAGCAGAAACCATTAGAAAAAATCAGCACTTGTGAATCAGTGCATTTGGTAGAAGCTCAGTAAGAATAGGGGAGAGCAGCTTAAATTCAAAATGCAACCACATTTATTTTGGAAACCTCCTGAGCTAAATGGGGGAGAAAAAATAAAACTCACAGGAGTCTCCTTTTTCTGACATTTACAGTTTAATGGCAACAAAACACATTGTGAAGTCGTAATTCTCAGGCTACACAAAATGAGATACAACAAGAGCGGCAAACCTGAGTTTATCACCAGCCCCGTGTGCTCGGTAATGGAATGATATTCCAATCCCCAGCCTCCCCGAACACTCCGCAGCATGGCTGCGATCCAAAACACAAACATCCTTCGCTGTACCCTTGACGCTGCGACCCTAATGGGGAACACAAAACACCCCAAGAGTCAATTTTCTCGACTGGCTCTCGGATGATGAGTTCTGACGTGGGTGTGTACTCGAGGGCAGCAGGTAGAAGGGGTGGGGTTGGAAAGGGGGTTTAGTCGGTGGGTGTAGAGCGTCCTCGGTTTGGGGATGCAGCCCACTGTGTCGCTGGCGTGTTTGACATGTGCTGCAGTGCATTATAATCACCCCGGCCATCACTCAGCCGGGCCCTGCGCTCTGAGCCCGCAGCATCGGTTCAATCAAACAAGCTTTTCTGATCGCCAGGCCTCTGGAGGAAAGCCCTGAGCATAGAAAACATGTCAGTCTAATATCACACGCACACACACACGCTATCTGAGTGATCAAACAGCCACAGCGATAACGACTGAGCAGGGACATGCATGCGTCAGCAGGCGTTTCTCTCTCGCTCTCTCTCTGTGTGTGTGTGTGTGTTTGTGTTTGTGTGTGTGTGAGTGAGCAGATCAGCATTGCAGAATACTCGTCTGGATGAAGAGTTGCTGTGTAAGAACTTCAGCCATTGATCGACGATAATGAGTCACATGAGGAGGAAGAGGGAGGAAGTTGAAGAGAGAGGGTACGGAGGAAGAACAACACACAGGGTGAGTGCAAAGTTAGAGGTGAAGCCTACAGATGAAGTATAGACGAGGAAAATCGAGTTGGAGGATGAATTATAAAAAGAGACGTGAAGAATGATGTGGAAGAGAGAAAGAGAACAAGAGGTACAAAGTACAGGAGGAGGAAGAGGAATGAGGAAATGGGACGAAGGTAAAAAAAACAGATTTTGCAAAAGAAAAAAAGGAAAAACAGGCCATCTGGTGAGATGGAATTACATTAGCGGTGCACATACAGCCCTCATGCTCCTGTCTCATCAACACATACAGTAACACAGGCTGAGCTGCTTTATGTGCATGTGTGAAAATGTTTGTGTGTGTGTGTGTGTATGTGTGCACAGTGAGGTTTTTGCCCTTCTACCCCTCGCTCATAAGCTGCTTTCAGACATGCACTGAAGTCCGTATACATTTTCCTGAAATCTATCAGAGGGGCTGAGGACGCAAAGGTCCGAGTCAGTTGCTCTGCACATTTTCCTGAACTTTTCCTGCCAGCCTAACGTCAGGGAAATGTCCGAGTGAGCCCATTTGACATTATAACAGGAAAACTCACAGCGAGCGAGTGGACGTTTCGATGTCAGTCAGACAAACTGGAAGAATACAAATATCTCAGGATGAAAAGAGGCACCATATATACGTAGAAGACGTAATGCAGATCTCAACTTGGAAAGACAATGGGATTAGAGAGCTTTTGACAATCAGGGCTGATGTTGATGTGTAAACAAAAACCTGATATCCACAGTGGAATTTATACATCATGTCCTGCCTCCTACATGCTCTGCCCAGGCGCCACCCCTCGCCTAAGTTCTTTATAAAGGCAAACTCTGGACAATTTGCAGAGTTCATATCTGAAAAGCTCTTTATTAGGCATTGGTTTGCACAAAATAACTCTTATCCACTCAAACATTTACTGCACAATGGCGCATGTGAGCTATCCGTGCCTGTAAACGCTTGTTCAAAGAGAACTCCGGGTGCCTCATACTCTCACTTACCTCACATAAGAGCTCTCCCACATTCCCGTTTACTCAATATTTCATGCATGAATAATCCAATCGAAGCAAAAGTGCATTATTTCCACCAGGGCCCTCTGCTAGATTAGCAGAGGGGGTTTGGCACTGTCTCCCCGAGGACTCCCAGGCTTCTCCCAGGAACACAGAGCAAAAGTAATCAGACACAAGACACATCTTTCTTATCTCCGGCCGACTCCTAACAAGCACATAATTGCTCATATCTTTGCTGAGCTGGAGAACTAATACCCTGGAGACTGACTATGTATATATACACCCTGATAGAGAGAGAAGGACAGGTTGCTATAGGAACAAGGAAGTCCTAATGTGGTAAAGCAGGGGGTAGGGGGGGGAAAGAGCGGCAAGGTTGAAAGACCTGAAACTGCGGCGCTCGCACGTGGCCCCCCTGAACTCTTTCACCACAGTGAAATACAGTGGATGTAATCAGGCCTCTTTGAAACTGATGTTTTAATATTAAAGTGAAAAAATCTCTAATCTCTTTTTATAGAATAGAAAATGGGAATTGGATATTCTCTGTGACAAAGTTTAAGTGGTATAGATACTGGATGGATGGATGGAGTTTAAGCTTTTGCAGTGTCTTGTAATACAGTAAGGTCAACAGAACAATCCTATAGTGTTCGCCAGAGCCTCAGAGATCCAGGAATTGTTGGCAAAAAGTTTGATTTGTTGGAAAATACTTTGAGGAAGCTCTCACAAAATCTGAGTAGTAAAGAGGCTCCTGCTGGAAACACTAATCCCCCCCCCCTCAATAAATAAACTCATCCATACACATTAAATGTTAGCAAACCGTGCTGTGTATCAGCAGGGTACTGGTGAAAAGTGTCAGGTTGTAATATCCACACCGTGCACCTGCATGAGTGAGTTTTCTGATATTTACATACATACATATATACATATATATATATATATATATATTTGAAAATCCCACTGGAGAACCGGCCAACACTTCAGAAACTAACTGAGAACTACAGTATAATTGTCTTGATGATCCAATATAAATATAGTAAAGAGTGAAATAAACATCCTTTAATGAAAATTGTGGTTATTCACTTGCTAAATAAGCATTAATCTATGTTCCGTCTATAGATATTTTCAGAGTAGTCCAGGAATAGTTCCCTTTATGGAATTCTTTTTTCAGTCGAGCTCCGAGCAGTGATTTAGAAGCTTTTCCAAATTTACGCCTCATACACCCGGTAGCTCTCTGCAAGAGGAGAGCTGGATTTCCACTTAGATTCTAGAATGAGAGGTGCTGTGAAAAGTCACTAATCACTCTATACCACACCAAAAACTGCCCAACTCCATATCTGGTTTAAGATGAACACCAGACAGCAACACCACCACCACCATCTCATCATTAAGTCTGGTGATGCAGCAGAACTGAGGAGAATCCTGTAAAATAATAACCCCAAATGTAAACATATAGGCCCTTCATTAGGAAAACACTGCATCACAAATAAGTGGCACCACGTTAAAAAACTTAAAGTTAGACAAGAATGACAGGGACGTAAATATCCTGCAGGATAATTTTGGTGCTCATTACCCCAAACAAAATATATAATACTGACATATATGATGGGTGTATCACTGCAGCTTCTTACCTTGTGTCTTATGATTTAAATCAAATTCGGGAAAAAAACATTTTGTTTTATTTAGTTTTTGCCTTGTTTTTCTTCTGGGTGGATCAGTGTCAGAAACAGCTTAAACACACCTCAGCATCCTGTAAAACAACAGAACGAGAGGAGGTCCTGAGGGAATGTAAGTTCAACAACAGAGCTCAGAGAAAGTGATAGACAGCTGGTAATTAGGGGGCAGAAATAGAAACAAAGTGAGTGGGAGAAAAGCAGCGGAAAAAAAAGGTGCGACAAAGTCAGACACCTCAACTTTGTAAAAGAGGATCTCTAAAAATATACTGTATGTTCCTGTTATTATTCACTGTGCTCTTACTTCCACCGGGTGTGCTGCACATGCACAAGCGGCTTCTTATAATACTCGTTTGTTGTAAGGAAGCAAAATACATCAGTGAGGCTTTTATTGAGTTGAAAGTGTGCATCGTTCTTATGCGGCGTTATTGGATTAGCAGCCAGCTATCTGTAATGTCAGCCTCTGCACGGCAACATGAGGAGAATAAGTGAGGCCATAACTTATGTGTGTGAGAGATCACATTATTTTGCCCGAGCGCTAATCACTCTTTGAGGCCGGAGGGGCTGAATTCGCTCAGCCTCCCCCTCCGTGTCTTTATCTGTCCGTCTCGCTCTCTCCGTGTTTGTCTTCTGCTCTTTATCTCTCGTTTTCCTCCTCTCCATCTGCCTGTAATGGTATTTCAATAGGACAGATAGCCACAGGAATCCAATACGCACAGCGTCTAATTGAGTCTTTAATAGGTTGTGTGATGTCTGCTCGCTGCTAGCTCACACTGAGAGAGACTGGGAGAGAGTCACACTTCAAACGACGCGCCAACCGCCAGCCGGACCCGTCTGCAAAGGTCAGTCTGCAGCGGCTGCATCAGCGGCGTTAACGTGTTGTTTGTTAATTACATGCAGCTAGAAAAAAAGGATCTGGTTTCTTTTATCATCTGGAGGAAATGTTGTGCTGAGCTTTGTGCGTCGCTGCGAACAGACCCAGATTCCTGTTTGCTAGCGATGCACAGCCGATTGATTGAGAGGAGATCAGAGAACCTGCTCATTAGAGCCGTGTTAGACTTTCAAGTTCTGCTGTATTGATTTACATTTCTCCCCCATGCGAGGGTCTAGAAACACGAAGTTAGTCATAAATATTGTACTTTCATTCTAAAAGCTTAAGCTTTTGTCTTTTTAACAAACTGGAACGCTTGATATTCAAAGTTGTGTGACTTGCCTTGTGCTCCAGGAAAATAAAGTTTTGGCTGTATTATAAATAACTTCCCCCTGAACTGATGCACTTTATTTGTTCCTATATATCTTCTTATTGTGATAAAATGACGGTGACAGTGAGTGGGTGATTCACATGTTAGAATATGACTTGTTTGTTTCTTTGGATGATAGAATTTCCAGTTTATGTTGGATCATCTCTGATGTTGTTAAAGTCACTGCTTCTTTTGCAATGAGTGCCTGTTCCAATAATTCAATAAAATATCAGTTTCTATTACATTCAGTCAAACTCATCCTGTTTTCTTTCTCAAGTCTTAGTTGATCAAAGCAAATCCAATAACTTTTGTCATGTCAAATTCATTTCACATATATAAACACAGTTTGAATGAATAACTACAAGTGAGTCAGAAACACAGTAAACTGTAATGTTTCATTTATAAAAATAACTCTCTGTATACGATTTAAAGTTTGAGATGCTTTGAAATCATAAACCGAACATTTCCCTAAAATCTTTTACTCCAGGATTACTCAAAAACTACTGAACTCGTGCAGATATATCTTAATTCAAAACCACTGGGCATGTGTAGCGTGCTAATATGAACAGATGTATCTGATCTCAACCCATGTATATGCAGCATGGTGATACAGTGGCCAATCAGCCTTGGTGGAGGAATGTGCCCCTTCTAGTTTGTTCATGAGATTAAAGGCCTACTCATGCTTCCTGCGTCGAAGCACAGGGCCGAGCAGGCATAGCTGTGCGTAGGTGTGTGTGAGTCGTGCTGCAGTGACACCCCCGTAATGCTAGTGGCGGTAGACTCTCTTCGCGTCTCTTCCAGTTTGTGGTCCACTTATTTACAACTTCTCTGGCGTCTCTTACTTCAGAACAGTGGCGAGTGGATCGTGTTGGAGCTGACAGATATTAAAGAGCAATCACTTTTTCTTAAAGAGGTGCAATGAAGAAAAGAAAGACGTTGTCCGTGTTCGTTCCCTCAACTCAATTCAAAAATGGCGGCGAGTCTGTCGGACCAATCACAGCTCTTGCGGCCTCGAAGCTTAGCTACATTTTTGGGGAGGCGCACGTCAGGACACGGCGTAGCTTCGACGCGGTAGCATGAATTGGGCCTAACATTAGACAGTCATAACAAAATAAGGTTCAGAAGATGACATTTTCCTCTTTGATTCGCTCAACATCGCACGTCCTCTTTTACCTGTACCGCTGAACGCGTGTGTTTTCATGTGAAAAGGTGCATGTCAACCTTTGTGCTGTCTGTGTGGGTATGTATGTACAAAGCAGCGCCGCAGAGACTATATTCTATCTGCTTAACGGCGGGATAATTAACATCTTCACCTGGCTCCTGGTTTGTTCATTTTAAAAAGCCTAATTAATCACAGGGACAATGTTGGGACTGGAGTCAGCGCCGCCAAGCGTGAAATTACCTTTTCTCAGAGACTGGGCTCAAACGTCCATAAACAGTGATCCTGCCAGCCTACCCTCTGTACCTGACTGTGCCATTCTTTATCTCGCTCCGAACACGGCCTTGGGATGAGGCGGCGGGGAGAACAAGAGCGAGAAAGTCCAGCAGAGGTGGGGGGGAACAATGCAGATGAGTCGAAATGAAGACGGAGATCCGAGGGAGTGGAGTTTTCCTTTGTGGTCTCCCACTGTCCGGACAGACTGAAGCTACTGCACCGCTGCATATAAATAAAATGAGCTGGTGGGCCAGGTATCTGCAACACCCACTCTGAGCGAGCTCTCCGGCCCAATCGATAACTTTGAACTTTCCAACATGGGAGCAGAAAGAAACTCTCCACATCAACAGAAACGAATCATATCCAACTGCTGGTGTGGAGAACAGCAGCAGCCGTTCTGGGAGTCGCTTGTATGAATCATTCAGACGCCCACTCTCTCTAACCTCTACCTCTCTGCCTCTCTGCCTACCTGCCCACTCGGCAACCCCACCGCCCACCGCCTGCCGCCGACAGCATCCACTGTCTTTGTACTTAACCTCACACATCACAGCTAACTCGTATATCAATGTTGTGCTGAGACGGCGGAGAAGGGATGCGCACCTATTTCTGGCTCAGTAGGTGTGGATGATGGCTGTTGTGTGTCGGTGCCTGTGTGTGTGTGTGTGTGTGTGTGTGTGTGAGTTTGTGTGTGTGTGAAATGCTGTTGAACTTGATGGAGGTGTATGTTTCATAAAGTGCTGTGTCAGACCTCAGACAGCAAATCACATGTTATGGAAACAGACAGACAGGTTAAAAAGTACACACATAAACAACAATCAATAATTTGATCTTATATTTTATTTTATTTTATTTTATTTCATATCATATTATTTCATTTTCTATTATGATTTATATTATGTTATAATCGGACACTTAGAAATAATTCCGACAACACACACAATCGTGTATAGTGCAATATTGTGCAGCTTTTTCTTTTTCATGTGCAGTGTTACCACTCATTACCACTCACATGCAATTTGTGTAATATTTAATGTGTTTTTCTTCATCATCATATTTCAATTTCAATATCATATGCAATATCCATTATTACATCCTCCTTCATCATTTCATTTCTACTTATTGCCACTTTAGTTAAGTATTAGTTTCTCTGTCTAATGTAACATTGCTTATGCTTATCTTATTCTCATTTCTGTCAATATATCTACTAATAGGCACAGGTTCTACATTACTCAGTATACTATTACTCTTATTTTATTTAAAATACACTTAGACTTTTACTTTTTATCTTCACTTAATTTTTTATCTTTATTATTATTTTTTCACTGTATTCTATTCTGCTATATATTGTTCTGTAATGTAATCTTGGAGCAAGCTGGCGTAAGAATTTCCTTTGGGATTAAAAACATCTTATCTTATCTTAATTAATCATGTCAGGGCATTGCTACATGTTTTTATTCAAATGATCATGTGAGTCAGTATCATTTGATTTTTTTAACATGTTGATAACATTTTAAGCTTCATCTTTGAATCCCTTGAAAGATTTTGCTCTTGATCAAGTATCACCAGCTGGACTCCACATTTTATCCCCAAGAGTGACGGACTACATGTGTCCATGTGCACGTTTACACCTGCTTTGAGAAAATACAACAAGCACAAGAGGAGAGAAAGTTACAAAGCCTCGAGCAAAGTGCTCGTCACATCATCACAAAGGGTCCAAACCTCCCTGTCACGTCTTCCAGTGTCCACATTGAGGACAGTGTGCACAACGATTCTTGTAACTTTCCAAAGCCAAGAATACGACAATCACACCCACATCACACAGCGAGGGGCCAAGTGAGAGAGTGACAAAGCTCTTTTTTTATTCTACACACAACTTTTTCTGTCGCGTTCCGTGAGTACAACTGAGTGTAACGCTATGAACGCCTCTCTGTGCACAAACATCCCCATTCTTACAATTCACTGCACCAGGCCCGTGTGTGTGTGACAACAGCCTCTATGCAAGATTTGGGCATTTTGTGGCGTTTTACTGCAATTTGTATGTATCATTAAGACGTGTATTTTTATCATCATTAATATTATTGAGCTGATTATCGAAAAATCCCAGGTAATGAAGGTGATAGAAAATTCTTCTTCTTTCATTTCAACTTTCATGTTGGATAAAATTTACAGATTTTGAGAGGAGACAGTGGATACACAACAGCAAAGCATGCTGGGTAAACAAACAAAATACTTATTTGCATCTGTCTGAGGAAATATAAAACATGCATGATACACACAGTCAAGAGGGTCGGTGGTTCGATCCCTGCATCCTCCGTTCTGCATTCTGAAGTGTCCTTGGGCAAAATACTGAACCCCCCATTGTCCCTGGCGGCTGCGCTGAGAGTGTTTGACTGTGTGACTTGTGTTGTAAAGCGCATTGACCAGCAAGCTCTATATAAATACAGTCCGTTTACCATTTACTCTAACCTTATCCGTAACTAGCCTAATGCTAACACTTACAAGGACTTACTTTTTGTCTCCATAAGGAAAACATGTCCCCATTATGTGACTGTGCAAACAAACTTAGGTCCCCACTTAATGAGTAATACCTACACCAAACACACACTCATGAAAAGATACCAGAAGTGACGCACATCTGTGCCAAGAAACGACACAGTGGCAGACACACAAAGTGAGAAACACGTACACAGTTGCAGACACACACTCTGGCAGAGGAAACACTGCTTTGTGTCAGACGGGGCTAACGGTCCAATCTTCTGTACAAATTTGTGATGAGCAGTGTGTTTTGCGGGTCCTGTGGGAACTGGCACACATAATTAAATTGGTTTCATAAACTTCTGTTAGCACATAGCGGAGGACTGGGAGCTCGGAGTTAACAAATATTTAAATTGTTACATGCAGAGTCCCGCCATTCCCAGATAATCCACATGGAATAATTCCATGTTTATGAGCCCGCATCTGGAAATATATGTGTGAATATATAATGTACCTGCTTGTGTGTGCATGTGTATTCCAGTGAGTGTGACTGTGTGTGTGCCTGTTTTTGTTTTTTGAAGTGAGAAGGCTCATCTTCTTCTTCTGCTGCTGCTGCTGCTGCTGCTGCTGCTGCTGCTGCTGCTGCCGGGTTTCTGGGGAAATCAGAGCACATACAGAAAGAGGACGAGGGAGTGAAAAAGGAGGGGGCTACAAATAAATAAATTTGTGGGAGAAAGGGTGGGGAACGGGAAAGAAAAAGAATTAGGGAGGGAGGCGGGCGAGGCAGCGGGGAAGAAAAGGAGAGAAGAGAGAGTTTCAGGGAGTAAAAACATTGATGCCAGCCTGCTCGCTGGCAGCTGACACACGGAGAATGTGGCCTGATTTTTGGGTTGCAATCAAATCCCTATAAACAGAGTGATCATTCACTCCGCCTAAACCTCCGCTGCATTACTGCCAGCCAGTGAGGACACGCACCAGTACTTTCTCATACACACACACGTGTTTGTGACAAGAGAAAGGTAGAGTTTCCAGCCGCATTTGTAGTCTTGGCACAGTGGAAATCTTTTGCACACACACCGCATATGCATAAATAAACAAAAGCCCTCAGTCAGACGGGGGAATAGAAAGTGACGAGTGGAGGAAGGAGATTACAAGAAATATAAGAAAGAGACAGGAAGATGTTGGAAATGAAAGAGATTACGTATAATCCCCCAAACTCCCTTGGGGGTCAAGAGTTTCTCCAGTGTGTCTCTGCTTTTTAACGACGAAGGCTTCACTGGATACAACAGCGTGATGTTTTCCGAGGTGATGCCGGAGTTGTGACTTTGTTGGTGTTAATGTGTGATAAGCTGCTTAGTAGTTTAGCATTCAGATAAATATTCAGAACTTTTCAGACAGCCATTTCAGAATAACAGGATAAAAAGGGGAACTTTGGCGCCCAGAGGATGGAATTTACCTTTTGATCTCAGTAAGAGGTGGCACCTGAGTTTGTTTGTGTGTGTGTGTGTGTGTGTGTGTGTGTGTGTGTGTGTGTGTGTGTGTGTGTGTGTGTGTGTGTGTGTGTGTGTCTGTGTGCACAAAAACAACCTATGTTTGCTTCTCTGTTTGCACAAAATAAAAATCATTGGGCTGCACGTCAGAGCCAATCAAGGATTTCTTCCATCTTAGTCTGGACCAATAAGCAGGAAGCTTACCTGTGCACTTACTCCACTCAGGGAGAGAATCAGCGAGCATGGAAACACCAAGTCAGGGAAAAAAGAAAAACTCTCATTGACTTCACGTGCTTCTTAATGCGTCTTCCTCAAGGTCCTGCTGTTCTCAGCCAGCTGCTCGCTTTGCCCCCGCCGCCACCACGAGCTGATACAGCGACTGTGCTGTGAGGTAATTGGCTTGTTTTCTCTGTTATGTGTCCACAGGTTGCTGCTTATGTGAACGCCTGCTCCTGGACTTGTATTGTTCTCGAGAGAAAGTCAGATGAAAGGGGTCTGAGTTAAAGCGGCTGAAAGAGCTCGCTGACAGTCAGATGAATGGATTGTTTGATTGATATCATTAGGTTTTGCATGTCTCAAAGACTGAGATCATTCTTGCAGAGCACATGTGCGGTTTACAACGACAATGGAGGCAGATTTACTCAAAACTCTAAACAATGCCTCCTTGATTTCAGACAAAAGCAGACTTATCATTTCTAGTCTGTGATTTTTTTTTTCCTTCCCAGCTGAAACGACACACAGCTGTTAGTAGCAGATTTTGTGTTATAAATGTGGCTTGAATATATAAACTTGACGATTCCACATCTAAAAGCCTGAGAGCAAAGCTGCATGTTCAAGGGGAAAAGGCAGCAGCCTCACCAGCTGCTGCAGCAGCCATGGAAATAAAGAAACATAACTGTTGTTGGCTTTCAGCACATAGCCAGTATCATGAGTGTAAAATGAAAAACGATGACTCTTAACTGACCTAACTTGAAATGCTTTTAGGATGAGAGTTGAATGATATGTAGGTTTAACATAACACTACCTTGACTGATACATTTGACTGCAATTGCTGGAGTGCAAACTTGAGTTTAGTCATCCATCCATTATCTGTACCACTCATTCTTTGAGGGTCACAAGGGAAGCTGGAGTCAGTCCCAGCTGATGTTGGGCAAGAGGCGGGGTGCATTCCAAACAGGTCAGACTCCACACCCCATCCAAACCGGGATTCAAACCAACGATAAAAAATAAATAATAATAAGTCTCAGAGAACACGAGGGTCTTCAATTTAACTTTAAATATGTCTAAGACAAAGCAGGACAAAGCTGCTATTGTTACTCAAAACTCTGATAGCATCAACACAATGGGGATTTATTTATTTATTTAACCTATTATGACACAAAACGTGACAAACATTGTGCTCTGAGGCTCTGACAGTAACAGTTGGTTAGGTCACTACCGTTGACAGTAAGATGAACAAGCTAATGTTTGTGTGACGTCATCCCAATACAAAGTCAATGAGTGGAAACACACCTGAGCTGTGGAGTGCAGGAAGCAAACCTAGAAACTAGACTTACTGTATGTGCCAGGAGAAAGATTTTAATTGAAGTGATTTATCCAAATATCCAGTTTTAGTACATCGATGACTCGCCCATAGTGAAAACGATGCCTGTTCATCAATTCAAACCTCAGCTCTGAGCTTCAGACACCATCTTTTTCAGTGACCCTGTGGCCTATTGATTGACTGACAGACCCTCAGACCTCAACGAGGGTCGCCCCCACGCTGCCCCAGTTCAAAAACATATAATCTTGACAAAAATAGCGTGTGCAGAGAGAGATGAATTCCCCGCTCCTCTCTTCAGTCTGAGTGTTTCAGTTTAAAGATAAAGAATTCTGGGTCGTGGAGTCGGGCGAGGTCCATCTGTCTCTCCGTCTCGGGGCGCCGCAATGACAACGCCGCCATTGTCGCTGCTGAGAAATGGTTTCCCTCTATTTGCATTTTTATTGATGCTCCAAATTGCAAATAGCTTTCTCCTCCTTCTGTCTTTGTCTTTGCATTGAGCAGAAGAAAACCCTCATTTGTTCAAGCAGGGCCTATATAAATCACCAGCAGAGTGAAGTGAAGTGAACTCATCTCTGAATAAAACATCAGGTGGCAGACACAGCACACTGGAAGCAGTTTTATCTCTGAGGGTCTTTTTATTTTGTGTCTTCTGCTCTTTGAGATTTGCTGAAACCCTTCTGTTCTCTGCAGAGCTGGAGCTAACACTGAAGTGAGAGAGGGACAGATTGCATTCAGGTTCTCCAGTTAGCTCGGAGTCAAGAACCTGTAACATGCCACATGCCACATGCAATAAGAGGGCCCCCAGTAATTGGTCAGACACATTGATTGCCCTGCCGTTTGCCGCACAAGTACAGTATGGATTGGGCCATTACCACAGTCACTATCCTGTCGTAACAAACATCACGGCCTGCGCTCTTATATATGAGAGAGCAATTACCCATCAGTCAGTGAGCTACTGTGAAATCCGAGTCTCACAATTCTCCATTTTTCCCCCCTTCCGTCTTTTTTGCATCACTTTCTCTGGGAAATGAGCAACTGCACGCCGATGAAATTTCATTGTTTATGTATTTATTCATTGTGAAGCAGGGATTACTGACGTTACAAGGTCATTCAAACAGATGAGTGAATACTCTATTTACTGAAATGTAAATACGGGCTCACGCTGGGCTCCAGTCACACGGAGATATAGCTGCCGTCATCATCGTCCTTCATTGTCAGCCAGAGGAGCAGAAGTGGTGTTTTTTTCTTAAACTGCTGATTAAGTTTCTCCAGCCTCCATCAGGGTCTGCGCGGCGATCTTGGGAAATGAAAAACCACAAAATGAGATGTCGATAATGATTCTACATTGGAGCACAGTGGGCACCTTTCAGCTGCTGTTAAACAAACCGACAGTCATACAATACACCTGCAACCTTTGTTTTAGATATTATGGAAATGACATGGAAGTATAATGTTCTAGGACTTTAAAACAGAGTCACAAAAATGGTCCCAGGGAACATTTGTTTTTATTAATGTCAGAACATTATGTGAAGGATAAAGCAGCTTTTAAGAAGGTTATTACCATCCATCCATTATCTTTACAGCTTATCCCAATCCCAGCTGGCATTGGGCGGGAGTCGGATCACAAGTCGACAGCTTTAAGTTTGTCTGTTTCCACTTGGCATTAAAATGCTGGTATAGATATTCTGGCGGTAACGACAAACAAATCAACGTATTGGCGTCGATTCTTTGTGGGTCACTAGGTGAGGTGGTTCCACTCCATGATCCTTCATATGTGGTACATGATGCGTTTGTGTTCACACAGCAAGAAGAATCACGTGTGTCCCTGACCACCTCTGATTGTAGTGGGAGTGATCGGATGCATTCAGGACCAATTGGTGGCAGGATGGATTTTAATACCAGTAACCCAACCTCCGTCTGCATGTCTTTGAACTGTGAGAGGAAGCCTAACTGGGATTCAAACCAAGAGCTTGACAGTGCTAACCACTATTCCACCGTGCCAACAGGTTGAGGCAGTATTCATTAAAGTTTGACAAATTGGAGTTAGTTAAACAAGCTAAAAGCACTGACGTAAGCCACATAATACAGAAATCACACAGCATAAACAGAACATTACTATTCATTTGGGGTTGTGTTACTATCTGATGACTCTTCTTTTTGCTCAGTTTTGGTCTCCACTGTTTCTTAAAGGAAACATTTGTCTCTTCAGCAGCTAAATGCAGAGTACAGTGTTTTTTATTAGGGTTCTTGTGCTAAAATAGAATGCAGTGTGCCGCTGCAGGAAATGAGGCTGATGGGAGTGACGAGACGGCTGTAAATCAAAACAATAAAGTTTCAGGCTGTAAAACCAAAACAATCAACTGAGAGATGCGACACTACTCTATAAAGCTGAGGGGAATTGAAAATAGGGCGATAAATTTCATGAGGCGATTTCACTTGACACTCTGTTACTTGATTTATATCTATATTATTCATACAGTAAATATAGTTTTATATACATATTGATCAGTGCAGGATTAAAGATAGACTGTAGCCGTGCAGAAGTGAAGATGTGTCATATTTCCAGTATTGCAGGCGAGAGGAGAAAAGTTAATCCCGCACAAATTGTTTGTCTTGGTTTGATTAAAGGAAAAAAGTTGGTGGTCTGAATTCAACATTTAAAACAAATCTGCAGATGTAAAGCTGTTTATGTCCAAGAACTGATAAATATGAGAATATAACACTTTCTTGTTTATCACTGATATACCCATTCATAATAATATTTAATATATTGACATGTATATATCCTGTATTGAATTAAAGCATCTTTACTGGTTTATACCTGTTGAAAGGGTACAAACAACTTAACATTGGCAAAACAAAAATTGGAGCAACAACAATAATAGCAAATCACCGTTGAATCCACTCCACAACAAATGATTGCCGTTTTATAGCACAACTCAAGGGATGGCAACTTTTAGACGATTTAATTGTGTGAAAGGTGCCAATGAGACCAGACTAGTGACAATCCTTCCTGTTTTCACTGATCCAGCTCTCTGCCCTGTTCCTCTCCAACATGGTCCTGTCACATCCTGCTAAGACCCACATCTCTTCATCGGATCCCTGGCATTTGTCCCTTTATTATTTTCTAATAGAGACAGCATAGAGAGACAGGAACGCTCAGGAGGAGAGACAACGTGCAGCAAAAGGCCCTGGCTGGAGTCGGACCTGCAGGACTCAGCCTTGACATGTGGTACGTACTCTACCAGGTGAGCCCCCCCCCCCTCCTCTTTCATCATCCTCTTGACACCTGCACAGAGGGGGTAGAATGGAGTCATCTGTCTGTCTGTCAGAGTGAAAGGTCATTACCCAGCGAGGAGCAGAGGGCAGGATGGGAGGAAGGACACCTCAAGGTAATTATGAAGTGACCACCAGGTTTTTATGAATCAAGATTCCCTTGATTAGCATATTACAACTCCCATGAGACCTTTTTATATTACGACAAAACCTGGTGGGAGGAAGCGGTAGAGTATGAGTCAGGGAAGAAACCTGTAAATTTTGGAGCGCAGGGGGCAGATCTAGATTTTGATTAAATCCTAATAGAATAATTCATTCACATTTAGAGGTCTGATATCTATGAGTGCGAGCGATTTGCTGCAGACCCAAATAAAAATCCTGATCTAGTGAATTTAAATGTGGTTTCATATGGGGAATGTTGGGCCTTGGCGGAGGTATACGCTCTTCTGAGTTCCATTCAAGTTTTTATTTAATTTATTTGACTGAAAGTTGAAAAAGAAAATCTGTTTTAAGTTATGGTTTAGAACTTCAATTCAACGCCACTGTTTTCAAATATAGATGAAAATGCAAAATTGTTAAACCTGCTGAGATCTGAGACAATCTCCAGACAATTTGTTGACTTAATATGATCTTTTAAAAATCTTTTCTGATGGGCTCAGTGGGTCAGGATTAAATAAATAAAAAAAGCTTTTGAAAATAATTTTGTTGTCAAGAAAACCAGAAGCTCCACTTAGTGTGGGACTCATGATCCCAATCAGCAGATGGATTTTGACCAGTTGCAATGAATTGGTAAATGAATGTTTTCAGCTACAGCTTTGAAATGGATTTTATGCCATAGTTTCAAGGACAAATACTGCGAAACTCTGCTTTTGTGACTAAATGAACAAGATGTCTTTAAAGTGTTCAAGGAAAAAAAGGAGTTTTGAACAATCTATAATTTGATCTATTTTGCTGAGAACTCCACGAGTCGGAGAACGCACTGGAACATTTTGCACCTCAATTTTTTGGCTCCCTTTTTAATGTTTTTTTGAGAAGTTTACAGGTTAGTGGGGGCGATTTGTTCACCTGTAAGACTCATAACGGAGACCAACACGTGAGGTAAAGAGCTTTTTTAAAAGGAAGCAGACTCTTTCTGTAATTTGAGCAACAGCACTCTCACCGAGACCTTCAATGAGGCTGTCAATCCTTGAAAATGACACTTGCGGTGATTTGTATTCACCCTGCGACCCCCTCTCAGTATTCATGAACATTTTGGTGTGCAGTGATATCACATATTTGTTCTGTATTATCCCGCAAATATAAAAATCCTCATTGAAACAAAATGAAATGCCTGTGGCTCGCTAGACTGACAACAGCGGCAGACTCTGCTCGCACCTGATAAAAATTTTACATCGCCTCCTCTACAAAGAGGATCGCAGCGATTCCTTTGAGAGGGGAATGTTGAATTCAGGCCCAACATGTGCAGAGCGATTCTGACATATTCACGCTTACATGGATAAATGTGTTGCATAACCGGTAAACCATCTGTTTGAGAACATGTCAAATAAATACGTGCGTAAACAGTGGACGTGAGGATGTGAAAATGAAGAAGTGAAGGTGTGTGTGAGTGGAGCGGATCGTGAGTTAACCTGGATAATTGGTCTGCGAGGTAGAAAAAGGGCAGACGGTGCTGAATAACAGAACAAAGGTGCAGAAGAGAGAGAGAGCAGAGAGAGTGAAAGAGGGGAGGAGAAAGAGCGGGCTGAAGGAGAGAGGTGAGTTCGGCCTGTGAAGGGTGAGGGCAGAGTGGGTGAAGAATGGGAGGGGGGGCCATTTCCTAATCTTGTTGTTTTTTCTGTCTATGATGTCTCCTGTCCAACCCGGTTTGCCCCACGCTCGTCTGAGTCCGCAAACACAGCACGCCACCCTCTTTCCCATGCAAGTCAGCAACCTGCGTCGTCCTGGCCCCTACGGCCGCCCTGCTCACACAAAGGACAACGCTCGCTGAGAGTCTCCACGCACACACACACACACACACACACACACACGCACACACACACACACACACACACACACACACACACATGTGCACGCTCACGGTCGAACATGCAACACCAGCAGCTTTTCCAAATCAACACACTTTTCACACAGGGACTCGACCTGACAGACGCAGAAACTATGATGACTGTTTGTTTGTGATCCAGGAGGAGAACAAAGAAATTAAGATGTAGTGATAACACGGGACAATTTGAGCATGTGGGTCCATGAGAAAAGGCCTCATCAGCACTCGTCCGCAGGGGAGAGGACACTGGGACGTCTGAGGGGTAATCTATTATTACATCAGCAACAGCCCCTCCAACTGGTGGGCAACAAAACAGCAGGGGACTTTGTGGTTTGATTAACAGGAAAAAAGTTTGTGGTGTGAATTCAACATTTAAAACAAATCCACGGATGTAAAGCTGTTTATGTACAAGAACTAATCAATATGAGATTATAACACTTGTGCATCATTAATGCACAAGTTAATGAATTATTCACACACCACCCCCACCACCTCAGCACTCGTACAAATACAAGACAAGAAATAAAACAAGCCCGCTTCGGTTAAATGCCGTCACTGATCAATAAGACTCCTGGAAAACCACAAGAGAGGGAATGTTGTTATCTCTTCACTCGAGCTACAACAGGATATGTAAAGTTTCTTTCCCTGTGCTCACCGACATTGATTTTGTCAACAGGCTGGATTCAGGAATTTATCAGGTTTCTGTCACTTTGGGCTGAGTTGATGCAGAGCGAGGAGTTTGGAGGTAAAACAGGAAGAAGAAAAGGAAGGAATCAATGCAACAGGTAAACCCATCCCTCTGATCAGAGGTTGTTTAAAACGGTTACAAGAGAGTGAAGTCTGTTTTAAATATTACACGTCTGTGCATATATGAACAAGTAATGAATAATAGAGCCACGCTTCAACAAAGCAGACATTGTTGTTACGGGGAGAAAAGCACAGCTGTTACCAACCACATTAAGAACGGTTCATTTTTCAGTTTATTATTTTTTTATCGTTTTTTTTCCACTTTTCTCACCGTGACATGTCAAATCTCTTCTGTGAAAAATACCCCACTGACGGGAAACTCATTCATTCATTTGTTATTAAGCAATAATAAGAAAAATATTGAACTTGTCATGTTGTGAAAAACAAACCCCCACAGCTCTGTTTTAAGAAGCTCTTTAATTATCTCTGATTAATTATTATAATCAGAGGAACCCAAACAACCGCCGACGACTGCCAACCTGATGGCGGCTCGGAAAGTGAGTAAACCAATTATAACCAGTCACAATGTTTTCTCCTCTTCTGTTCCCCAGCCCTGCAATTACAAAGTAATGGAGTTTCTTCATCTAAACACATCATCTTTTAGACACTATTCCAACTAGGCTGTTAAAGGATGTTTTTAATTAACTTGTCCATATTAAGAACTGATTAATTTATCTCTCTTAACAGTCTCTGTTCCGCAGGCTTTTAAGGTTGCAGTAATTAAACCTCTCCTTTAAAAAAAAGAGAGTTTTAATCCAGAAAATGTGGCCAATAATAGACCTTTATCCAGCCCCACTGTTTCAGAACCAATCATGTGAGTAGTTTCACAGGGTTAGTATGAATATTTTGAAGTACATCGGTTGCTAATGATCCTCATGGCCTTGGTCCATGGACAGTTATTGTACTTTGCCTTAAAGACCTCATTATCTGATCATATGGTTACGGGTGGCATTACCTGGCCTTTAGCTCTATTATAAGGAAGCTTGGGGTCTTCGTTGTCTTTAACTTTCATATGAGTATGTCTCAGAAAATGCCTTTTCCACCTGCAGACTATTTGTTACCTTACTACAGTAATGAAAAGTAATATATTTTGTGGTTCTAGAGGAATACCTCATGTGATGTCACAAGTTATTTGTTAGTGTGAATAATGTAAGGAGCCAGGTTCTGAAAGTAAGGAATACAAAAAGAAAAACCCACAATATTTCTGGTCCTGGTGGAATTTGAGAGCTTGTTTTTGTTAAAATGTCCGTCATGAGTTTGACACTGTTATAGCACTGCATTTCAAAATCAGTGGCACACTCTGTTAAGGTAAATACAACCAACAGGTTAGCAAATAATCCCCCATTTAGCCCTCCAGCATTTGTAGAACAACATCAGCTTCCATTTGAAGTCATGTTTCTGGTTATTTGTGGAATTTCAATTTAACATTCACCATGTTTTTGCTTTGTTTTCGGTCTCAAGCATCTTCGGAGTTGAATAAAAAAAAAAATATGTTCAACAGCCAGTCACTGGCTGTGTCCGTCTGCCATGAGCAGGTTGAGTACAGTGGGTTTTAGAGCTTTTTTCTCTAAGAATGAAAATGTGAATGTGATAAATGTGATACTTCAATACCCTTTTAAAATATCTATTAGCGCTGCTTTTAATGAATGTAAATGATACTCTCCAGTATAAAGATTCATTTAAAAAATCTGTTGAAATGATGATGCAGAAGCAGCTTTAGATATTAAGAGGATTTCAACCATCTAAACTGGATTTTTCCAGAATCTGACAACTCAACACATTCTTTCTTCTGAGGGGAAACTATTGATAAGTGAATTATTGCCCATTAAAGAAGCTGGAACTTGAAACCTGTACATTGTTCCTTATCTAGTGTTAAATGTACAGAAAACGAAAGTAAGATGTATTAGTGAAGCTAGCACTTGGACCTGGACTGACCTTAAGCTTATCCTTCGGTGGAGTTCTGCGTTAAAAAGATTGGAACGAGCTGAGTGAAATGTCTGTGTGGTCTTCAAATAAGCATGCAACAGATCACTGGCTTGTTCAGAGCCCTTTGATGTCTTCAGCGCCCAAGGCCGCAGCTCACTTACAGGAAAAATCAGTGACATTTAACTGCCTTGTTGTACAAAATGAACATAATACATCAGCGGGGGTTTGCAAGTGCCAAACAACGCTGTCGTTCTACTGCGACATCGGGGCGCTCTAAACAAGCTGCCTGGTCCATTCTCTCATTTAGAACACGAACACTTAAGCGTAACCCTGCTGCAAAATCTGCCATTAGAGGGAAAGACGCAGTCGGACCCATTCTCCTCATCATCTTGAGTTTTTGGGAGAAAACAGGATGAGGGTTAAAAAATGTGAAGGATTCATGCAGACAAGTCTCAGAAGGAACACAGTGACCGCAGGACATGAGCTGAATCCAACCGCTATTGTACAGTGAGTCGCACTGACTGTCTCCATTCAGCAACGTCTCTGTGGCAACTAAACTCAGCTCACGCCCTGCAGATGCAACCTTGAGAGGATACGTACCTACAAAGAAACAGATACTAAGAAAGGGTTGTGTGGAAGCAAATCCTCCTTTTATGGAGGTTAAAAGCTGATACCTGCAGACTTCTGCTGTGAATCTGAAGGGAAAAAAGAGACGAGTTAAATGGCAAAGCATCTGGGCATTGTTGGATTCCACAGCAACACAATGGCAGGTCACTGGAGTCTTTGGAAGTGGTTATCCACATATGCGAGGGAGCGTCATTGTGACTCCAGATATCAAACAGATGTTTTGGCCGCAAGATCAGAGACCAGAGCCACGATTTGATCAAAGGCAACACTTTGCGTCATCTCAGTCACAGACTATACAAAGATGGATGACATGAGAACTCCCCAAAAGTGAAGCCCAAGCATCCCGATCGCTACCTGGTGGCTGGCTGCAGTATAGGTCACACACCCCGCCTCCTCCATGTTAGCGGATGGGACATGGACCAAACTAAAAAGTCAAACTACACGATAAATGAAATGTTCCCAAAGATGGTTTAGCAATAAAGAACACAAGTTTAACACAAGTTTAACACAAGTTTAACACAAGTTTAACACAAGTTTAACAGAACCAAACTGACCTGCTCACAAGTGACACAGGGAGCCATGGACAGGAAAGACATGGACTGGTCCTAGACAAACACAAAGGGGGACTGTACTAACGACTAACATTAATTGACTAACAAACTTAAGATGTGCAAACATAAATACCCTATCAAAAGAAACCTATCTACAAAGACATTTTTGTGTTAAGCAAATGATAAAGAAACCCCCAAAAACAGGATTTGAGTCTTCAGTCACTGATGACCTCTTCCACTTCCTGTGGGCGGTCTTTAAAACACCGTCTTTACCAGGCTTCAGGCCTTTTACCTGAGGAGCTCAGTGAGACAAACAAAAAAGGAAAGTGTTAGCAACAACCCAAAAGACCATGTGACCCAATGTTAACTCAACTGTTTGCAGCCTAATTAGAAAACAAACTATCAAACTGAATAAAGTTTTACATGTGTTTCGTCATTTGTTAATGTTTGGGTGTAAAATGTGATAAAATCTAAATAAATACTAACGCTGGTGGGCACCTGCTGATGTTTGGGATTTTGGACTGTGGATATGTTGCGTTCTAAACTGTGATATTTTACAATGTTTTGAAGTGTGTGTTTCAGATGTTTAATTGAATAAGAGAGAAAAGAATCGTAAGAGTAATCTATAATGAAAACAATTGTTCCATGTCGTTGCAGCTCTTATTAGCACATTTAAAATCCGAGTATTGTGTTTTTTTTGACACAGCACTGTACCATGTATCCCAAGGCATTTTGTGAAGATTCCGATCTGATGTAGTCTCTTTTTGTGAGTCTGTTTGTAATTCCACATGAACTCCCTTCATAGAGAGGCAGGTGAGAATATAGAGGAGGGTGAAGATAAAGACAGGAGGACACAGGGTGCAGGGAGTGGCTGAAAAAAAAAGCACTTAACCTTTTCCTCCTCTTTGCACCACGTGCTGCTCCTCCACACTTAACACACACATACCCCCACACACACACACACACACACACACCCATGCAGACAGGCCCTTGGGGTGTGTTTAGCCCTGAGGTTGCCATCTGTACCTGCCTGCTTGGTATGCAGTGGGTTCTGCCCCCAGAAGCCTATACCCTTTTAGCTGTTTGCGCCTCCAAACTCCTTCCACTTAGCATACCACACATCTGAGTCTATGTATAGCCGTACATACAGTGCGTGTGATATACAGTGTGATGTGATATCTTGTGTTGTTTGTTTCATTGTATGCATGTGCATTTGTTTGTGTGTTTGTTGATGTTTGCATCCATGTGTGGGCTTGCATTTCACAAGTTAACGCATCTGTGTGTGTGTGTGTGTGTGTGTGTGTGTGTGTGTGTGTGTGTGTGTGTGTGTGTGTGTGTGTGTGTGTGTGTGTGTGTTGAAAAACGGATCTTGGAATGAGGCCCTGATTTTCTCGGAGCATCAGGGACTAATCCTTCAGTGCTCAGAGACCAGCTGTTAAGGACCACGCCGAGCTTGTCTTAAAAGCTTCACACGACTCATGGTGAAGTGTGCAAATTTGTTTTATCATTGAAAGTCTACATGTGGCGGCGTACATGTATAGCTGAATGAATGATCGTGGCTGTATGTCGCGCGAGAGAATAGAGTTACAGTGTTTTTATTTAAACACTTTCAATGCGAAAGGCTTGATGAGACTGTTCATATTTGCCTCTGATTCTAGGTCCCGTCAATTATGTTTAAAACTTAATTAGCTGATGATCAATTGTGTTCACGCTGTAAAGTGACTGGGGCTGATTCTAATTAGAATATCCATACATTATTAATGACATTAGCAAGCTTCGAAATTAAAAGGAGACAACTGCTGCGTTCAATAGAGCCGGCGGGCATGAGGGAAAAAGTGGAGGCAAAAGACTGAAAATGAAAGAGTGAGAGAGCGAGCGAGAGAGTGAGAGAGAGAGAGAGAGAGAGAGAGAGAGAGAGAGAGAGAGAGAGAGAGGTGTAGATCAAGGAGCAGACGGATGGGAAGTGATGACGATCAAAGTCCAGCAGCGTCAAAGAGAGCTGCTGAGGATGGCTGTAAGTCATCTCGAAGGTTGAGTGACATATAATAAGTGAAGGATATGACCGAGATTAATCAGAGCAACTTCGCCGTACGAATCCCAGTGTAATAAGGAAAGTGTAATATCACAGGGACGCAATGACCCAGGTTACCTATAAAGCTCGTGTGGAGAGACGCTGCACAAGCACAGAGTTATTATAGTTGGAAATAAGCGTCTGGGCACCTAAACAATAGACTTACCCAAGGTGTTTATATATCATGGCCGTGTGCTGCCCCGTGCACACTCACGAGGATAATTATGATTTCATTGTAACTTAACTTCAGCCATAATTCCTGTAAGTCATGATGACGTTGCACTTACCATAGTGATGACTGAGGTCTGGGAAAAGATGGAGCACAACACAAGTGGTCAGGAGCTCCGATGGGTCGTAAACAGGGTAAATGTTCAGTCACAGTATCAAACACACTTAGTAAACATTGTTCAACTTAAAGTAAGCACACATCAGAAAGCCCTCCACCCTTAAACGCTTTGAAGCAGTGGGTTATGGTCACACTTCAAAACCTTTTGTTTACACCTTTTTAAAACTATATCTTCCTACCAATTAAAATAGAATCGCAACTATGCTATAGTTCAGGACAGTGGAATTTTGTGGATATGGTAGTAAACTGTGGATAAGGTCGAGCTAAATGTGAGAAATTATGTTTTGGGCTTGTTTGGGCAGCAACATTGACATTATACAGTAAACATCTTTTAAGTTTATATAGCAAGCTTATTGGCTTTTAATTATTTACACATTCAGGAGATACTAAGTGAATTTAGATTCTTGTTTGTAAATCTGATATTCGGTCTTCGTTTAACTCTGTTTTTAGTCTCCACCGACTGATCTTATAATCTCATAATCGACAGGTGGAATTGGTGTATACATTTTGCAGGGGGAGGCTCCGACTCAATCTGTAGCATTAAGATTATTTTGTAAACCCCTCAAACATCGGGATTGTTTTAAGAACAGAGTATCGTGATAATTATCTGTGGTTTGCATAACAGTCATTCGACTCTTTGTTAATTTTAAACATGGATTCTATTGGCTGTAAGATTAAGGAAATAAACTGTGGTCAAGACATTTGAAACACTTACTGAAAGACCATGCACCCGTTCACCACTCCAAGCTTTCTTCTCTCTTTGCTCCATAAAGGACACGACACTTCTCGCATGCATTAGCTCAGAGCGCAGGCATTTTACTGTAATTATGAAATTGGATTGTAATATATGATAATAAAATATACAGATACTAGGAAGGCTTTTACTGTCTTTTAATGATTTTTGCCCTATTTTTTATGTTGAAGCTTTGAATGTAAGTAGTTGAACGCAGGCATAAACTATAAAAATATGACCCACGTGGTAATAAATGTAATTATCCTTAAGCTCCTCCATTAGAATCATTTAACCCTCAAAAGTCTGCGGTTACATCAGCCTCAGAGTGAAAGAGCCGAGCCTGAAAGTGAGGCTGATCTTAGGTTCATCTTGGTTCAGCTTCCTCCACTTGCACCAGGGGAGCGAGAAAGAAACTTCTCAGCATGAAATGTAAGAAACTCCGAGTTGGCTAATTACAAAAGGAGCTTAAACACTCATAATTATCCTTTTCTTTTGTGGTATCGGGTTATCACCATTTCATGTCAATGTAATTTTAGACGGGAGTGGAGGAAAAGTGGGAAGAAAGTGGAGTTAGGGTTGAAAAGTAGCACTTAGAGGCTCAGCTGGGAATCCACTTGTATCATTCAGAAGCATCTAGTCCCCACCAGTGGTTTCAACAGCCATTATAGTGCAATGACGTGATGCACACGGATGTTTCAAATGAGAAACCAGCCACTTGATTTGTCAGCCGGCAAATTTCTCTCGTTCAAGTTTGGTCTCACGGCAGTTTAATGAGCACATCACACAAGAAAATGATAAAGAATCATGATCTGATTTTTGTAATGAAGAAGCAGAAGTTTAACTCATTTTGCTCCATTGATGAATTAAAAGACGAATCAATTATGAAATAGATGTTGATGTTGATTGACTATTTGATTAATTGTTCAGTGCTACAGTTGTCGCTGGCATTTTATAATCTAGTTTTCTGTTGACTTCATGACTGATGTTGATATAAGATGAAGGGAGTAGTTGTGGAAAATGCTTTTTTGACTGGAAACGGATGAAAATATCCAGCGGGAACACAGACTGAAAATAAAGATGGACGACTCGTCTCCCACTGTACAAAAAAAAAGCCAAAATATCCCAAACACGGCTGCCACCATCTTGTGCTTTCGATGTCATTTGGGGAGGAGTCAAAGTATCGAGGTCATGCTGTGACACACGCTTGACCAATCACAAGTCAGTCTCGGCCATAGATTGTATATAAATATGCCTGAGACGTCTCCACATCCTCCTCATTTACAAGAAGTGAAGCCACAGTATCCTGGATAATTATAACCAAACTTACAAGAAAAAAAACACTTAAACAAACATCAGTGTGATAAGATCTACCTCAAATTACAGAAACCTTCTTTGGAAAACCTGAATTCAACATGTGCTTTTACTTTTTAGTTTTGTCCGTATCCCATCTGTTGACATGGAGGAGGCAGGGTTCATGACCTGTACTGCATTCAGCCACTAGTGGGCGATTTTGGGGAGCTGTCATGTCGTCCATCTTTATACAGTCTACCTACCTACTAGCACCTCTAAGCTCTGTGCCAACCCCTTGTGCCTTTTACATCCTGCTTATTTAATACAAAAATCATGTGCTACACTATTCTTCCTATTTCAAGTCTTTATGTGATATCAAGCTTTTCAGCAAGTTCTTAGCAAGAAAGAGTATAAGATCATTTCCCAAAATACTCTATTCTCTTAAATCAATTTGTGTTTTTTCCCCCCAAAATCTTGGAGAAAATTTAAAGTTTCGTAAAATCATCTTTGAGACCTAAGTAACTTTTCTCTTCACAGACATTTCACAGCATTAACCTCATGAAAAAAGTGACTTTGTTCTTCGCTCTGACCGTTTGAATCGCCCAGAACCCGCGGACACTCAATGTAACGTTCCCGTGAAAAGCTTCTCCAATAAAGCTTTTTTAATTGGTCCTGCAGAGATTAACCGCGTCCTATTGAACGCAGGGATCATACAGCCCCGAGGCTTCAGACGCAGGATGAATTGCTGACACTGTACAGTGAGGAACGTAAGCGCAGATACGATTCTCGGTGTCATTCATCAGAAGGTAATAGATGTGCCCAGTAGGCCAGAAAACAAGAGGAAGCGAGGAGCGGCGAGGAGGAGAGAGGCAGGAGGGATACATTCATTTCATCTGTGATGAAAGACAAGCGACACAATATCAAGACGTTTGGGAGGCCATCTTTCACCGTCTCTTTACTGTGGGCTTGTGCATGACTCCGAGGGTGTGTGTGTGTGTGTGTGTGTGTGTGAGAAAAGGGTAATTTGATTTTCTGTCCTCTGTCTTATAGCAAAGGATGGGAACGACCAGGCAATCTAGTCCACTGACCTTTCAGTTTCACTTAAACTTTCAGCCTTGAAACACTAGCTCTCTCTCTGTTTCTCTTTTTCTGCAGCAAAAAAAATATTTGTGCATGACTACAAACACACACACACACACACACACATGCACACACGTAGAGAGACACACACACACAGTCTCCTCTCTCACCTTCCGTAATTAAGCCTTCATCATTGATTCTGGGGGCGTTTTGGCGGTGTAACCAAATACCAGCAGCAGCATTTCTTGCATTTATAACACAAGTGAGTGTGTCTGTGTTATTTGCTCTGTGCTGGTTTGTGTGTGTGTGTGTGCGCGCGCTCGGGCTCGTGTTTCCTTGGATACACTGATGGGCTCTCAGACTGCTTGTAGCGGTCCATTAGAGATCAATGGGTTCCCTGCTCCTAATTCCTACTATCAGGGCACCTCTGATCCTTATCCGCCGTGTGGAAAATGTAGTCAAAGCCATTTCATCCTGGCAAGCGCACAAACACACACATATGCACAAACACCCACACCCTACATATAGTGAGCATGAAAGCGCTCGCCGGCGTGCTGCTCAGCCGCTGCACGAGGAGCTATTTGTCAGGTGCATGCGTGTGTGGTGAATGAGGAGGAGATGAATGTCTATTGAAGTCTTAAGCAGAGATCATCATCGCAGTGAATGGGCCCAGAGGTGATGCTGGTTAGAGAGTGAAAGCAAAAGCCCCCGAGTTCGGGATCTGAAGCTGAAAACCGCAGCTGTGGAACCAGCCAACTCGCAGATGAGTTGCGGGGGAAGCTGCTCGTTGTAAGTTTATTTTTTATTTACTTATTTTACAAGTGGAAGGTCCCATTTGAAGTCATTTGCAATTTTAAGCAAAGAACACAGGAGTCTAACTTAGAGGTTAGGGTTCGTAAGTTGTTTCTAAAAAACTTTTTTATTTTACTTGTTGAAAAAAACGACCAAGCTAATTGATTTGCTGGCTGACCTGTCTGTCACTAACTGACCTGTCTGTAAGTAACTGACCTGTCTGTCACTAACTGTGAGATTCTGCCGATTGTCGCATGGGATGGGAACGTATCGGTTGCAAGTGTAGCCTGCTCTTGCTAGCTATTCCCGGCTTTACCAACTTTAACAGTGCTTCACTGCCCTAAAAAGACCCCAAAATGTCTCAAACTGAGTTAAGAGCAGAATCAGTAGCTGACTGTGACTATCTTAATGCACGATATCTGTAAAAAGAGCCGTTTAAAGGTTCAGGAGGGAACATTTACATTCTGTCGCTATGATCTGACAGAATTACATGAGGCAGATCATATTTGAAAAAATCTCGCTCCTCTTTTAGCCCCACCCACAGCTTGTAATGCAATTTGGAAGAATCCAACACTCCCATTCCTAAACCACAAATCAGAGCCAAGAGGAATGTCAATCACTGGTCATGCACACGCACGCAACTGTGACGTGATCTGTGTAACGGTAGTTTGTCGCTGATAATAAGGCTTCTGGTTAGCATACTTCTACCAGGGCAGTCGTGTTGGCTAAGTTAGGAAATTAAACAGAGTTTGCAAAGTTGCTGAAAACGTCATGGTGAAATGCTCAGGCTGTCTCCTGCTCTGTGGTGCAGGGCTGGACTTTGGAGAGGAGGGGTCTGGAAGTTGTATTAATACAAAATACATCTGACTCTACCTTTAAAAATGGAAAGATAGGCAGATAATACAAAGCCACATACAGTCTGTCTGTACTTTGAAGATATATAAAGCACTACCAAACCATTGAATCTCTCTGGTCTAAACAATAACATAAAAGTAAAATCCATAATTATTGTTTCATAGTTATATGTGAGTAACATACTTCTACATTTCTCAATAGGCAATATCAATCAGTTAATCTCTGTGCTGCGACTCTTGCTTCATCACAGATTGTCAGTCAAAATCTTGTGTTTAGCTGTGATGGCACCAGACCTAACGACAGCAGCACCTCGGGGAGTTGAGCACAAAACAATGTCATGTTAGAGCTTTCTTTTGTCATGGTCCTAAAATGACAACGTGTTGGCACAGTTTACATGAAAGTATGGACTTGTGTTTGACATCTCCGCTTTAAAAAACAGGAAGCATACCCAGGCTTTGAATCTGTTTTTAATCAGAGAATAAACATATTTTTTTCTAACACAGTTGCTCGTGCTTTGTAGTGTTGATGTGAGCAGGAGCATTTCATGTCTATCCAAGCTCTGGCCGAGCTCCAGCTGCCTGTAACCTCACACCGCCTGGGTCTGGAATCACAACCTGTTTATTTTAATACACTGCGGTATATTTAATCCTCTGTCGTTTTAGTTTAGGCTCTTAAGTTTTAAAAAAAGTAGTATACAGTGGAGAATTAGAGATGATGCAAAATAACAATTAATAATACAGATAATATGAAGTGTCTGAATCCTAAATTTACTCCTCAACATTGGACCGAACTAATTAAAGTGTCTCGTTGACTTTCACTCTTCAACCAACAAGGATTTTTGCCGACTACGTGATTTTGTACGCGTTTAACCTTCTGTCTACACCTGGAGCAGGAATGTGTTGTGTTGTGTAAAGTGTGTTGATGTTCCCTGTCAGCCGACATTTCCACACCCACTCACACATCTGCTCCCACTTTCCTCAACCAGCCTTCACGAGCTACTTGCCAGATTGTCAAGATCTCCATGTCCAGTGTGGGCTCCTGTTTACCTCTTGTTTATAATTGTTAACCTATTGTTTACCTCATGTTTGCCTCATGCTTACCTCATGTGTATCTCATGTGAACCTCTAGTTTATCATCGTTTACCTCTTGTTTATCATTGTTAACCTATTGTTTACCTCATGTGTACCTCTTATTTACTTATTGTTTGCTTCATGTGTATCTCATGTTTACCTCTTGTTTACCTCTTGTTTACCTTCTGCTTACCTCTTGTTTGCCTCTTGTTTACCTCTTGTTTACCTCTTGTTTGCTTCATGTTTACCTCTTGTTCACCTCTTGTTTGCCTCATGTTTTCCTCTTGTTTACCTTCTGCTTACCTCTTGTTTACCTCTTGTTCACCTCTTGTTTGCCTCATGTTTACCTCTTGTTCACCTCTTGTTCACCTCTTGTTTGCCTCATGTTTTCCTCTTGTTTACCTTCTGCTTACCTCTTGTTTACCTCTTGTTCGTCCTCTTGTTTGCCTCTTGTTTGCCTCTTGTTTACCTCTTGTTTACCTTCTGCTTACCTCTTGTTTACCTCTTGTTTACCTCCCGACCTAGTCCTGTGTAAGCTTTGGTCATTCAGGGTTAATGAAGCCACTTCACTGCATCTTCCTGCCACCGTATCTGCGTTTAGATTCCTCTTCCTGTTACCTGATTTATCGCTGTGACACATATGACCTCCTCATAAATGGATTTGTGTGCTATGTAACGTGTTACACGTACAGCAGGCTGTGTGTAATTTAACCATATCCAGAAAAGGCAACCGGAAGTTAAAAGACTAAATTAAAATAAAGGCCAAGTCACGTAAGGTGAATATAGTAAATATAGTAGTCAGTCGAGATGGAGGGAACAAGTAGTGAATTGAATTATATTTACTTCTTCCTTTGACTGAATCAAGTGCTGCAGTGATTAACTGCACTGGAGTCTCAGGCAGGTGGTCGGAGGTGGTGGAGGGTAAAGCAGTGACCTGGGTTAAATGTTAATACACATGCTCAAACCACTGTGAACTTTTTTGTATTAAAGAGACAAACTTTCCCAAACCTCTAAAAATACTGATTGTGCCTGAACTGAAACCATTGAAATGTTGGATGCTGTTCTGCCAGATCAGATCATATTTCAGAGGAAAAGGAATAATGTAGACGGGGCAGCACGTTGGATCCTGGTTGGACCGGGGTCTTTCTGTGTGGAGTTTGCATGTTCTCCCCGTGTCTGTGGGGGGTTTCCCCAGGTGGTCTCGCATCCTCCCACAGTCCAAAGACATGCAGAGTGGGGTTAATTGACCATAACTGTGAATGTTTAAGTAAATGATTGTTTGTCCCTGTATGTTGGGCCGGTGATCGGTGGTGACCTGTCCAGGGTGTACCCATAGACTGTATATATACTGTGTACCCCATGGATTGGCTCCAGCCGCCCCCCCCCCCCCAATGACCCTCAAGAGATAAACAGTATAGATCATGGATGGATCAACAGGTTCACTATCAACATATTTGTCAAAATAAATCAATTAAAAATTAAAATTTTGAAATAATCTAATTGTTGCATGATAATTAATAGAAAATGTATTTGCTGTTATTTGCTTCAAAATAGTTGCATAAGCAATCTGCACATTTCAATTATACTGCACTGCAGATAGTGTAAAATCTAATATAACAGCATTATAACTATTATTAGTAATTTATGATGTAGTGAGAGAACACAGCTGTTGTCTCTGCAGAAACAAACATGGTGCCTGAAATAACTGCTCCTACCGAGGGATTTCGTTTCCTCAACGTTTCCCCGGTTTCACTCTGCACACAAGTTTTCTATATGTGTGTGTGTGTCGCTGTGTGTTGTTTCCTTATCAGTTGTAATTTCCATTGTGTGCTGTTGTGCCGGTGCACTCTGGGTGTAATTTGAAGAGGTGGGTTACTGTTAGGGTAAAGCGATACAGTGGAAAACAGCCTTGTTATACGGGAAGCGGGGCGGGGGCGGGGGGGGATAACGGAGTGGTCTAGATTTCACGGACGATCTCCAGCTGCCGTTATCGCACCGAGTGTAATGAAACCTGTACTGGTCCGAAACAACGGGGGACATCCTCTCCTCCCCCCTCTCTCTCTCTCTCTCCTTATTTCTGTCCTCGTCCCGCTCTCCCCCCTCCATCCCTCCCTCTCATAACCTTTCTTCATCGTCTTCTTCTCTTTTATCTCTCTCTCTCTCAAACATCCACTCTCTCTCACCTTCCCTCTCCTAACCTTCTCCCATCATCACCTCTTGTTTTTTTTTATTTTTCTATCTTATCCTCTCATTCATCTCACGTTTTTTCCTGCTTCCCTCCATCCCTCTTCATCTTGTTTCTTTTGTGGTTTTCATTTTCAGGGACAATTTTGTTACCAGCAGGGACACATAAAGGGTGAAAGGCAGGATAAGACGCCTGCTTTTATTTTTTGTATCTCTTTGACTTCATCTTGTGCAGTTCGGTGTTGCCCTTTTTTTCCTCCTTTCAGCAGCTCAAAAGACTTATTTTCATTCGTTATCAACCTTTGTGGAAATGTCAAACACTTTTTTTTGTAAAATTACTCCGTGGTTCTGTCTCCGGTAGTGAAGATGTGTGTCTGGGGTAGGATGAAAAAAAGAAAAGATTATTTTGCTTGAGAAATCCCAGATTTAAGCCTCTCAGACAATCAACTAATTTTGCTAATAAATGAATTTCACAGTTTTTGTTGTTCCGCGCTCTTGATGTGGGTTTGAAGGCCCTGAGAGGTCTTGCAAGTTTTGAGATTAATTACTGCTCAGAAGAAGCACTTGTCAAGTAATCAGCTAATCAGCTTCAGCGTCCCTGACCACCACCACACACACACACACACACACACACACACACACTCCCCAGCCTTATCGCTCTATTCTACCCTCTTTTCAGCTTTCAACATCAGTCATCACACGAACCAAAACCAGAAAAAAGCTGTTCATTATTCCACTTGAAAAAAGATTTATTGATATAGTTCTTCTTTGATGGAGGGGCCAACACTGCCTCAGAAAAAGGGGCCCATTCTCAGCTTGGATGTTTGCAGGCATTGTTCGGAGGCCCGGGTGGTAAAACGCTCAGGGGGCCGCTGCTGGTCGATCGGCATGGTGTTTACCCCCAGGGCAGCGAGAGGAGGCAGGCACGGAGGACTGCCAAACTACCCCTCCGCCCTCTCGGCTCGCTCGGCGCTCTCGCCAGAGCAGAACAGCGGCGGCCTTTCACAGCAGAGAAACCGCAGAGACGCGGGAGGCTGATAAGAGTGAAACAAGCCATTGAGTCGGGTTGAAAGAGAAGTTTTACATTCCTATATAAGTGTGGGAAACAGTCTTGCCATGGGAAAAAGATATGTGGTGGGAAAAAACGTCCATGGTGCTAAGAAACAAGGGTGAATTATGAAAAGAGGTTTAATTAAAAAATGACTCTTGATGGGATTATTTTGAAATTGGAAGATTTTGTTTAATTCTTTTTCTCCGTCTGACCTCAAGTTGCCTTCTCTGCATCCAACCTCCTCATCAAGATCGAGCACTCAGCCCCATCCCTCCATCCACCCTCTCTTTACCTCCTTCCGTCCACCTCTCCATCTGTCTGCCCCCTCTCCTCCCTTCCTGTCCGCTTCTTGTTACCTCCCCTCTGTCATCCATCCATCCTTCCCTCCTTCCTTCCCTCCATCCTTGTCCGAACAAGACTGATGAAAAGAACAAACCATTCTTTATCGCACTGCCCTGATTCTAATCTCATCTCTAATCTACTGGACCCAGGAATCCCTCCATTCAGCTCAGTTCAACTCTGTGGTATTTTTGTGTGTGTGTGTGTGTCGTTGCTCCCAGTGTGCGTGCATGCATGTGTGTTTGTGCGACCCTCCGCTTGATAAACCGATAGCGTCTTTCTCTCGCCCTTCTTCTGCCCACAATGGGCCTCATAGAGAGTAATAATGCTTTCTTTCTCTTTCCATCACCCACTATGGCGTTGTGGCACAGTCTGTTCCACAAAAGTCGTTTTCACATCACTATTTGCTAGATTGGCCAATTTTGTCTCTGACAAGAGAGCTGGACGCCTGCCCCGCGAAGTCTCCGAGTGCCATATCGGCACACAACTGTGACAATCACCGCTCGGTGTTCCTTTGTGTGTGCCACTCAGAAAGGACAATTATGCCATACAGTAAAAACACACACCTTTGGGTTTCTTTCTTCGCAGATGAGCCTGGGGGAATGTTGTTACATCTGCAGCGTTTTGTCCATTGTAATGTCTTCATTGTAGCCACACAATCTAAATACCATCTGAATGCACAATCAGTGGCTCCGGCTAATGAATACAGCTGCCTTCGCTGACCTTGGCAGAGATGACTGAGTCCCTATTGCCCGCACATGCATGATTACACACACACACACACACACACACACACACACACACACACACACACACACACACACACACTGGCACTCGCATCTGCACAGCCAGTGCCCTCCCTGTCAACACAGTCAAGCAAATGAGTCTCCGCTCGATGGTCTCGGCCTCTAATGGTGCAAATTATCATTGTAGGCATGTGCCAGCCGACCTGTCACAGCCCACTATCGGTTCGCCAGGTGTGTTCCTGACAGTTACAAGAACAAATTCTGCCCCCCCCAGCTAATCAATGTATTGACCAATCCATAATGAGAAAGCATGAGTGTGTATGCGTCTCACACACACACACACACACTCACTCACACAGACTGTCAGTGTCCGGAGGTCAACAGGAATCATTTATATAATGCTGCTGTTGTGTCGGCTTATATTTGTAAAGCGTTGCTAAGCTGCTGTGGAAGCCGTCATTTACGGGGCAGTCTATTCCCTGCTACCTACACCCTGTGGCGTATATCTATCCATCAGCGGAGTGGGTCAGGCCTATTTGTTTGTTTAAAGAATATCCATTTCAGCGGGCAAACAGAGCGTGTGTACATTAGCTATTTATAACCCCCCCCCCCCCGCTCAAGCATCCCGTAGCCGTGCCCGCTGGACACAAACGGCCCGTACTCGTGGAAAGCTGTAGCCCACACGACGCTATGGATTTATAGACTCAGAACGAAAACATATGCTTCTATCGAGTGTGTGTTTTGTAAGAGCCGCAGGAAAAGTTCAACGTGTTTCCAGTCTTTAATGTCCGCTGTGGTTTTTGTTGTTGTTATGTTACATTGAGAATGTTAAAAAAACCAGAACACCCATAGAAACAGTTGTGGTATATGGTCAGTTTTTTTTTTTTTTTACTGAGGATTTACCAGAGTGGTTTGGGTCAATAAAACAGATCTTTTTAATAAAATCAGTTAAGTGATTCATGCTTTTCGGTTACTCGTGACCTTTTCACCTCTTCATCCTTTCTATTCTCCGTCTTAACATCCATCTTCATTTTCATTCTGTGTAGTGGTGGGTTGTAACTAAGCACGTTTACTCAATTAAGCCCCTTTTCCACTGGTCAAAAACTCACCAACACCCACCAACATCTGGCTTTTCTCTGCAAAGGGAATGGATCAGCCGTCACTCTAGGACTCGAGTAGATTGTTTTTTATCGGCTCCGACTCCTATTAGCAGCAATGGAAACATCACATCGGGGCAAAAATGCTAATTTGTCACGACAGCGAGATGAGAGAGCTCCTCGGATTTCGGGGCGAGACGTCAAACATGACGGGGGAGAAGTAGTCAATCGCCTTTTTTAAGTGGGTTTTCCCGCATTGAGAATATCTGCGTATACTTTACTTGAGTAGACTTGTTTTCAGGTTCATTTTCACTCCCTAAGCCTAACCCTTAAAAACACTGATCCAATCAGAGCAGGCAGGTAAGATTAGACCCCGCCTCCTGCCGCAGCAGAGACGCCATCACCGAGACTCAGCCATAATGATGTGATAGACCATTGCATTAAGCATTAGGCTCCACTCTGCAAGTACTTTTACTTTAAAAGCACTTACAAAAGTTAATGTGGTACTTTCACTTGAGTACATTTTTGGTTATTTGTTTGTAATTTTATTTTGATCAAATATTAGAGTGTTTCCTCCATCACCGCCCGTCAGTGACCTCCTCCATCTTCCTCTGCCCTCGTCTCCTCTATCTCTCATCCTATCCTCCTTTATCTTTTCAGCAACTCCATCTCACTTCTGTCTCATTCCACTCCTCCTCCTCTTTCTATGCAATCAGAATTACAAAAAGCATATTTTCAGCTCTGGATTTCAGTATTGTCTGCCAGATTTTTCAAAAACAGATAAGTGTTAATCACTTGATTGTCACCGTGGTGCTCGTTAACAGCGGCAAGTCATCTATCAATGCTAATTTGCCCGGGCCAATTTTCGCTGTGAACTCAATCGGTCGATAAACAAAAATCAAATTAACACTGATGTATCACCTGTCAGCCTTGTGAACAACACCTGCAGTCAAATCAAAGTGTACAGTTACTTCGCTTGTGTTTGAACACACACGTTACATGTTTAAACAACGTGTTAACAATGATTGTTTCTATGCATGTGTGAGGTTATTGCGTATAATTATCATGTATGTGAGTGAGAGGAATAATAATCCTTGAATTCATCATCTTAAATATTGAGGTTTATACAGCACAATAATTTAAATTTTAAATATAGTATACACAGGAAATGTTCAATCTGCAAAACCTGCTGTACGTGTTTGCTTGTTCAAATAAACATATATCCAAAAAACGACATCATACTGTGATCCCAACCACAAATGCTGTGGCTTTAAATACTAGTTGAGAAATCATTCTACACTGGCGGCTGGTTCCCAATCTGCTCAGCAGGAAGATCAGGACTCGTGAAAAATATCCACAGGACCAGGATTCTCCGATTTAAATGCATTGCTGTGGGTACAATTTTCAAGTTTAAGGATAAGTTTATATTTTCTAAAATCAGTGCTAAAAGGACATACTGCACAGTTATTTCACTTCTCTCCACAGGACATGAAGTGATTTTATTCGTAGGACTAGAGAAGACGCTGTTAATTTGCATATGATATAATATTATGCAGGTGTTGTTTTGTCGTTTTTATGTGGATTTAACTGCCAGTGTAATTCATTAAAACTGCTTTTTGGATGTTTCGATGGTTAAATAACTTCAGAGACCCCTGGTCCCAGCACCTTTAAAATAGAAAGTTTCTGTTACTTTCTGAAACCAACAACCTGATGTTCAGACACATCCGAGGGTTTCCAGCTATCGTGTCATTGCAGTACATAGCCGATCATAGAATTCACAAAATCGTGTTGCTGTCGACTAACATACTCAGCGCCCCGTTCTAATAAACCTATTAAAACAAGTTTAAAACCTTTAAACTTTATCTGTTAATGACGACATCTCAGTTTGTTTGTGCTGTTTTATGTAAAGGACTGATCTGGATATATATACATCCTAAGGTTTCAGTCACGATGAATATTGTTAGCACCTATTAATGAATCTACCCTGATACAGTTTTGATGCTTCTTCACCTCCTCTTCCTCACTTTCGCAGCCACCATCCCTCCTTCCCCTCCTCCCACCCCTGCTGTTGTCAGACAGGGCTCTCGAAGCCAAGGGCAGATGCCTGGGGCTCTGTCCCTGGATGGGGCTTCTTAATCTGACTTATACAGTTTGGCACACCCAGCGTGAGATATATGATTCAACATGATCTGACTCTGGCCTACGAGGGTTCAAGCAGCCATCATAGAGAACTGTTAGCTGACAGATGGCAGGAGCGTGAATCTGCATTCAAGTCGGTGAAAGCTCAACACTTGAGCCTCACCACGCACATGGTAAACACAAGATGTCTGTTATGTGCATCTGCTAATATGCATATGTGGCTTACCTGTGTGTTGCTCTGCATCAGATATTTGAAGCTCTGTGGTTTCTACATGCACATATTTAAGAAACACGTGTCCCTCTGCCTGTGCATGTGTGGATGTCGTTTGCTGGTCACAGACTCAGCAGAATGCCACCGGAATGAGAATAAGTATGGCTTTGCCATGGCAACAGAGGAATGCCAGAGCAGACAGGAGCAGCAGAATTAAAGCCCAGCGCTCATCGCAGCAGGGAAGAAGAACGGAGGACCCTATTAAACACCCCCATCTCCCCTCCTGGAGCCCTCAGCCTGAGCCCTTTTCATCTTCCATTTCAGTCTGCTGTGAAACACCACAAAGTGAAACCAGCTCTGCCTCCGGATCCATGTCGGCACAAACCCCATTAGAAGCAGGAATGCACTTTATGTAGATTTTCTTTCTATGCATGCTCATGGAGGGAATGTCAGAGCTCAGCCAGGGGAAGAAAAGGCCAGAAATACAGTTATGTACACTGAGCAGCTGAAGCCGGAACAAGTGATGCATCACCACCTTGAGCGCTGCCGTGTATCAAGGTAGATGACAACTTGATAAGTGATTCGGAGTTTGAACTTGTCTCCTGGTTGCATCACAGAAATCTTTGATTGATTCACAACCGGTCGATAGAGTCGGGGAAACGTACGTCCACACACAGGACTGTGAATAAGTACAGTGATTGATAGCATACCACATACTGCACAGTAGTTGGGATAATTGCTTGACTGTGAGCTCAGTAGCTGGAATCTGGCTCCGTCCCCAATGTCCCAAAACACACTGGGCTAATCTCTTTCCTTTCCCTATTTTGTTAGGGTCGGCGGGAAGGTCTGCACCTCTTTTCACTGAGGCAGCAAAAATACGTGGAGGTAAAAAAGGGAGGAGGACAAGGGGTTGGCCTCAGGTCAGCAGGTTCCTGAAGCAGATGGTCTTTACCTTTTCCCATTTTGGACAAGTCCTCTTTTGTTAATTGCTTATCACAGATATAAATTTGTTTACACGTGTATAATTTGATTGCACACTGCTTTACATGCATCACAATCCCAGCCACCACCAACCTCTCTTCCCTCCTTTCTTTCCAAAATGGTCCTTTTTGCTTTTTTTGGATTTAAGACCATGAAAGGAACGAGGCCCCCCTGAGGGCGAACCCATCCTTCCTCCTTTGTCCAGTGATATTAGTTTGTCCAATAATATTAGCTGAACGAAATGAACAATGCCGTCAGATAGAAAAAGATCACTCTATGACCTTGTAAAGACAATTATAGCCGCTCATTCTAGTCACGCTGATGAGTTTCTCGTAGGTTCATCATCATAAGCTAAATAAAGCGGGGCTGAGATCAAAGCCAGCGAGCCTGATGCTCCTTTAATATAATTCATGTTGATGTCCATGATGTACGGACCGCAGAGAGTCTGTTAGGGGTGAGAGAACAGTGTCCAACCCAACCAACGGTTCCTCCCCGTATAGTTTGTCCTGTCAAACAAATTATCCATATCCATTACTTCTATCATATCTATTTTTATTGAGGCAGAATCTGAATTTTCTGGTAATTACATGTGGCAATGTTTCATCTTCTTTCTTGATCTTTCCCGGGGAGCCAGTGCAAAAGTTTCGCTGCTAATAATGGATTTTTCATCGGCACATGGGGCACGCTCTACGTGAAATGATTGTGGCTTAATGTGAAAGGAAATATAATTTACCAAATCCCTTTTCTACCTGGGAGAACCTATGGAATACGTATATAGAAAACGGAGACAATATTTCTGGAAATTGGAAGGTTTTCTTATGATGATGATTTTCATGTCCTCAGCTTAGCACCTCGCTCTCCTTTCTCCTTTTGGTGCACCCTGTAATTTCACTTGTAATACGAGAATGATGGAATCGTGATAATGGCATGCTTTCATTTCATATGAGACAGGAAGAGTCATTACAGGCCCTGACATGTTTCTCCACAGGGGAGAAAAATGCTTCCTGCTATCTCCACATCCCCGCGTCTCAACAGTTGTCAATCTTACATTTCCTTTTCATTATCAGTTCTATCTTCTGATTTTTCATTAGTGCCGGGCCAGCGACTTGCAGAACCTCAGCAAAGCTTCATCAAGTGCAACCGAGCTGGGAGTTTTACTTTTAAATGTAACTTCAGGTTACAGAGTTGGTGCCTTTAAATATAATGTGTAAGATATTCCATTAGATTACTCAAAGTGAACAAAGTTGGCCTATTTAAAATACTTTGACTTTATTATTGAATGTATATCAATAGTGAATGAATGTGGCATTTGCACATTACTGCTAAAGCGAAAACCTAGGGGTCATTTTCTGGGTGATTTTTAGTTTGGGAAAAAAAACTGTTAACTCAATTTTGTGAGAACCAATAAACAAGATGAATATAAAACAAATGTGAATGTACAGCTCCATAGAACATTTTGTGTTTGCCTTGCATATAACTCTTCAAATACAAATCACACCATGGAAAGGCAAATGGATGAAAAATACATAAATAACAATGATGTAAATCTGCAATGCTGCACAGAGCAAGGAATCTGGCTTGCTAATGTGTTTAGATCTTATTATTATATTATATTATATAGATTATTACATAATGAATATGAATAATCGGTTATAAAACACTTCCTGCATGTTGTAAATTGGCTGATTTACTATGCTAGGTTTTATTTGACATGTACTTTAAGGCAGGATTTATGACATATACCGCAGCCAGCCACCAGGGGGTCGATCAAGGCACATGGGCTTCCTTTTTGGGAGCTGTCATGTCGTCCATCTTTACAGACCGTTAGCTATGCAGACAATGGCTCATCTGCTGTCTGCTTGCAATTCGGCTAAGTATAGCTCTGTAGGTATAGGCCATTTCACCAGCACACGTTTAACTAAATGACAACTACTCCTAAATGTAAGAGAGAATAAGTGCAGACTTAAACATTCCTTTACCTAATCTATTATTTTTTATGCTATTGCCACAGACGATTAGCAAAATTAACATTGTATTGATTTCATAAAATCTTAACCGAGCTGAGAGCGCCCATTTTAAAAGTTAAAAGAGTTATTGTTAGAAGCAGTTTTTTATGCCTGCGTCTGCAGTGCACCTATAGCACACAGCAAAGATAAAACAGGGAAGCAATGTTGCCATCAGCATCTGAGGCTCCTTATTGCCACTGAGTGTCCTCTGAATCAAAGCCAAGGTGTTTCTCTGTGGGCTTTACCATTACATGAATCCTGGCCTGGATAACCCGCACAGGTCAGCACAAGCACACGCACTCCCCCCCCGATCCCCCTCTTCCTCTCGACCCACTTCTCAGCGTCTCTCCCCAGAGCATTAAAACAGACAACGGACTTTGGTTAGGTCATGGCCAACACAGACCTCATTTGTCACGGAGGATGAGCAACTATGAAGCTGGATTTTTAATTATGAGGGTAAAATAAAGACATATGAGGCACGGAGGCCGACACACACACACACAGACACACACACACACACACAGAGAGAGAGAGAGACACAGCTGAAGCAATAATTATGCAAGCATGCAACCACGCACACAGACTCACAAACACTCTTGGTTGCACATCAGCGACCAGATGCGGATGCACATAAACACACAGAGGGCCATTAAGGAGCAGAATAAAGATGTATCACGGCTATGTGTTCTATGACTCATGTTGTATTGTGTAATTTATGGCTCTCAAACTGTGCAGTTTAAGTGATTGGTTAACTGATTAACACAAAGAGAACTTAGTGCTGTTAGAAAATGGGATGGTGGTTCAGTGCAGGGTTGATTTAAAAAAAGAAAAGAAAGAAAGAGATGTCTTTTCCTGGAAAAAATAAAACGGTGATTCGTAGCATCTGTGTGTCTGTGTTGATTTGATTGTGTACATGTGAAAAAGCACACAAAGGAATAACAACATACTCTAAAACGATTCTGTATGTCTCGCATTGTGTTTTTTTAACTGTTGTGCTATTTAGAATTGATTGATATGACCACATAATGAAATCCTCTGTCATGTAGCTGTTGTCTTTGAGGCCCACGGAGAATAAGACCATGATGATTGGCCACAACAAGAGGAATCCAAATCGTGTTTAGAATAAATATCTAACAGCTGGACTCAGACATGAAGCTTTACAGACGGGCTGTATGTGCAAATGCAAAATGTCTGAGTCAGTTGCTGGGAACATTATTCAGAATCCAGCAGGAAAATCTTTGAAGATGAGGAGAGAAGAGAAGATGATAATGATGATGTCGACTTGGAGAGACAAGAAGATTTTTGGGAAAAGGATGGATGCCGGTTTCAATGCGCTGTAAACAAGTCCTTGTGATTATACATCACGTCCTGCCTCCTTCATTCGCTCTTCTCGGGCGCCACCCCTTGCCTGAATAATGTTGTCGTGAATGTGTCTGACGTGCACATATCTGAAAGGCAAACTTTGAAAAAACAGTTCATTTCTGTAAATGGCTTAAAGTTGCAGTGTGTAGAATTTAGTGACATCTAGTGGTGAAGTTGCATGTTGCAGCTGAAAACACCTCATCCTCCCCTTCCAAACATGACAGAGAACCTGTGGTAACCTTCAGTTTTCATAAAAACTCAAAGGGTGTTTAGTTTGTCCAGTCTGAGCTACAAGAAACATGGCGACCTCCATAGAGAGGACCCCCCCCCCGATGTAAATATAAAGTATTCCAATATAAAGAGCCCATTCTAGGGTAAAGAAAACAACAATTTGTATGATATAGATGAAACACACTCATGAAAACATCACTAGGATTATTTTATATTAAATTTCTGTCAATAGATCCCTTTCACCTACATCTTACACGCTGAACCTTTAAGACTGATATCTCAGCTTTAGACGCCTTTGTAGTTGCATTTAATTCCTGAATAAATCCATATTACAGTATGTCAGTGAAAGAATAATATCAAAAGATACAAATTAATATCTGAAGTTTCGTGTTTAACATCCAGGAAAAAGGGCAAATAATCCTTTTAAAACCAAGAGAAAACTGACCTGTAGAGGAGCTCACAGTTATCTCAGAGACAGGCTGACAAATAGGCCGACAGGAAAACCAGTCAGAGATACAGGCTGACTGAGTGACCGACAAGCAAACTGACTGACAGCCAGTCGGGGAAGCCAGTCAAAGCAGGCTGACTGATTAAAGGCCAGTGAGAGAGCTGCAGGCAGTCGCAGAGAAACAAGCGCTGTGAGCATCACCCAGGAAGAGTAAATAGCCGTCCTGGTGACACAGAGGTGCAGCGGCCTGGTGGAGGCGAAATAGAGGAGAAGAGATGGGGCGTAAAGAGAACAGGGTGCAATACTGAGGGGTGCTGAGGCGGTGAAATGAGGTGTTTGAACTGCTGATGTAAGCGTGGACACACACTCTTTTTCTTTCTCCTTCTCTCTCTCTCTATTTCTCTCTCTCACACACACACACTGATGCACACACAGCGCTGACAGGCTTTTTCTACCCACGGGAAGTCATTCAGGGTTCAGGGGTTCAAATAAAAACGAATAGCAGCGGCTGGACGCAACTCTCCTCTCCTCTCTCTCTCTCTCTCTCTCTCTCGTTTCCCTCGTGATCAAGCGTTTTCTCCCATTTTGCTTCCGCCTCCGCCTTCCTCCCCTCAACCCCTTCTTCCTTCCCCTACTTCACCCTCGCCCATTTTTCCTCAGCCACCCTCGGCGCTGGATTTCACATCGCTCCCCTTTTTAAATATTAACGGCTACAGTCTGAGAAGTTTCACTGTACGCCGGGTAGCGCTCCACATTCGGAGAAGCAATCCCGTATGCGTTTTAATCAGCATTCAAAGGGCGAGCATTCTCTATTCATTCTTATCTGTCTTGAGCATTTTAATAAGGACCATTCTTAGGGCCTGCACTGAATTCTGTGCCGTCTCTCAAAACACGGAGGAATCTCCCAGGGCTGAAGTTTGTTTCCGTATGTAATTGCTGTTTTTTCCGTTGGGGGCCGCCTACATCGTGTGACAGTGGCGTTGCTTCCGTATTCTATTTTATCAGGCGCCGGTTGATGCCTTTTAAGGCGGGGAACGTATTTAATCATGGATTTGACACAGCGGAGCGGCTGCTTTTGCTGACGGGGTAACTGTTTCATCTTCGATCAATTAACAATGGCGTGCAAACAAAGACGGGAAAGTTTATGCCTGATGCGCCTCTGAAACCAGCGCATAAATATATGCATGTCACAAACAAATCCCCAAAACACAGATGCTCATGCAAATAATATTAGGGAGGGTTGGCTGGTGGGGTTTTTTGTGTCGGGCTGTGTACAAAAAAGCAAGAGGTGCAAAGTGCAGGATTAATAAAAAATCCATCACAGGTGCCCAGAGAAAGCGTTGCTGTTTCTGTAGTGAAACTGGCTTCTCTGACCCTGTCAGTTTGATTCGTGGCCTCCGGTAGGTGAGAGGAATAGAAGAGGCACAGGAGATGTTAAAGTTTACAAAGTTGGCTTTTTGAAATTCAGCCCTGTGCTCCAGCCAAGTTGTTTACAAGGCAGGGAGAAAACACCGGGACGTCCACCAGGGGTGCTCTGATATCGTTTTCCTCCAAAAACAGGTTAATTATTGACCACCTTCCAAAGGGTGGTATACATTTCAGTGTAGAGTGGTTATTGAACAAATTGTGGGCCTATAGCATAGAACATCTGAGCAGGGAGTGACAACAGTTCATTACAGGGAATTCATCACTGTTTCTCGGCATCAGGCTTCATTCGTGACCTCTGCTGGCGACAAAACAACTCAAAACACAAATATCGTGCGATCTTCATTACATGGTTTCATTCACTTTGTCAAACTGTTGTTTCCACAGACAAGAATAAACCTGTATCACTGACTCTTGTCAATATAAGTCCCAGTATTCTGTGACGACTCACTCTACTTCAGCTTTTTCTCTGCACCAACTCTTGAGAGAAATATCTGACTCTCCAGCTGCTAAATGCATCATCATAACTTTGCCTTGATGTTTGGTGCCGGTGACGCACAATCCAGGTTCGGACGGGCCATTGCGTTCAGTGCTGCACTCCAATGCTAATGTGAAGTCCGTCTGCACCTGCTCCTTCCTGCCGCTCTATGAGTTGAATGTTGGGAACCTTCTTTGGGGGGAGGGGGCAGGTTATGTGTCATACAGCGGCCATCTCTGGTGTTACAGACTTTTCTATTCAGGATTCTTGAAGTGCGGCTTGTCTCCAGTTTCCGATCTTTGCCGCTGTCGTCTACAAAACCAAGACAATGAGCTGAGAGGTGTTGCACTGATCAGTGGAGAGGAGGTGAACAGGAGAGTCGGAGGATGATTCACTGAAGGTCGTTCACTTCCTCTGTGACAACACACACAGTCAAGAAGTCGCTGATGAAGACCATGTGATAGATTGACAAATAAGTTCGGAATTTGTTTTGTCAGATATTTTATTTCTAATAATTATTTTGCACATTTATTTGGTTGAGCATTCGGTTGAGAAGTGAAATCTTATCAAATCGTCATCATCGTTCATTTAAAATTTGTGGAACGTTCGGTTGCAGCCAAACAAATTATTATTTAAAACCTCAGTTGTTCTAATTTTATGCACAGTTGTTTATTTTTCGTCAGGCAGAGCAGGTCTCACTTCAGCTCTGCCCTTGAAGCTTCAACAATCGTTTTGATGAAATGAACCACATCGTGTTTTAACTAATCCACTGATCACAGCAGGAATCCTTGTCCTACTCTATTTTGGGAATTAGTTCATTTTATGAAGCGAAGCCGTGCACTGCAGCAGCTTCAGCCCCGTCTGACTTGATTCCGATTGACCGCCCTGTGCAAGGAGTTTATGTTGCAGCAAACTGTACACTGTAACTCATACAGACACCTAAAAAACACACATACACACACACACACACAACATTGACCTTACAATGACCTAGGAAAAGTGTTACAGTGCGTGAGAGTGTGTGTGTGTGTGTGTGTGTGTGTGTGTGCGCATTACAAGAAAAAACGATGGACACTAAGTTGTCTAAAAGCCCTGCTGGGAGTCAGCGGAGCGCTCAGCCATGTAATGCTCTTCGTACCACTTTCAACAACAAATATACACACAGACATACACAGTGTATGACGGCCACACATGCATGGCTACTGTATACAACACTTAACACAAGCCTGCGAATACATTTTTACATACGACAAACACACACATTTGCAGACACTGTGAGCTCAGACAAAATCAAACATCTACTCTAGTGCTTTACAGCAGATTATTTGAGTCCAACTGCAGTGCAGTAAATATTTGTCCTCTTCTCGCACCTCCTTCATGACAAAGAAGAAACATATTTGCCACTAAACTAATCTGTGAATCATTCAGATTTTCTGTCGTGTGCATGGACTGTACAGGAAGATGGACGACGCATCTCCACTTCCTCGCATTATCCATCAATAAAGCCAAAATATCTTGGATATGAGAGCTGCAATTTTGCACAGTTGGAGCCGGAGTCTGAGCATCAAATAATTATAATTAAAACCAAAGTTACCAGAAAAATCCATGAGGAGAAAGGAGAATTAATTAATTTGACTTTTTAGTTTGGTGCATGTCCCATCTATTAACATGGAGGAGACACGATTTATGACCTTTACTTTAGCCAGTCACCAGTAATCGAGATATTTTGGCTTCTGCTTTGGGGGAACTGTCATGTCGTCCATCTTTGTATTCAGTCTCTGATCTTACCGAAATGTTTACCTCCACTAAGGAGGTTATATTTTTGTCTACGTTAGTTTTTTTGATTCCGCAAAAACTACTCAAAAGATTTCCATGAAATTTTGTGGAGGGGTATGACATGCCTCAAAGAAGAATCCATTAAATGTTGGTGCAGATCCAGATTTTTTATTCACTTTCCTTAACATTGGGTAATGAGGCGTTTTGCTAAATTTTTGTTGATTTCTCAGAGAATAATTGATGGATATTGTTGAAAAAAGAAACAGTCATGTTTAGGGGACTGATTTTTATGAGTGTGCGCAATTTGGTGCAGATCCAAAATCTGAATCAAAATGAATTTAAATGTTTGTTTCCTGGGAACTATTGGGCCTTGGCGGAGCTGTGCTCTCTACTGAGTGACATTCTAGTTACATATTTTCTTCCTAATGTTAATTTTAAAAAAGTTGTTTTTTTATTAGGTGCAAAAAGCCTGAGTTCCCAGGTGACATTCTTTTTTAAGCAGTGACACTTTGAGTTGAAGTGACTTGACAACTAAAAAAAGATGTTTTTCATTTCTCGCTGTTTTTAATGACATGTTAGTTGTGACACACAAGTTGTCTTATGAAGGAAAATAGGGCCTGGCTGTTAAATTGCGCCTGCTCTCCAGGTAAAGTGACAGGTTGAATGATTATAATTCCTGGATTTCAACCTTTTGAACGCGTGCTCGAGTCGGCGACGGGTGGCCGACGGACGACCTCGCGGATCTGTGACTGGCGGATGTTTGAAGCCTCTGAACCTTTTTGACACGTACTTGGACGTGTTTGCCGAGGAGGCGAGAATCGAATCTGTGAACGTACGAGATTCCTATCGCCCTGCCAACACCGTAACAAGCACTCATCAGGAAAGAAAACCTGTCCCCCTCCAAGGGCTGGACACAAACAAACAAACATCTGCAGACTCATTTCCATTCATAAGCGCCGCAGATTCTAAAGAGCCATATGCTTGATTTGCCATGAGCCCCCCCGAGTGTGTGTTGTTGACTGAAGCCTTCTACGGTAGCTTCAAACCGCTTGCACGCTGTCACTTGCATACATAATCCTCCATGTTTTTTAGGTTTGTATGTTTACTATATTTCGAAGCTTGCCTATATATATATATATCCTTCCTCTTTTCTCATTCTACTTCTTCCGTAACCTATTAAAAATGGATGAGAACTTTATATAGTGCATGGCAGCTCACTCTGACAGTCAAACGTGGGCTTTGGATGAATGAACCGTGAGTGTGTGTGCATTTTGTGTGTGTGTGTGTGTGTGTGTGTGTGTGTGGGTGTGTGTGTGTGTGTGTGTGATGTCTCGGTATTATTTATGTTGTGGGGACCAAAATCAGTTTCCACCATCACATTATGGTGACTTATGGGGACAATAAGAAGGTCACTTAATGTAAATCATGAAATTTTAAAGTGAATGACCTGTTTTGAGGTTGGCGTAAGGTTATAGTTAGGTTATGGTTTGGATTAGTGTTACCCAAATAGTAGGTGGGGATAATGTTTGTATACCATTAGGTTAAGGATAGGCAAATAATAGTTATAGTCAAGGTTAGAGGGTTGGGTTATGGTTCGTCTCCAGGAATTTACTGTAAGTCAATTTCCAGTCCTGGAGTCATGGACACACAACACTCTCTGTGGGTGTCTTTGTGTGTGTATGGCTGTTTCCGAGGCGGTGTGGTCGATGATACAAGAAGCTGTGGGGTTACGGCTGGGTTAAACCGTGTCTACAGGCAGGTCAGCCAGAGTTCAGCAGTACAGAGGCTGAGAAGCGGCGCAGCTCAGGTAGACGAGATGATCGCTGCGGTTTAGAAAGACAAGACCACTGAGGCGGAATTCCCCCACAGAGGCCGGGAGTTAGACGAGAGGGATACCGACGTTCGATGGATTGCAATTAAATCCGTGGGAAATCTAATCCTGTGGAAATGAAAGCTAAAGAGAAGAGCTCCCTTCAGGAATGGGAAAACAAAGTCAAATCTTGTACTTTACCAGTGTGACATTATTCTCTTCTCACTATGGGAAACTGTGGGAAGACGTGTAGTCAGACTCTCGCTACTACTTTTTGCTTGATGAGAAAAAAATGTTCAAAACTATGTTTCTCGTCTCTCAGCTCCCTTCTCTCTCGTTTCATTCTAGTTTTTGAAATTGAGAGTGGGCAAACCACTCGCAGTTTTATTTCTTATAGCGACAGTCAGTGAAATTAAAAATGTGCTCGTTCTCAGCGGCGCCTGCAAAGCTAAATGCCAAGAATTGAATTTATAATTTGATATGTAAAACCAACCATTGCTGTTATTCCCCCATCCATTATCTATACCACTTCTCCTTTGAGGGAGGGGCCAATCCCCCTCATTCAAGCACCATACCTCTTTTACACCACAATTACTGAGTATACAGGTTTTTTAAAAATGGAGTAAACACGCTAAATAAAGATAATTATCCCCTTCCCATTGTCAGTAGAGGAGTTTTGTTTCCCTTGTCACGAACACACTGTCAGCTGAGGCGCTCTCTCACCTCGCTGTCTTGCCAAATTAGCGTGTTCACCCAGGTGTCATGTTTCCATCACTGCCATTCATCTAGATTGTATAGATCCATAAAACTCACCAGTACTTTACTTTTCTGTCGTCGTTTCCCCTACTTTCCACTTGTTATCTCTGCTGTCTGAAAAGTCTCCACCGTCCCTCTGCTGCTGCAGACATGTCTGAATGTCTGAGAGGTGTCTGTCCCTCGTCACCTCCATCGAGCCATAAGCCCTCGTATATCTACAGCCTGCTGAAAATGGATGAGTCACATGACCTACTGCTGAGCATGTCTCTGTTTGAAGGCTGTGTCTAGTTAAGTGTAGTTACTGTCGGTTCATTTTGAATTTAGCTTTTCATTCTTCTCACACAGGACCTGGAATTCCCGGTTTCCCTTTGACTATTTATGGTTATTAATGTTAAAAATAATTTCAATAAATGTACCTCCAATATGGGCTGGAGTCTTTATTTAAAGACAGAAGCTCCAACCCAGACAGAATCGATCCGATATCGTATAATACCACAAAAATCCGCTGAACATTTCTCCTCTCCACTGCATCTTGTTTAATGAGAAAGTGAAGTTACTGAGTAATAAGTAACAGTAACATAGTAAAATGAGTCACTGATGACAATGTGACTATGTTAACTGCAGCTCTATCTCCTCATTCAGTCCCATACAACCTAATAATACTTTGTACGCTATGCCAAACTTTTCTTAGCAAACAGGAAGTAAAACACATCACTGTCAATTGGGACATCAATCAAACGAATACTGACTTTTAAAATCTGGTGCCAATTAAAACAAAAAGGAAGCAAAAAGTTGTTTTACGATGATTTGAAGGTTTAGTTTAGTTTTTCCGAGATTTTTCTGCAGCTGTGTCATCGCTTTTCTCGGTTTGTTTTGAGATGTGTTCATTTTGCACATCAAAAGAAGGAGACTCCAGCTCCAGCAGCCTCAGTCCTCACGCACACTGACACAGCTAAGAAGTAAACTTATTATCTTCTCTTTATTTATTGCTGCACGTCAGTGGATTACATCTGTGGGGTGGATGTGTGGTTTTTAGGATCTTTCTTTTTTAGTGTTTAATTCGCTTGAGTTTTCTTTATCGCTGTCCACTGTATGCATGCAACTAATGGGTTTTTTTCGTAATGAAATGTGCTGTATGAATTCATTTGCATCATTATGGTTTCATTTCAATCATTTCTAATCTGTAACCAGCTCGTCCGTGTTGATTGTGGGACAAAAAATGCTCACGCGAACATCTTTGGGTAAATATGAAAACACTTTATACACAGAACAAGTTTTGTCATAACTTTGTCATGGTAGGCAAACCCATGCCAATAACTTTCTGCCAGAATTGGAACATTTTAAAGGTTTAGGTGAAGATTAAAGATTTATTATTATTTATTTGCATGTACCTGCAGTCTCTACTTTGATTATAAAATAATTATTTGATGATTGGAATGATGTGCTGGGTGTAATGTGTTACGTTTCTTTTTGGGAGGGGTGGGAGTCAGTTTGATTTGATGAAGGGCCCCACTGCTCCAGTTTGCCCATGACCCCTAAAATCTCTTGAAACTCTCCTGTACCTGTACTGTAGATACCTGTTTCCATGACTGTCTATTTAATTAAACATTTCATTTGCACTACTCCAATAGTCCAACGTCTGTAATTCAGGTCCTGTGAACTACAAAACATTTAACCTGATAATTACGTTTTAACGGTAGGGAACACTCAAAGCAGCAATTTCAGTGAATGCTCCTTTGTAATGTAAATACTATGTCTGTGCTGTTGTAGTATTTGCGTTTATTTCTACTATATTGAAAGAACAAATCACTGATTGCATCTGTGCCCAGTATGTTTACACAACCTACAACCATGAATGCTGATGAGAATCTAAAGGACTGAAACGTTTGCTATTGATTTTTAATTCTAGGTTTTATGCACCTTCAATAAAGCCGCACGGGGGAAATTATAAGTACCATCATTTTATTTTAATTAGGCCGGTACTTTTTTATTTATGACTGTGAAAGTGAGGGCGTCTTCACAGCCTCCCGCTTGTCACTCACAGCCACATCATGAGTTTTTTTAACCGGCTGTGAAGATGGACAAATATGGAGCGGATCACTGCTGGAGAGGCGAGAAAAAGGCCGGCAGCCGGGAGCACATATACCATGATGGATAGAGGGCATAGAACAATGAAATATGCATCAGGGCTCTCGTGAAATTTTAATCCAGACTGTTGACTGGAGGTTGACCCCGTTGTGACCCAACACTTGCGGGAGTGAAAATATCCGCCGAGGGAGGCGCGAGGGGGGTGGCGGCGGGTGCAGCAGCGGGGCGAGGAAATTGTGAGGAAGACGGGAGTAATGAGGCTAGCCGGAGGTGTAGACGGGTAATTTTATCTGTCTGAGTCCCTGAGTGTCTGAGCGTCACCTAACTACATAAGAAGCCGGCGAAATCTGCAAGAGCTACCAAGAAATTGGCAGGAAAAAAAAAATCACTCTCGTTTTTATTATGGACCGTCGGTGGAAACAGGATGAGCTGGTTCTCAACAGTTCTTTGAAAAATACACATTAATAACACAGAACTCCCCAAAAAAAGCCCAGGTGGGTGTGCTTTGGTGAGTTAAAGTGAAATCCAGGGGAGAAAATGTCAAACTAAATCACATCTTTTTCTCTTATAATGGAATTGTTCAAAGGGAACACATACAATTCCCTCCCGGAGCTTGAAAAAAACCTGAGACTTTAATCTGTTATGTTATTACGGAAAAAGCTTTTGTGCTCTGACAAAAATAACAAACCTTTATCCCTTTGTGCATATAGAATGCAGAACATTTGACCATATCCCCAGAAAATCAGCCCGTCACAGTGTCTGGCTTTGGGGAAAAGATGCTCGTATTTGCAGACGCTGATTGAACTGCACAGGATGATGAAGCTCACTTATGTAAAGTCTGTTTTTGTCTTTTTATGTTTGCCTTTGGTGTTTTTATTCAGGAAGTTGTTGAACTCCGCACCTTTCCCCTTGATCTTCATTATTGACGTTTATCAGGTTGATTGTGTTTGTGCAGTCGTTAAACTTTTTTTAAAATAGCAGCTTCAGAATTAGTTTGTTGGTTCACTCGCTTTAATTGATAGAGTGGTTCCGCTTTCATTCTCCTTGCTCCATGTAACTTAAGTGAGCAGGCACGATCAATCCCCACGTGTGGCTGCAGAGGGCGCTGTTACAGAGTGCATAGTGTTGCTTTAAATCAAATGTCGTTGCTTTAGTCGTGTTTCAGTTCGTGGACTTGTTTGAAAGGAGCACGGCTGAAACTGGATCTTCAAAGGAATGTTTTTATTTCCATCTTGCATGTTTTTCATCAATGTGGCAATTGTGATTACGCGTCATGCAATTTTTGATTCAAGAAAACTTTCAGTGAGTCTGACAGAAAGTAAACACATGTATATGTAATGGCTACTATAGCTGACTGCATAGGGATCTGCTGTCATGATTCTGCCTCCTGAACTGAGACTATTTCGATCATAAGATTTTCTGTTGTATGGGCGTTTTTTTTCCCTTGGTTTGTTTGGATTTGTGTTCTGTTTGGCTGTTGGCAAATTCTCCGTTTCCTGTTTTATTTTGAGATTTCCCTACTTGTCTCTTGCTTTACTTCCTGCCTTTGTCCTGTTTCCCTCCCTTGAGATCATGTGCATCTGTTCGAATGTGCTTCACCTGTGTTCAGTCATCTCGTTCCCTTGTGTATACAGTCTTTCATCTGTCTGGATAGTCTTTGTGTTTTCGTCTTTTTTTGTTTCTTTTTCATGGTTTAATTATCGATCAACAACCAAACTTGCTACATTTGGGTCCTTTCAGCCGAGACTTACATCTGGAGCAGCACTGTTTGAATTTGAGGCTGTGGATTTCCATTCAGAATATGCTCGTAATAGAGAACTACTAAGATGTAAGAGCAAGTTTACACAAATGAAAACGATGCAGTTTTCACTGGGTTGAGATAACCTAGATTCATTTTTTAATTTGACCGTATTCAACTTTTTAAAATCCACTACCTTTACCGTATAACTTCAACCATTGGTCCACAGCAAATATTTTCATCCATTAACTATTTCAACTGTCTATCCATTTACTTTTTTGATTCAATTTTGATATATTTTAAATATTTGGTTAATTTAAACAGTTTATTCAATAGTTTTAAATAATTTGTTTATCATATTTAATGCTTCAATTTATTTGTACCTAGTGTACGAGTGGTGTGGAGTTTGCATGTTGGTTGTGTGGGTTTCTTACGTGCACTGTCTTTCTCACAGAGTCCAACAACATGTTAGGTTCACCGGCGACTTTAAATTGTCCTTAGTGGTGAGTGTGAGCGTATAAGGTTTGTTCGTCTTTATATTTCAACCCTGTGATGGACTGTCGACCTGTCCAGGATGTACCCCCCCTATCGCCCAATGTCATCTGGGATTGGCTCCAGCTCCTATAGCCACAAAACCCTCAGCTGTGTGTGTGTGTGTGTGTGTGTGTGTTGAGCTTTCATGACCACCAAAGCAAATACGTAATCGGGTTTGGGAAACACTGCTGCAAACGTACATTGGTTCATAAGGGTGTGTGTGTGTGTGTGTGCATGTGTGTGTGTGCACCAGTATTAACCACTCCCTCAACCTCTAGTGCACCGGCCCGTAGCCTCATTAATAACCCCTGCGTTTGCTGAATGGGGCTCCGGCGATCTATTGCGGTGTTGTTTTTGTTTGGCCGTGGTCACAGTGATTCCTGGGAGATGGCAGCATCATAAATCTACAGCTTATTCATGGAGCTAACCTGACCTTTACAGCAACACCGGGAACAGAAGGAGAGGCCGGGAGAGGGATGGAAACCAGCGGAGAATAGTAGAAAAGGCCAGGGAGAAGAGAGGGAGAGAGGGGAGGGGGTGTGGGAGGTTAAGGGGTTTAAAGGCAGAGCTGAGGGGATGAGGATGATAAGGAGGAGGAAGCCGAGATAGAAGAGGAGGCGAAGGATGTGGAGGAGCAAAGCACAGCGGAGAGATGAAGAATGGACAGAGGTGGCTGGGGGAGATGTTGAAAGATAGAGGACAGAAAAAGGAAATTCAGCGGAGAGCAGCAGAGGGAAAAGAGAGACAATGGCAGCCAGGGGATGGGGGCGAGAGGTTATTATGGGATGAAGGCGATCAATGAGTGTGAAGGGAAGGAGGAATAGGTGGACGGGGAGGTGGAGAATCGTACGCTGGTGAGTGAGTGGATGGAGCCTTCCTCTCCTGGACCTCCGTCACCTGTCGTGTCTTTAATAACGTCCCCATGTCGGGGGGTTCGTTCGCTCCGAGGCGGCCCCACATCTCTCTACGTGAGCTGTCTCGCACCTGAACCACGACTACACTGTGCTTTGTCAGCGGCTGTGTGCGCGACATGTTGCTTTTTAAGTGTGTGTTTATCCGACTGCGTGAATCTCACCTGTGGTTTTTAGTGTGTGCAGGTTTTCAAGAGGACAAAAAGAAAGAGAAAGAAAATCCCATGACAACTGTGACATGAGCTCAACAGGTCTTTTATTTTTTTATTTCATCAAGTCCGGTTTATGTTTGCAGCACAAAACCAAACATTTGTATTTAACGACTTTAAAATATGTAAAATAGCCTCTATTCTTAGATCCTTGATTTGTATAGTCATGAGTCTGATTAGTATAATAAAATAAACATAAAGATATCCCAGTTTCTGTCAAAAATAATCTCTCTTTCTTTTCAGTAGCTTTTCCACAACCACTTCCCAGGATTTTCATCAGGGAATGTTTTTAATTATCTCATCAATTCAGCAACAAGTTGTTGATTAAGACGATTGGAACCTTGAGTCAATATTTTTTTGTTAATATTAAATAAATATATAAAATAGTATCAGGGTTTTCAGTGAAGAAAACAGATGATAGATGATAGATATGCCTTTTATCAAAAGCAGATAATGACTGTATTTTAAATGTAGACATTCGGTGCAAATATATTCTATGCAAAAATGTATGCAAAACTAAATAAAATTGAATAGAAAATGATAATGCATAAATCTGCATAACAAAACACACTTACACACTTTTTGGAAAAACAGGCACAAAATCAAAATTCACACCATAAAATGAAAAGCCTTCATATATAAGTGTTACTCAGCCAATCTCAATTCTCGTTACCTTTTCCCATTTTCTTGTGCATAACTGACTCACTGCACTTTTATTTCATAATCTTTTTTAATTTTATTCATATGAAATTTAATTCATTTTCTCCCTCAACATGATTCTCGATGTTATTCTATTGCATTTATCTAGAGCACTGTAGAGTTTCCCATTACCAGTGATGTTTTTAGTTTTTCATTTCAACGCATTATTCAATTTCAGGTGTATCTGAAAATCAGTGTGTTGATATTCCACAAATGTTCCCTGTAAGAGGATCCAATGTTCCCTGGAACTGACTCACACACACACAAACTCACACTCCAAACACAAACCTGCACAGTTACCGTGTCTCGTTATTGTCTAAATGATACGTTAACATTTGTACCTAATTGCTTTGGCAATATTGTTTCTTAACTTTCATTCCAATTGAGCTCATTAAAGTGAAATTGCGCAGAGATGGAGGCTGATGAGTGAGCTGGCGAGTGGAGTGGTGGACTGAGAACTCCCCTCATTGGTATTCTGCACCTGTCCGCCACACACAGACCCGACGTAGGTCCAACGATTACGGAAAAAAACCTATTAATGACCATTAAGAAGCAATGACTTCACTGCTGCTGCAGAGCAAAGCCCACACACACACACACCACATGTTGAAACACCAATCCATACAGTGAGCAAATTACCTCCTACACCTTTATGTTCAGTCTGAAGTTCAGCAGGGACAAAGTCATTAGGTGTTTGCTCGTAAATATGTGGACACATCCGTTACCTGTTTTCAAGTTTTCAAGGTGTGTTTACGGTGAGAGACCTTGGTTTGGTCTGAGGGTTATTTTCTGTCGGGCGTTTGTCTCGGGGATCTGGCCGTAATTTCAGCGAAATTAAACGATTCGGAAACTCAAATGAGGTCCCAACAGACTGCCAGGGAAAATCAATTGAATGCTCGAAGCTGTACACACACACACACACACACACACACGCCTGCACAATCACACACATATACACATGCTATACCAAGCATTCAGCTATCAAGCACAGATGCATGCATGTACACTGTGCAAACATGAAAACCCTTGATGTCTACACACACTACTACACACACACACACACACACACACACACACACACACACACACACTATTCAGCTCCTTTTGTATTCTTCCAGAACAATTATGCCGCCTAGATAACATATGTTTTCAGGTGAGAGGGAAAGAGAGACAACTAGTTTAAATATAATTCATGAGAGATGTTGTCAGACTCACATGTATTTATTTATTGTTTTTCCACAAACACAATATTTTCCGTACATTGTAGAGGGATCTTTTAATTTATTTTATTCGTCCTGTAAATATGATCAAATTCATTCATTCATACCTTCACCAAGGAGGTTGTTCTCGTCTGCATTCGTTTATTAGCAGGATTACGCGAAAACTACCAAAGGCATTTTCATGATTCTTCCATGGCTCAAGGAAGAATCCAGGGCAGGGAGCGATCCAGGAGCAGGTCCATTGTACTTAGTCATTCCCTCATCTTTGAGCATATACGTAACGTATAGTGTAGCTGTAATGTTTTTTCGTAAAGCAATTATCACATATGTTGGAGGACGTGTGGGATGGTATCTTTCAAACATTAAGTAGAGCTTACTGCAAATATTGCACAGTAAGCTCTGCAATGATTGCAAAAACCATAAAAAGCTTCAATAGTGATGTTTGTGTTGAGCTGAATTCAACTCAACCCCTTGAAGACATTGACAATCTCTCCTTCTTTCTCTCGCACCTCCTCATTGCATCCTTGTCTCTCTTTCTCCTATTTATCCGTTCACCCCTCCTCCCTCTTCTCTCCCGCCCTCCATCTTTCCTACGTGACTCCCTCTGTACCTCCCCTCACTTCCTCCCCGTCCTCCTCCCTTCCCGTCGTCTCTCCCCTTCCCTCCCCATAACTTCATAACTCCGTCTTCCCCTTCCGTCTCCTCCTCACCCCCCCTCGCCTCCATTTCTTCAAAGTCATCTCAGTCTTCGCTGTCATTGCGCTGAGAATTGCACATCGCTCAAAGCGGTAACATCTGACAAAACGCTGCTCACTGACATTGTCGGTAGTAGCGCGCGGAGTGATAGAGAAAGTTCACTCGAGCAGCCGTCCTGTTATGTCACCAGACGCACTGACATGACTGTACCTACACCTCGATATTTGTAGATAGAGTGCATCCAATTTACCTTGTTGCGGCCTCCCGAAGGGACGGGCACGACTCAAAATAACAAACACAAGTGAGCGTGCACTGCGCCACGTGCACGCTCTTCCGCCTCCTCCACCCTCTCTCCCTCTCATTCTGCATTAAGTGCATTGGAGTGGCTGGTAACAGTAGCAGCGTCAGGCTTTTATCGCTGTAATTTGCAGCCATACATCAGTGTGACAGTGGCCGGGGCAGGACAGTGTCAGCTCGCTCCCAGACACTAAACTGCACTCTCCTCTGACACACGCCAAGGGCAGCCAGATAATGTAGATGTATGAATAAAACAACATAACTTTGATGTTGCAGATCACAATGCATCATTCATTCACGTCCGCCGTGAGACACAGAATGTGAGGGATACTGTCTATTTACACCCGCGAGGACGAGATAAGGGATGCAAGGGATAAGCGAGGCACTGGTCATGGCTGGACTTCAATCGGAGGCGCTCCAGTGAAAATACACAGCGTGCTGTTTATGCAGTGGCTCACATCTGCATTCAAAGGGAAACGGCCGAGGGGGGGCCTGCACAGAGAGAGAGAGGAACGGTGATACAGAGGGATGGAAAAGAGGATGAGAGGGATAAAATGTCATAGCTGGGGTTGACACATGGGGAAGGTCCATCCACTCCATCTGGTATATGGTGGGATAGAGATGAAGGGGAAGGGAGGGGATGAAAAGGGAGCAGAGAGAGATCGCCGCGAGGTAGACGAGGACTGTATTAGAGAGTGTGGGAGCAGGGGGGGGTGACGGGAGAAAAAGGGGAGAAGCCAAGGGATTAGGGAGGCAAAGAAATGAGTGGAGAAGTTATAATGGTCTGTCGGAACAGAGGAAATAGAGAGAAAAATGTGCGGAATGATGAAGGTGAAGAGGTACAGGTGGATTTGAATAGCAGTCTGGGGAGGCAGAGGATGAGGGGACGGGGGAGAGAGGGAGGAAGAGGGAGAGGATCGGTAAAGGTTAAGAGGGATTTTGTTAGATCTGTTTTCTTTATTCCATCCTGACTGATTTTAATGGGGTCTTAAAATCGCCGTGAGGTTACCGAGGCAACTAAAATATGGTGTCAGACTGGCGGTGCGACATTTTTATCAGTCCAGAAGAAGGGACGGACGAATTATCCAGCTCTGACTGCGAGGGGCCTGTGTGTGTGTGTGTGAGCACATTCATACAGTGGTGTGTGTTTGCAGGTGTGTGTGTGTTGTCTTTGTCTCTCATTATACTAGCGTGTATGAAGTTGTACAGGTGCATGTGTAGATTCCCCCCGTTTTTATAGCATCAAACAAGTCATTAAAACCAGAATTACCAGAAAAACGAACGCATGGACACACATCATGTGATAATAACTTTGTAAAAGCACAAAAAACATCATTGCATAACAGCTATTCGATGTGTGCTTTGACTTTGTAGTTTGGTCCATGTCCCATCCACTAACATGAAGGAGGCAGGGTTTATGATCTATACTGCAGACAGCTACTAGTGGTAGCTCTGGTTTCACTTTTGCGCAGCAGTAATGTCATCCATGTTTATATCCAGAAACGTGTGTATGTGACACAAACTGGACTGTGTGTTTAAACAGCCAAGATATTGACTCGACATCGTCCGTGTCTGTGTTCAACTCACCAGAGACTCTTGTTCTTTCTCTTATTTCCTCCGTTCTCTCACCCTTTTCCCTCCTGATGCTGATGTTTCTGTTTAAGCATGTTCATCTCACACATCTTCATGTCAATTAATACCACCCTGACTGAACTGAGGTCTAATTGCATCTTCACTTTGACCTTCTACACAATTGTTCTGCCTCTAAAATTCTCTGCATCCTGTCTTAACACACAAGCTGTCTCTCAGTTCAGGGGCCGCGTCCTTCGGAGGACCCGGTGTACATCGGTTGCGTAGCCCACGTCAGCCAAACTGAAAAGAGACTGTTTGGTCTCTAATTGCATCACCAGCTTGTCCCGCCCTTACGGATGTTGCATAGCAACAGAGCTATGAACGAGAAAGTTCTTTGGTTGATTAAAAAATAATGTTTTTTTTTATATCTGTACCGTCAGCATTTTGGTTGAGTGCGAATATTTTGAAATACATTTTCCGACATTTTCGCCTCCCTTGCTGCCGCCATAACCTCTTTGAGAAGCAGTTCATCACTGAAGCACAATGAATCCTGGGAGATGTTTGGCTAGGAAGGACACATTTGTCGGCCACATTTGGAGGAGCCTTCCCATTGGGACCGTCAAGTCGCACCGCTGTGACGCAATAAGACTTAAAAGGCAGCCCCTGAGGGATGCGGCCCCCGAAATTGAGACACATCTGCAGTTTCACTTAAGTTCAAGGTTAAATTAATATAAGAGTAATCCAGTTTAGGTCTTATTTTCGTAGCAACATCCATCATTTCCATTGATCCTGATGACAGCAGAGATCTGGGAACATTGCAGCAGTGCTACACCAAAGTCAGATGGAGCAAGACAAACAAGCAGTCAGCTGATCAGACATGCTGTAAACTGTGATGGATGTTTACTATTTGTTTGTCTTCCATATCTTTTTTATTTTTTTTGTCTTATCTTCCCAGAATTCATAGGTACCCAGGTGAGTGCTTTATACCAATAGGAATGATGGGCTGTGCAAGAATAGGACCCAAGTTGTAACAAACTGGAGTTACCCTTTAAGTTCTGGGTGAGAGAACGCAGTGTCCTCACAAGTATAGAGGGCAAATACCAGTGTGTGCCTTTGCAGAAATGTGTTTTGCCTCAATGTACCTGTGCACAGTAAGTGGAGTTTGTGTGTGTGTGTGTGTGTGTGGGTGTGTTTGTGTCTTGTGCATGAGAGTGTGTGTTTCCCTGAGTGTAGGAATGTGCCCTGTTTTTTCAATGTGCCTGTGTAGGAGCTCTGCTGGTGTGCCTGCAACCGTCTGTGTGTGTGCACCCATGAATCTGTCTGTCCGTGTAGCTGTGCTTGCACTATACGACAGAGTGTGAATCATCAGAAGCAGTGGAGCCATAAAGCCCAGAGCTGTTAGGCAGGATGGCTCCTGGAATGATCACAGGGCGGCTGTTCTTCTATTTCCCAGGCAGCCATCACTGTGGGAGGCTGAGGCGCTGCCGTCGCTGTGTTTGCGGGGACCTGAGGGTTAGGCGGTATATAGTCATGCCTGACAGCACAGCCAATGGCCATAACGTCAGCGACAATGATTGAACACATGAAATATGTGCTCTTTGCCCGTGGTATTGGACAGGGTGGAGGTTAGAGGTAGGGTCAGGGTAAGGGTTAAGGCAAGAAGAAAATTGCCTGTTTGGAAAGAAAGCCTCCCTCTCTGCCTCTCCCTCCATCTTTTATTAGTCATTGTCAGGAGCGCGCTCCAGTGACAAACAAGATATTTGTCACATTTGATTTCTTCTCTGCAGCAGAACTTTGCTAGTTGCGTCAACACAACACTGTAGTATTAATAATGCATATGTGCCCACTGCCAGGGCGGATCTATATAATTGCACCAGACAAAACAGTCTTCTGATACTCACTAATGCAGCATAATTTTGAATAATAAGACAAGCTCGTTTGGTGGGGTTGAGATCAAAACACCGAGCTGGCTGCGATGCAAACACATGAGGTAAAGCGAACTTTCATCTTAATCTACAGCATTATCCATACATTTTTAATAAGACTAGCACAGTGGCCGTGACCTGCAGTGATTGAGCTGCAGGACAGTTCGCAGAACCCTGAAGCTGCTGCACAAAGAGCTGTTCGTCTCGAACCCCGAACTGGAGAATCAGAATCCGTTTTCATTATCGTTAATGCGGCCGTTGTCGTAAAAAAGCGCTGTTGTCATTTTCGACAAGATCCCATCCGCTGGTCGCCTGCTTACTCAAAATCTTGAACGTATCGCACATCCAAATCTCATCAAATTTGACACTGGACTTTCAATACACATTCCAAGTGTGAATGCGATAAGATGAATGGTTCTGGAAAAATGCGAGCAAAAGTCAGGCCGACAGATTCCCGGAGTTGGTAGATAGATACTGTACATCCTGATAAATGCGAAGAAAACCAAGATAGAAAATAAAAACAAAATAAATGTATGAACCATTTACACGAAGCAAAAGGGGGAAAAAAGACAAACGACACATTAGATTCTATATTTTACCCTTCGGCTGCTTCTCCTTTTCATCCATTCGTCAGTTTGACTTTCAGCGTCTAATCACTCAAAAGTGCCCGTGTTTATGTTGCACCAGTGGCCCCCACAGCTGCCATTACAAAACATATATGCAGCCATTGTTTTGCATGCTTCCGCCATCTGTATCAGTTATATGACAGTTTGTGACAAGTGTGTGTTTGTGTCATTTACCTTCCACTTCCGCTGGAGAGACGCTCTGCGGAATAGTGAATGAGAAATAACCACATTATTATTGTTAAGCGTTTCATAAGTAGTTTTGCAGGCAAGCACATCCATCAGAGCTCCAGGGGAGGGTGGGTGGAGGCGGGTGGGGATCCAGGGAACCTGGTATGCAGGGGCTGCACAGTGGTTCGCTGGTTGTTCCTGCTTTTATCTGACAGTTGATGTGCTGGAGATAGAGGTGCAGGGTGCGGAAGCTCAATAGTGCCATCAGCAGGTGCAGGGGGGCAGTGCTGCTCACCGACCGGCTCTGGGCACTTCACCGGGGCGATGTCCACGGAGGTCTTTTGGGGCGTAATGGTGGAGATTTAGAAAAATGAAATATGATCATATCATAAAGTAAAATATGCCATCATCTTTACAGCGTCTGGTGAAGGATATATGCTCGGGGGGCTCAGGGATTAAGGTGAAGAAGAGGCTGGCTGATGTCCAACCTATTCTCTGCCAAGGTTAGAATATCCTCTGGCCTGTATAAACCCTGTCAGCTATCGTCCTGAACACACACACACACACACACACACACACACACACACACACACACACACACACACACACACACACACACACACACTTTTCATCCTGCCTGGAAGGGAGGTCAAGGTTAAAGCACCCTCCTTCTTTTCACTTCACACACTCTCGTTTTACTTGTTTCTCAGTCTCTCTCTCCCTCACACACACACACACACACACACACACACACACACACACACACACACACACACACACACACACGCTCATGCATACTGGACAAACCCAAACACACCACACAGAAAGCAGTTTTTCCTCCATAAATAAGCGTGGTCCATCCATCACGGGGCCTCAGTGGGCCCCTGCGTGCCCTCTGGCTAGTTCAAACCAGCCGCCCCAGCAGCAGCGGCACACTGGGGGACGGACAACGAAGGTCATCCCAAAACGCCACAAGGAGAGCGGTAATAATAATCATCACCCCTTTGAGTATATCTGTGTGTGTATGTGTGTATAGATTCCTTGGGAGCAAAGCAAATGGCCTGCAGTGCGTTTAAAGGGGTTCTCTCTCTCTTCTTGGTGTGGACTTCCCATCTGTTTAAAGGCTTCCCTGTTAGTTGCATGTTACAGAGCGATCAATGCAGGCGAGGAGACAGCTGCAGGGAACAGACACAGATTCTGGTATTTGTCATCGGGGGAGAAAGAGGAAACATAAGAGAGTGGAAACTTAAGAGTTTATGTGTGTGTGTGTGTGTGTTTCCCTTCTGTCTGAGTGCATAAAGGTTCATTTTATTAACAGAATTAAGATGATAATTACAACTCATTAATGTGTGATGTGCTGTTTTAAGACTGTGTGTAGGTTGAGCTACAGCCCAGAGGAAAGTGTTTTTAATGCACCAACACGTAACCTTTCAATGTAATACCATTAAGTGCCATATCATCAGACAGTATCTGAATCATTAAGATATAAATAGATTCAAGGAAGCTTCTTCATGGGCTGGATCTTATTTTTATAGTTTTGCTGATTCTATCCTTATAATATAATGTAATATATTCCTCACTAATTAATTCAGATTTGCTGGGATGTGGGCATAGAGTCCAACTAAAGCAGATGATCACACAGGTGAAACAAGCAGACCTGAAATCTTGGTTTTACTATATCACTTAAAATAACTGTTTTAATTATGGTTGATTCAATTTGATTAATAAAGATGCTGTAAATGCAATATTTTTTTTAATTCACAAAGGATCACATGACTATTGAGGAGTCGCTCATCCCTGTTTTGACTATATGTGTGTGTGTGTGTGTGTGTGTGTGTGTGTGTGTGTGTGTGTGTGTGTGTAGTGGGAACTACCACAGCGGCGGGTGTTACTTTGGCAGGTGTTTTATATACAGCAGGTGATTTGTTATTTAGACGACCCAATGGGAGAACTCTCTGCTCCCACGCAGCAACCAACACACACATACAGTAAATGCACTGTGCACTTCTCAGTGGAATCAGGCAGACCACACTCACATATCCAACTTATCAACTCTGCCCCCACACTCTCTCTGCTTTGGAGGTTTTAGAAACATAGACGTCCATAAACTGAGCTCTCTGAGGGGCAATGCCAAAGGACCAATTTCCCCTGGTCTACAAATGTGCATTTTAAGGGTGAAAACTAGAAAAAAAATAGCTTTAAAATATGTGAGTGTGCAGCAGCATAAATTATCTGTCAAGCAGTAATGCATGAGAATCGGGTTAAACCCTGCAATTAAATTGACCCTATATTCTCGTTAATTGCAAGAGAGCATATATTAACATATATCTATTTATGGAATTAAGCCTTTCATTGTTTGAAAGTGATCATATTTTGTTCTATTGTGAAGGGACAGTATGTTCATCCCGCCCTTTGCACTGTAAAAACAACAACATTACTTAAAACTAGAATTAGCACCTTCCAGTTGTGTGTCTCTGCAGGGCCAACAGATGGGCAGACACACAACCTGATAGTGTCACCTGCCAAAATTCTTGCATAACAATTAGATTTAAGATATTTTACATATTTCATCCAACTCAAAGTTTTTCTTTTTGCAGTGTAGCTGCTCTTTTGTCTTCTCATCTTGTCCCACATCTCCTCGTCCCTCTTCCAAAATGATTGATGCAGTCTTTTCATTTTCATCTGTGCCGGTGAACAAAGCAAACACGGGGTCAAACGGTATTTATATGCAAATCTTACCAGCCCCAGTTCCGATAATCTTGTGATAAAAACAGAGACATACAGGAGAACCTCATTTTTAACATGCATTTCAACACTCTTCACAAACTGATTTGAAAAAAGTATTTACATTTTTTCAGTCATTGACATTGGATGGAGAAAGTTTAGTTTATGACGGTCGGCCTCGTTAAAGATTATGAGGAGTGATTGTTCATATGATGTCTGAGGATTAAAGGCATTGAACTACGGTCCTCTTGTAAAATGTTCTAGTTACCTGTATCATGCTTCTGTGGATTTAGCTGCCTAATCCGGTTTGTTGACATAATCAAAGAACCACCGTGTTGAGTAAAGATTCTTTAGTGAAGACGAGATAAGTTCGTGACTTTAATGACGTTTAAACAGTTGGCAGATTGAAACTGACTCTTCTTCCATTACAATGAGTAGAAGCGAAAGCACCACCACCCCCTCACCTCCCACACCCCAGGACATGAATGCGCTGAAAGCTCTTTGATTTGTTTTCCCTACAAAAACAAACAAAGACTCACGCCCTCAGAAACATTTAAAAGACGCTGTAATCACATTAAAAACGTATGAAGCAAAACTGTGTAACTATTACCTGTTTTGCTTTGTTTGCACACATTCGCGCCAAATCAAACGGTTCCCTCCGTGACACAAGTAGGTTACACCTCGGAGCGCCGCCACGACACCACTGAGTTGGAGCTGACAGAAATGGTTCACCCTCATCGTGCCTCTTTTGCCTCCGCGGTCTAATTAGGGAGTAATCGCTGTCAATTAAGTCGGGGAATTTATGCAACATGACACATTCTTACAGTGCTCAAGGGTCTCGTGTATCTTCATCTTGATCAGAAACTTAATGCGGTTTTCTGCTTATTTATAGGAGGCTCTTAACCTTTAAAACTAGCGGGGAATGAGTCCAGGAACGGCCGCAGACCTCAGGGATTTATGTCCCCCAGTAAAATAAGATTAGTCTGTGAACCTCTCCGAAGCACTCTCCCCTTCAATTCAATACGATGCTGTAATTTATTCTGCTGATGGAGAAGATTAAAGAGAAGCGAATGTCCAATGCCACAATTTAAAGGGAAATTTATATTGATTATCCTCGACGGGAAGAAAAAAACAAACAAGTTTTTCATTTTAATACGGTCTTGTGTGAATGACTTTATTAAAACTCAGGAAGGTGGATGCATTCTACCTGTTTTACTGTTGTTCAAGGACACAATAGGCATCTGCTCTCACAGGGCAACATTTCTATTAAATGCGTCCTTTTAAAATGTAAATCACACTTTGAGCTGGAACTCTCAAGGTTCCACTTTTTTTTTCATTATTTAAATAGAGGTTTTCTTTTTCTCGCTAGGTTAAACCGACATTCCCCCCAAAAAAACAGCCGGCACCTCTCCCTCCTGTGAACACCTGCTTTTAAAACAACAGCGACTCCAGCCACTGGGAGCCTCTTATTAGTAAGTAACATTTAACAGATGTTTGGGGAAAAGCTGTGTGTGGCTCTCGCTGTTCCTTCATGATGACTGAAAGCTGAAATGTGATGTGTTTCTAAACAGGACCAACAAGAAAAACTTTCTACATATATCATAACTTATAACCGCTAATGGTGGGTGTTAATAATTATATTCCACGTTACATGGCATGAAACTAAATAATGAATGCTGTAAAGTGTCTTGTGGCGTGTGACATCTGAATACTTATAAGGTATTTCACTACAATCAAAATGATAATCTAATGGAAGTATACAGCTATTGTTTCTAGCCCTTGTGTCGGTAACATAACAATTTACACTGAGACTGATATGGAAATTCAAGACCACATTTCTCAGTTAAAGATCACTCAGAAGTGAAATGTTGGAGGTATTAGCGGAACCATTACAATTCATTCTAATGGTTCAATGAAGGTTTGTACAAAAATCATTGTTGAGCTTTGTCAGTCAAGTGATCCAGAGCCACACTGGACATGTTATACACCGACTCTGGTATTTTTTTATAATGATTACATTTACGTTTGAATTGTTGGAAGCCGTCAAAGAAATGAAATGTTCATTGGAGCCGGAATAAATATTCACTTATTGTTTCTTAGCATCGCAAAATGAGGCCTTTTGTGAACAAGAGCATTCATCCCATCATGATTGTGTATCAACATGACTATTTCAACCTTGATCCATATGGAATTTTCTTTTCTCATTTTACCTTAAAGGATTGTGCAGCCTTGGTGAAGGCTCTTTGTTATTATTACTGCTCAGTGCTTAATTGATTCTTGTACGTCCAAGGTCAACACGTTAATTGCCATCTCATTTCCTCACAGATGCACATGTTGCATTTGCGTGTGCGTACAACACATCATGAACACGTGCTGTAATGAAAACCACACAGTGCATGAAACCAGACTCTTTCTCGCTCGGAAAATGACACATCCTTAAATCTTTGCGTTTGTTTGCACTTTATTAGAGGATATATAATCTGACCGATACACTATAAAATATTTTTTAATGTACAGTGTGTGACTTTCTTGTATATTCCCTCCACAATTCTTTCACAATGAAAATGACACATCCTTTTGTTGGGTCACACATTCTAGTAAACAGATTCATGGGGTGTGTAACATAAAATAGATTTAACGCTGGTGTAAGATTGTGGAGTTATACTGAGAGAAACAAACTATAATCTTGTAATAAAATGTGATTTTGTTAACACTGGAAAGGCGAATGAAGAATAACAATCAGTGAAAAGTCTATTGAATGTGGGGAACATTATCCTGAAAGTTAATTTTTGTCTTTTGAAAATGAAAAAGTAATGGAAGAATCGCACTGCTGGTGTTTATACAATTAAGCCAATATATTGTTGTGAGAATCTATTTAACTGTGAATACGATTTTTTTCTTCATGCTATTAAAGAGCCAAAACTCCTTTTTTATCCACATTTTCATTCAGCGAGCTGGCGCTGGATATAGGAAGCACTAAAAAGGCACTTTATAATGGTTCAAGGATACTCAGCCTTGAAGAACCTAATATATGCCTCGCTGCCAGTCCACAGGACGGCAGGTCGAAGCACTCGAGGGGAGCAGAGCACAGTGTGAACATACAGAGTGTATTTACAGTGGAATAGATGGCAGATGAGATGAGGTCTGGTTTTAATAGAGCACAGACCTGCTCGGGCGGCCAGCTGCCTTCAGAGGCCTCAGAGGAGAGGTGCCAAGGAGAGGTGAGGAGCAAAGAGGGAGAGAGGGAGAGTAAAGTCACCTCTGAGGACTCCAGACCTCATTAGCAAAAAGCTGATTTTAAGGGTAAAAGGTGTGGTTGGGGTTATAGCCAGAGCCGTTTGTGTGTGTGTGTGTGTGTCTTGTGCATGAGGGTGTGTGTTTCCCTGAGTGAAAGATTACATCAACTGTTTCTGAAAATTCCCAAATCACAAAAATGTGAAAGTGACAAATCTTTCTAACAGCTGTAAGAGCTGTTCGTTTTCCCTTCTGCTGCAAACAGTAAAGTTGTTTTTTTTGGTGCCTAAACCAAACCAGACCTTAACCACAGTGGTTTGAGGTGAGGCAACTCTTTTATTTTTGAAACCTTTGTTTTGGAAGACACGCACAAACAATTCTGTCTTGGCTATAGTGGTGTCGGATCAGAAAATGCTTCGAGGACAATAACATTTGGAAGACTTGTTATCCAATCCTGTCTTCTACAAAGGATGTTTAAACAGCAAATACATTTTGACGCTGGGAACACTGGTATGTGTGAAATGCTGTTACTTTACATATTTACCAAGTTTTAAAATATTAAGTATATCTATTATATGTTCACAAAATATCCACTAGTGGCAGGTAAAGTATATAATGGGCACAACCCTGAGGTTAAAGAATTAAACTTGTAACCCTAACCCTAACCCCTAACCCTTTACTAATTTTAAACTTTTTCCTTACCTTAAAGGAAAAGTTCCACATTGAACAGGGTAGCTATTTCCCTCTTTTGTCTGACATAATGCTAAGCTAATGTCAATACATAAAGTGTTTTGGCCATACAAAAATGAATCCAAAGTGCTGCCATATTGTGCCGATGACGTCATTTGGATCTGGAGTCTGTGTGGTTGTCATCGTGTGGAGGAGTCACCCACGCATGCACTTGATCAATCGAGAGTCAGTTCTGTCAATCATGATGTTATACTCTTTTTGTGTAGCATCAAATAATTGAGTAAACCCGTACCACCTGGAAAATGAACACTTGAACAAACACCAGTGTAAGGGCTTACTAAAATGACAAAATGCTGTTGGACTTTTGGTACAAGTCCCATCTGCTAACATGGAGAAGGCAGGGACTGCCCTTTTATTACCCTAACTGCAGTCAGCCACCAGGGGGGTGATCAAGGGGCTTTCACTTTAGGGCAGCTCTCCTGTCGTCCATCTCTATACAGGCCGACAGTTTCTGGTCCATCCTTCATACATACAGACATACAGGCAATAGTGGCATCAATCTTTACATCTCGCTCTCGGCAAGAAAGAAAATAACCACATTTAACAAAGTGACGAAGAAGTCCTTTAGGTTGTTCATTTTGTCCAACCATTAACCAAATAAAATGAAAGATGGGATTTTTAGTAAATACACAGACCTTCTTGGAGACAGGCTTGATGTATAGCTGCATCATGCACCTGCTCAACATATAACACAGCTGACATGCATTTTGCACACATCTGCAAACATTGTATATGGGACACAGCAATGACTTAATAATCACACATATGTTTTGAATGAAGAGGATATGAGATATTCATGCTAGGACACTTCCTGTCTCTGTTTCACACACACACTTTTGTACATCTATCTTAGTGAGGACATTCATTGGCATAATGCATTCCCTAGCCCCTTAGCCTAACCTAAATCTAATTATAGCCCCTAACCCTAAAATCAAGTCTTAAACCTGAAACAGACCATTAAAAGTGGGTCAGACAGTGAGGACGAGCCATAATATTCGTGCTTTCCCATAATGTCTTCACTCCGTAGGTTGTAGGCTCAAAATGGTCCTCACAAATATATCATTACTAGAGCACACACACCAGAAGACTCAGAAGTCCTCTCTGGTCACACTGGCCCTTCACAGCTGTCTGTCCGATGATGACAAGATACACAGAAACTAAACCCTTCCCCTTCCAGTATATCACACGTACACACACACACACACACACACACACACACACACACACACACACACACACACACACACACACACACATACACACACACATACAGACTCATTCACAGTTACACCCTTTACCCCATCACCCTCGCGTTCACTCTCCAACACCGGTCTGACAGCTGTGGAGCAGTTAGCCAGGGATGTCACGCAGATAGAAAGCTTTTAACACAGAGAGGTGTATAATATTCATAAGGACTGCTCCACTTTCTGTGTAAAAGTCGTCTGCGAGAGTGAGTGCGAGCAACACTGATCCCGGTCCTTTGGTGATGTGGTCTGATATAATATTAATGCCGGTTGTGTGAGACCGCTTCTACCCAGTTGTTCGTTCTGCCCCATTTCTCACATGCAACATACTCCCGCGTCACAGCGGCGGTGTTCGATAGGAGGTAGTTCGGCGTCGTATCCCACAGCAGGGGGGCCGCAGCGCTATAGGGGAGAGTGAACGTATCTGGGTGTGTTTCTCTTGGGTTCTGCTCCTGCTCAGCTTCATTCTTGTTTCTGCACGCACCACTTTCCACTGGGTAGATGTGGAGCAGTGATAGATTAGCTTGGCAGCAAAACAAAGTATACAATCGTTTTTTGCCAACCAATTTGGCACAGGCTCGCGAAAAAGGTTTGTTTTTCTTTGTTTTAAACCAGATTTTAAAAGTTCGCTTTGTTGCACTTGTGTAATTGGTCCCTTTATGTTAATGTTGACCAATTAAAAATGAACCAGGGCTTGTAAACAGAGGTCACAAATAGTTCACGTTAACTGAGCAGTTTTGTTAATCTGCCTTTCTGCGAGTTTGGAGATTTGGGTCATTCTGGTGTAACTGTCTCTATGATGGTTTCAATGGGATGCTTATTTTATCATTTGTCATGAATTCGTGGTTATTTGAGTTCATACAGCCTTAAAAAGCAAGAAGAAATGTGATGAATAAAGTAATTAAAAATAGGATAGATAAGATGTTACTAGGGTAAAATAAAGAAAATATACATCACTTACAATGTTAATGCTTCATTTGGGATTTTATTTTAATATAGAATGTAATTGGGTCCCATTGGACTGCTGGACTGAGGCGTTATGTGTCAGCATCATAGACTGACTATAAAGATGCATCTCCACCTCCTTCCATCATCCAGGAAATATCATGGATATGAGCATCATTTGAAATCAGCGTCTTCCCAGTTGCAATCGGTGGGATAGAGCTGTGGTAGTCGGTCTCAGCTGTCAATCATGACGTTTCACGCAGTTTTGTATTGGATCAAATAAATAAATAAAAACTTAGACAAACATCATTGTGATGAGAACTACCAAAAATAAAAGAAACCATCTTGGAAGAAAATTAACTTGACATGTAATTTGACTTTTTAGTTTGGCCCATTAACTAACAGACGAGGCAGGGTTTATGACCTATACTGCAGCCCGCCAACAGGGGGTGTTTTTGACACTGGCTTCACTTTTGGGATGGAGTCATGTCATTTAAAAATTCTATTTGATTGGATCTGTATTCTTTTCTGTTGTGCTGATGTGTTTATGGGTGGACACTAGCTGGAGAGACTTTGAGAAGATTGGCCGATGAATACTTTAAAACTTGTATGTCTTTACTTTCTTGTTGTTTTCGTGATGTCTCCCGGGAAAAAAGAGCAAGACAAAAATAAATCCTCAAAGACATCTGCACAAAGTGCCGCCATTACTTCATCAGACCTGTGTAGTTACAGCTGAGGAGACGAAACAGCTTCTTGTTTTTGTAATTCAAACAAAGCATGAAGGACTTTTTTTTGCTGTAATTTACCTCATCTGATTCTGATATCAATGAAGAACCCGTGAATAAATGGCTGATTATACACGAGTATGTCCTTGTTATACTCGACCTTCCAAGCACGAGTAGTTGCTGACTCTCAGGTGTGAAGATGGGTAAGAAATGAAAGGGAAAAACTTGAATAAATGAGCACAGGAACATTACAAACACTGGTGCTTCCACTATGGATCGCTTTGGCTTATGCCTTGAACACGGTTCTCTCAACAAGGAAAGGAAGACCTTAACGCTACCTGACGTACATGAGTGGCACATGAGGTCCTGACAAAAAATATAAACTCTGTGGTGGAGGTATAAAAATAAAACTGAGTTTCCAAATTCACAGGAAATTGCTGGAGAACTCATACGCAGTGGCTCCATGAGTCCACCTCGTGATTTTAGTGAGGAAACAAGAGGGAAAAGGAAAAAGATTGAAAGGAAATAAAGCAAACTGGTTCCTGGTGAGTCCAGAGATCTGTCTCAGCTGTCGATTCAGTCTTTCAGAATTGTATGAATAACTTGAGACAAAACTTAGTGTTTATTTCTTGAACCCATGGGACCTTGTGGTGATGTGTCTCACCCAAAACCAGCTTTCTTTATCCTGAACGAGAACCAGCACCTGCACTTTCGGCCGTCTCGTCGTATTTTCTTGTTGTTTTGATTTCCAGTCTCATTATTACCACCTCCTTGAATTTTTATTAATGCAGCGAAACAGTCCAGAAATTGAATCCTAACTGCTTTGCTAAGGCAGCTTTAATTGTTTTTGTCACCATCTTCCTTTCATGCCTCTTCCTCTTCCCTCCTTCCTTCCTTTTGTCACTCCCTCTTCCTCTTCCTCTTCCTCCTTCTCTCTGTAACTAATGGTCCTTAAACGCAGCACCAGCTGTCGTGGTGCTGGGACCGAATCACAACAATCATGACTTATTGTCGGCGGTGTGCTGACTGAGTGTGCTAATGTCCGCGCTGATCGCATTAATGCCAGGCCTGATTAGAACACATCCATCACAATATTCCCGGCAATGAAGAGGTAATAACCAGCATTATCCTGATAATGAAAAAGACTGTTGGGCTGAAGATTAAAACTAAACACTGATAACAAGGGACTTCATATTAGGGAATTACTGAGAGCAGAAGGAGACATTGGCGTTGTTCCCCTCCCTCCCTCCTTCCCTCCCCACTGTCTCTGTCTGATGATGTCCTTGTCTCCTCTCCTTTACCTCCCGGTTCATCCCATTTGCTAATCGCCAACTAATTACCTAATTTTGCCTCCTATATATCTTTTCTTTGTCTTCTTCTGTAACCTCATTACCCTTTTATTCACCATCGTGTCTGCCTCCTCCGCTTCTCATCTTCTCCTGCTTTCTCGTCTCTCTTTCCTCTTCTATACTTTCCCATTACTGAGCACCCTGGCCTCCCTCTACTCCCTGATTTTGTCCTTGTTTTTCTTTTTTTTTCTTCCTAATTCCTCGTCTCCATTCCTGCTATTTCCGTTCCCTTTCTTATTAAACATCCCGACTGTTTATCCTCCCTTTTTCGTGACTGTTAGTCCTTTCCCCTGTGCTGCTCATGCTTCATCCTATTTGTAGAAATCTTCCCAACTCCTTCCTCCTTTTTGTCTGCTTATTCTCTGACAATCCACCTGTTTTTTTTTTTTCTTTTGCTCGTCTGCTCTTGTTTGACAGCCCACCTGCTTTACCTCCTTATCCTCGCGGGCTGTTTTTGTTTGTGTGTGTGTGTGTGTGTATTCTTTTCTTTTTTCCCCCCGCTCAATCTATATCCCCACCTCCGTAGACGTGAGGAGTTCTGTCCATTTATGAGAGAGAGTGAGCTAGGGAGGGAGAGAGAGGGAGACGTGTGGGAGGGAGTTTGAAGGGTTTTAATGAGCCAATGTTCACACTTATGACAGGATGGGCAAGTGATGGAAAATTAATCTGTTTGAGAGAAAGTGGAGGAGAGTGTGTGTGTCTGTGTGTGTGTGTGTGTGTGTGTGTGTGTGTGTGTGTGTGTGTGTGTGTGTGTGTGTGTGTGTGTGTGTGTGTGTGTGTGCATATGGGAGTTTTGGGGTAATTTGTGTCTGTTTGTGCATAGTTATCCTATGAGAATTCAACAGCTCAAGTAGAGACATTTTTAACTTGTGCAATCAATATAAGTGGATGCATGTATATGTACTGTGTGTGTGTGTGTGTGTGTGTGTGTGTGTGTGTGTGTGTGTGTGTGTGTGTGTGTGTGTGTGTGTGTGTGTGTGTGTGTGTGTGTGTGTGTGTTATACTGATGAATGGCCTAGCTCTTAATGTTCTCAACCACTCTGTGGACTAACTAGACTATTTAATCACCCTCTCTCATCCTCCTCCTCCTCCACCTCCTCTCTGTTTCTGCCAAAGCTGAGTGTACTGCTGAGGTTAGACAACACTTATTGTGCAATGCATTACCACTGCTTGTTTGTGTGCGTGTGTGTGCGTGTGTGTGTGCGTGCGTGTGTGTGTAGTCCAGGTATTGCTGCTTTTGTGAGGACCTAGAACTGTTTGTACAGCAGCATTATGGGGACTTGTCTTCAATATGAGGACAAAGAGCAAGTCCCTATATAGCATGAGTCATTATATTTAAATGTGAAGATGTGTTTTAAGGTTGGGCGTTAGTTATATAAGTGTTATATAAGGTTAAGTTAAAGCTTAGCATTAAGCAAGTAGTAGTTAGGGTTATAATTAGCTTTAGGTTTAAGTGTGTTATAGGTGAGGTTGGGTTAAGGTTCAGGTTTATGGTTTATGGTTTATGGTAAAGTTAAGTTAAAATACCTGACTGTAAAACTAATGAACTAGTACTAAATGAAGCAATATATGCATGAGATCATTGTCATTTTGTATATATTTTTTAACATCATATAACATATATATACATTATATCACATATATACATTACATATAATTTTAAATTCCTCCTCTCAGACATGATTTCATGCAGGAGGAGCACAAATGTCAGGTGTGAATCGGTTGTTAGGTGCAGCGTCCTTTTGCTTCTTCCTCCTCTTCAGTCCCAGACGCTGTTTCTTCTTCTTTTTGGGCGTCTCCTCAGACTCCTCAGTCTCCACAGGATCTGAGGGAGAGCATCAGGGGGGGACTCCTGCTGGTTGTTTAGTACAGTTTTATCTGCAGGTTTGTCCACAGGCTTCTCCTCCTCCTGCTTCTCTTCCTCCTCCTCCTGCTTCTCCTGCTGCTCCTCCCCCTCTTTCTCCACCTCCTTTTCCTCCTGCCCCTCCTGATGCTTGACATCCTTTCTCTCCCTCTTCACTGAGAGCTGAACATTTTGTTGAGTCAGCTCCTCCACTTCTCACTGAGACTTGACTGCTTTCTCAAGTTCAGCCTTCAGGTGGGTGGCCTGCTGCCTGGATCTGAGGTTGTCAGCTTCATACCTTTGACTGATCTCATTGTATGAAGCTCATAGTTTCTCCTGTTCATCTTGGAGAGGCTCATTCGTGCGCTTCTCAGCCTGCAGCTCCAAAGCAAACCTCTGCTGCTTGATTATATGAGCCTCCTGCAGCTCCTTGTAATATCTGTGGAGGTATTCCTCCTGGTTCTGCCCGGTGGTCTCAGTGGGGATCTCTGTGGTGCTGAGGGTTTCGCTTTCCTCCTCCCAATTCTCAGGCTGCCATGTTTCTTCATCCCCGTCGCTGTAGCTTTCCTCTGGGGGTTGCAGTTTGTGCCTCATCCAGCGCTTGGCAAAGCTGGAGTCTCCACTCTCGTTGCTGGCGACCACGGGCCCTCTCCTTGCCCAACAGATGTTCCAGATATTTGGCATCTCGTTGAAATGCCCGGCAATCCCTGCAGCTCTCCTGAGCTTTGACCTGTTTAGTGGTTCTTCTGTTGTAGGCCATGGTCATCAGTTTGAATCAGGAATCTTATTGTTCAGCTGTTTGTTGTCTTTTCCTCCTCACAATGGTAAGCCACAAGGTGATCAGTAGGAAATGATTTGAGTAAGAAGCTGCAGTCTTATATACATGTGTTCAAGATCATGTGTTTCATGTCATTACTGATAAAAGACATGAAATACTGGATACTGTACAGTATAGTTAGAATGTTTCCAGTTTGTTTGTGTGTTTGATGTGTGTGTGTCCAGCTATAGATGATGTAGTGGGGACCTAAATCTGTCTTCTTTAAGGTTAAGTCAAGGTTAAGTTTAAATTTAGGTTAGGTTTTAGGTTAAGTGTCAGTGTAAGTTTAGGCTAGGTTTAGGTTAAGGTTAAGGTTAAGGTTAAGGTTAAGGTTTAGGTTAAGTTAAGGCTAGAGTAAGTCTCCAGGATATCAATTTAAGTCAATGTAATGTCCTCTAAAGTCATGGAGACATAACATGTGCGTGTGTGCGCGTGTTTGTGTGTGTTTGTGTGTGTGTGTGTGTGTGTGCCTGAGCATTAACACTGCATCAGTCAGTGTCCAGCCTGCTGGCTCCTACACCTGTCGGCTCGTTAAGGAGCACAGGAACAGATCGTGGTGGCACACAGTGTATAAATCTAACACACACGCTGCACACAGACACACCCACACACATCCTTGTTATACGTGTTTGACTTACAATCACTCTCTTACTTCCTTTTACTTACCCTGTCAGCACTAATTGCCCGGCTGCAGCCATTACCTTAACTTTCACATTTAACTGTGACACTCAAAACACTCCTTCTCCTAATGAGTTTCAGAAGGGGCTGCTCGCAAATTAAGCTTTTATCAAGACCTTATAAGATAGTGGACATACTGTAGAGAGCTCTCTCACACATACACACACACACACACACACACACACACACACAGTGAGAATGGGCAATCTACCCATACCTGCAGGTGGGTGTCAGCCTACAGGCCAATTTCTGCGGGTGTATTGATCTTGAGTTTCTGTGAGAATAGGTGTAAGTATGTGCATGTGTGTGTGTGTGTCCGTGTGCGTCTGCATGTGTGCCTACAGCCGTAATGAGCACTGGGCCATGGGATGCCCAAAGGCAAGGTTCCCTAACAGGGTCAGACTCAAGGACGACTGGCATGGATCCACGCGCCCACCTCCAGTGCACACACACACACACACACACACACACACACACACACACACACACACACACACACACACACACACACACACACACACAATATAGTGGTCCAGCAGACTGCAAGCTGATCCACCACCATTAAACGAAAACAACATGATATTTGTACATTGCACCCACCCATTGTTTTCTGTCTGTCTTCTCTCTCTTTGGTGCGCACTCCCACACACACTCCCACACACACACCACACACACACACACACACACACACACACACACACACACACACACACACACACACACACACACACACACAGTGAAACACCCTCTATTCGTCCCATTCACGCTCCACTAGCAGAGACTCAGAGTTTAGGTTATTAATGAGAGCATGTCCTAGCAGCATTGCATAGCTACTGCCCCACAGAGGAGAGGACAAATAAGGAGGGGGACAAAAATGGGCAAGGAGAAGAAAAAAATAGGAGATTAAAGGAGAGAACAGAGGAAATGAGAGGTGAAAAAAGCAAGTGGAGATAGTGGAAGTAAGGAGGGGAGAGGTAAAGGGAAGGAGAAAGAGAAAGGAGGTAAAGAAGAGGAACTGTATAGGGAAATGGGAAAGGATGAGAGAAAAGAAGAGACTAAATAGGAGGAGAGGAGAGGAGAGGAGGAGGAGAGGAGGAGGAGAGGATGCAGAAACAGAGTTGTGCTGAGCAGAGTCTCAGTGAAGAGCTGTTCGGATCCCCTGAGGCGTCATAATGGTTACATTGAAAAAAAAACGATGATCGATGCCCTGCGCACTGCTGAGGAGACATCGCCATCTAGTGTTTGTTGTCGCACACTCTTCCATGCAGTGACGATTCACACAAAGTCACACTCACGCTCACGAACACACACATCACACACAAAACTGTCAAACACAAACAGCTGCGTCACACTCACACAATCTGCTGCTCGCGGTCATTTTTCAACCCAACTCGTGCGTAAATACTCACGCAACATGCGCCGTCACACAAGCCGAGCGCAAAAACATATTTTTGAACGGATAGCCAGTCCCGTGGGCCCCTGCGTGTGTGTGTGTGTGTGTGTGTGTGTGTGTGTGTGTGTGTGTGTGTGTGTGTGTGTGTCAGAGCTGCTCGGCTTTTATTGTGCAAGTGATCTGGGGAGCGTTATGGGAGCAGAGCGATAAGCCTGGTGTCACTGGCGTCTAATCATACTCCATGTACCTTATCTGCTCTGGGCTCAGGGGACTGAGTGAACTGAGAAGAGGGAGAAGAGGAGGAGGAGGAGGAGGAGGAGGGAGAGTGGAGGGGAAGTGTGAGAGGAATAGGGTTAGAAAGAGAGAGAGAGAGAGATGAAGGGGAGAAAAAGTGCAGGGTGGGAGAGGTGAGGGGGTAGGGGACACAGGAGAGGAAGGAGTGGAGATTTAAAGGTCTGCTGCACTAAAAGCATATAAGGAACCGGTGCCAGGCCCCGTGTCCCGACTCAGCTCACCACCCACACTGCACAAACCCACCTTGTCTAAGAGGATCCGTGACTTCAGTCCAACTTCCCACTTTGTGTGTGTGTGTGTGTGTGTGTGTGTGTGTGTGTGTGTGTGTGTGTGTGTGTGTGTGTGTGTGTGTGTGTGTGTGTGTGTAGTGAGGCAGGCAGTGCTAAGGATGGGTGGTAATTGAATAATGACAGTAACGCCTCTGATGGATTACCTGTCACTCCTCCCTCTCCTCTCCCTCCATCACTGTCATCCCCTCACTTCTCCGCTCTCGCCTCGCAACCCGCGGTCAAATTGTCTCCAGTCCGCGCCGTCACCCGTGCCAGCGGAGATAAAGACGCCCGAGAAGAGAAAAAAACGCGTAAAAAATGACGCGCCAGCACGGATTCACTCCACTAACCCGAGTCCTCGCACACTTTGTAAAGGCATCCTGGCACCTGAACGAGGGAAGGAAGGAGTATTCACATCCTTTACTTCAGTTAAAAGTGTAAACAGCACCATGAACAAACGTGATCTGTGTACAAACAGGTTTCATGGTTTTCAATAAACTGAATTATCAGACTTTTACTGATGCGTTATGTAGTCACAACACTAGAATAATACATAACAAGTATTTTGTATAAATATCTACCATATTCATTGAAAGTATCAAAAGTATTTATTATGTATTACACTATTTGCTTTCATTTGAGAGTATAGCATTTTTAATTCATCATAACAATTTCAAACTGTACATTGATACACCTCTGTTCTTACGAATGTTACACATGTTTTGTGTGTTTTGAATGTTGATGGAAGCTGAGCCAGTCTGTAACAATGCATCACACTTCACTAGCTGATATGTGATGTTTGTGTGGCCTTATAAGGTGTGAGATAATAACGATAATGTCTCAGAGTAGACGTGTAAAGTTGAATAGAAACACTCAGAATAACAAAGTAAACCTGAGGTTTCATTTTATTCAACTTTATACGTCCACTGCTCTATATTTCAGAGGTAAATCCTGTAAAATACCCTTTACTCCTGTATTTCAAAGTTATGGTTGCAAGTTACGTTGCAAATAAAGATTTTACACAAAAAACACTTCATAAAAATGATGCATTTGTATAAATAAAACTACCCAACAGTATATGAAGCAGGTAAATGAGCCCCACCTCAGCCTGTTGCAACAATAAAGACCTGTTTACACATTGATGCATTAGCTGCATTGATACTTCCACCATTTTTTACAACTTATACTTTAAAAGAACCTAATTCTTCTGTATTTTGTTAATTTTGGCTCATATTTCGAATGCATGTCCTAAACTTGTAAGTTGTTGTTTTGCTTTTTTTAAACAAATATCTCATTTAAAATATATGAATAATTCTGTACTGAATTTAAAAAAAATTATTTATTTATTTTTTCGTCATTTTGGGGGAAAGTATAGTTTCTCCATCTTTCCTCGCTCACATGTTCTGTTTATGCTGCTTGTATTAAGAGCACGGAAGAAATGACTTTCCTCCGCTGGTATTGACACACTCTTCCTCTGTATCACACCCACACCTCGGGGTCGAGAGGATTGTGCTGGAACCAAATTAATTGTTTTTATTTGTGCAGTGCAGCAGAAATGGCCGGCGAGCGAGCCGAGGATGGAGAGCGATTGCAGCGCTCTGCTGCAATGCAGTTCAATCCACAGTATCTGCTCCCTGCTAAATGGAGCCTCTCCATCACCAGCGCAGACTCTCTGTGAAGGATTGATGTTGTGAATCAGGTGAAGCGTTGCCAGCAGGAGCATTTGGTCCATGCTGAGGAGAGGTCCGTCTCCACCTGATGACCCCCGATGATAACAGTGTGACCCTGATTCACCACCGGGGAGGGGGCTTCCCTCCGCCGTTGTGAGCACCTGAGTCTCTGCATGTGGGTTTTTGTGTTTGGGAAACCTCTTTTCTCCTCTTCTCTTCTTCCTAATTCCCTCTCTTGTTCCTTCCTTCCGCTTGTGAGCGACAGAAAGAGACTTAACAGCCTCTATCTTACTGTGAGAGTGAGGGACGCGAGTGTGGAGAGGTGATATCGAGCTCAATTCATTTCCACACAGATATCACATAGCTGTTCCAGGATAACTAGAAGTCAACTAAAGGAAGAGAGGATTCTTTTTCTTCATCATTCGTTTAATTGGTTGGAAAGAAGAGGGATTGCAGCTCTACACGTTTCAGGCAGCGAGGAGTATTTACATCAAGACAGATGTGGAAACAAACAGCACCAATGGTAGAAACCAGAGGGGAAGTAATACAATACCCTTCACTGATACAGCTTCTGTCATGAAGAGGGACTGAGAGGTAACAGGTGTGGTCGGGAGATTAAATGTGACAACATTTTAATAAAAGAAAAAAGAAGACAGCAGATTTAGTTTTAAAAAATACTGTTTTTGAAATCAATTCTGTTGTCTAACTGGTTTGATGTTGATGTGATCAAGCCAAAGCCACAGTTTAACACTTTAAAAACCGACCAACTGGTTTATTTTCTTCGTGGTACAGAATGTGAAGTATAGTTATGCAGTTTTACAGTACAGGATTCTTCAAGTACATCTTTTTAAACAGGTTGGTGATCCTTTATTGATGATAGCAACCGGAAGATACATGATTTTGTACATTTTCTTGACAATCACCATTCCTCCATCACACATGATCTCAGTGATACTCTTCTTCGTGACAACTATTTGATAAGACGCACAGCTCAGACCTCAAACTTCCTCCCGTTAGTAACTATCGCCACCTATCATATCAGCATCTTGCTATGCAGAGTATAAACCACATAGGGTGTATGACGTATATTCCTGTATGTGTTGCTTTGTAGATAAAAAACAGAAGCAGGAGAGTCCAAGGGTTTTGGGGAGATCATGTTTTGGGATGATTAAGGCTTCTTTTTGTTAAAATAGTCTCACTCCGGGGTCACTGGAGGCAACTAGAGCCCTAATCCCCCTCTCTCCTCGCTGTATAGTGTAACAGGACACTGTGAGCTGGCACGGCACGGCACGGTCCGGTCCACCTTACCAGACCGGTGAGAAAGCAGTGATCCAAAGTCGAAAGCTATACAAGCCCATGGGAAAGCAGCAATCGTATCAATACACACACACACACACACACACACACACACACACACACACAGAGTTACTGAGTGTTCTAAGCTCGTAGTTAATAGCACCCTGTTGTTCAGTGTCAGAGATGGACCCTGTGGGAGGAGGGGGGGGGGAGGCTGCTATACCGATGCATCAAGCTGAGAAGAACACAATCTCCCAACAAACGTTTGGGGTAGGAACCATTAACTTGATGTTTGTGTTTGTGTGTGTATGTGTGTGTGTGTGTGTGTGTGTGTGTGTGTGTGTGTGTGTGTGTGTGTGTGTGTGTGTGTGTGTGTGTGTGTGTGTGTGTGTGTCTGTGTGTGTGTGTCTGTGTCTGTGTGTGTGTGATTGTGGGGCACTTTTCTTCCTCTTGGTGTAATCCCACCTCTTGTTAAAAACGTTCTACACAGAGAAACAGCCTGTCAATAGGCCTATTATAACAACTACAACAACACATTAACCTGTTATTTTCTTATCTATTGTTTTCTAACTTTATCCTGTTCTTTTCTTTTTCCTGCCCTTTCTTCCCAGCGTCCTTTTAATCACGTTTGTTTCTTAGCCGATTAGCCCCTCTAAGAGATGTCCTACCCTGCCGGCCTGCATATAAGAAGACGTAGCAGGTCGGAGGAGAACGAGGATGCAGAAGTGGAGAACGGATGGTAGAACGCAGGGAGAAAACAAAAACACGATAAAGCCGAGCAAAGAAGAGGAGAGATGGCGAGACGGAGAGACGCAGATGGCGGGGAGGGAAGGCAGAACGGGAGGATGGAGACGGAGGGATGAGGCACTGGATGTCTTCCTCCTGTTCCATCAGCAGAAGCCTGTTGGAGGGAAGGTACAATAATGAGAACAGCTGCAGTGGACACACACACATGCACACACACTCACACACACACACACACAAGGAGAAATCCTCCAGCCACTTAGCTACCGTCTGTCTGTCACCAGATCCACATAAAAACACATAACCACACTTTTACACCACACAGGCAAACAGCTCTTACCCTCACACTCGAAGGCTTGCAGCATGGTGGTGTAAGTGGGGCCCAGCCAGGAGGAGTAGCTACCCAGAACCCTCTGCAGGTGGTGGGTGGCATCACTGAAGAGCAGATCAGATTCGCCATAGCCCGCTGAGCTGAACAGGCGGAAGCCCTCCTTGGCGTGGCCAAATGCGTTCTGCAGGCGAGAGAAAGTGTGTGACAGCACTTAATGCACGAGGGCACGCAGTGATGTGCGTTGGCGTGCAGTGTGTACACGTGTGTGGGTTCCTTTGGAAATGCGAGGATGTCTGTGTGTGTAGCCAGGGGATCAGCTCAGGATGTATCAGTCATCCTGGCGTCTCCCACACACTCAGAAAGAGGGATGACAGTTTAGCAGATACCTGCGTTCTGAGACGTGCAGATCAATACCACAGACTCCAAAGAGATAGAGTAAAAGATAGACATGAACACACATAACTGGGGATGATATCACACACACACACACAGAAACACACATGCAATTTCAACGCACACCCACCTGTAAGCGTTCCAGGAACTTCCAGACACGGCACTTGTCCTCCACCCGCACCACCACAGCGTTAGTGGGGACGGCTGCCAGGTGGCAGTGTTCATGCTCATCCAGGCCTGCCTCGGTCCCATCTGGGCACAGCAGCTTCAGGTCCTCCAGCTCCAGGTCCAGAGCCCAGGACTCCTGGTTCTTACCTGGGCAGCAGAGGAGGGAAGGTCTGTCAGAATTTAATTTAATTAAAGGAGTTGAACATTATGGGAAATGACTGCCAAGTGTAAACAGCTAGTCTGGCTCCATCCAAAGGTAACAAAATCCATCTAGCAGCAGCTTTAAAGCACTATATCTTGTTTAATTTTAACTGCACAAGAAATGAAGTGGAAAAATGACAACTTGTGCGTTTTATGGGGATTTATCAGCAGCACCAGCCGCAGAGAAATCCTGGAATATTTGCTCCAGGCTCCAGAAAGTCACTGCACCAAATCAAAAACTGGTTACTGTCACGAGAGTGGTATCAGTTTTCTTGTGTCGTCATTTGAGCCGAAACTCAGAGTCAAGGACACAAAGTCTTTGAATTTGATTCAAACTAAATATATGGACGTTTATTCCCTGTATTTATTCTCTGTATGTTAATTATATTATGTGGTTTTTATACATTTTTATACAGAAGTGAAGCAGATTATTATTTAACTGCTGTAGTTTTCTTCTTTGCTTTTGATGACAAATGAATCAATTTGTTTGGTTTATATAACAAATTTCACATTTTGAATTATGGAGATTTAGTTTACCACCTACAACTTAAATGGGGATTCTGGTATTTTTCAACCTGAAGACTTGTCATTGAGCGAGACATGTGTAACGTTGCCAGACTTGTAGCAAAGATACAAAATAACAAATGGAGCCTTTTATTTTAGTGGACATTTTGTGGACAGTCACAGTTGCCCCTTAAGATTACATTGGATCTACTGGATGGATTCCGAAGGGTTTTGTAAGAACCATTCATCTACGCACCCACATTTATAAACATATAGGCCCCAGGTTGAAAAATACCGGAATTCCCTTAAAGTAGCAAACAAACCCCTAAATATAATCCACCTCGAGGCTACTTCCTTCCCCTCAGACACCAGCACAGACCGTCTGTGTTTTCTTGACCTCAGTTAATTGGTCTGACTCCAGACATTTCTGAACCATATGAGAAAGCGTGCTTCGTTAAACAGCGGCGCTGTTTGCTGAGCCGGCGTCAAACTGCTCCTTCTCGGCTGCACCAGCGGAGTCTGTCTAGCGTGACCGTGATAATGATCACCATTCATTTTGGATGTTGCCCAAAGCGGAAGAGCAGATGCAGCCAAACAGGGAATTAGGGCTTTTCATTTCTGGACAAAAATGTCCGTCGGTCTGTCCCTTCCTGTCCCTGCCTGCCTTTCTCAATTATGTTTTATCCCCTCTTTTTTTTTCTTTATTGGCTGCTGTGATACTCATATGAGAAATATTGTGGAACACTGACATCCTGTGTCTTGTCAGGGACTAGCACTCTGCTGGCCTTAAGTAACCCTCATCATTAATAATTAAATTCTAAAATGATATCCCTGTACTGTGTAATTACTGGTGTAGTCTCTGAAATGCATCATAATTCAAACACCGACCGTCCAAATTGTCAAAGACTGTTGTGTGCTTGACAAAGGCCACATCCCCCAGATTTTCAGCCACGCATCTGAAATAAAAACACACAAATAATCAGACACTGTTAATCTTTAAATGGATCAAAACATGACTTAAAGGGGAACTGCACTCGGGAATGACTTATTTAAACAGCACGACTCTGTTTACAGAAGTAAATTCTCTGCTGACTGTTGAGGCACTTTAGGAAATTGTTAAATCGGCTCCCGTGGCCATTTTATTCCCATCGCAGACACACTCACTGATTTGCTAAAGGCCATTTTACTGAGAACTCCTGCACAGTAATATATAAGTGAACAAATTCATACCATTGTCTTTAATTATAACATGAAGGCAATGATTGAAATGGACATTAAATGTAGATACAGCACATAGGGTGACCATTCCAGTTGTTTATTTCCTCTTATGATGATCGTCTTTAATGAATGGAGTCTATTTCCACCATGTAATATTATATACCTTCTACAGACACCATGGGGCACGCCAGACTTATTGATCACCATCATCAATTAGTTTATTTCAGACAGCTCTAATTACTCATTATGTTTCCTTCATGGAGACAGAACATGCTGAAGAGAATAAAGTGAAGCAGACACTCAGGCAGAGGTCGTAGCAGCTACACCTCCCCTGGGTGCCATTAGTGTATCATTTCCAGGTTATTATTGTCAGTGTTGTACCTCAATGCCCCCGACTCTCCGTAGTGTCTCTCTCTGTGGCTGCTGGCGCAGATGTGTCTGTCGTACTCGTCTCCTATGCAGGCCTCGCACAGGTTCCTCGGGTTGTTGCCTCTGGGGTCATGATGGGGGTCTTTGGCACCCGGCACGCAGCTGTAACCAAAGAAGTTTCCGACCACTGGTGAAAAAAAAGGAGATTGAGTGAGAGGACGAGTGGAGGGAAGTAAAGGACTTAAGGAGAGAATGTCTTCCAGTGGGTCAAACGACCAACTTCTCTTGCACCTCCTTAAATTACTCGAACCAGTTTACCAGAGACCCAGATTTTGTCCATAAGCTGGAAAAGAATGTACCATAATGCTGTGAATCAGATGCAGTGTTATGCCGATTTAAAAATGTGTTGGAAGAACAATTACGACTCAGGAGAATTTGAGCTTTCAAGCAATGTGTAATTAATCAAATTTGTGATAAGACTGAGGCAGATACAAACAAAAACAGACCTAAAGTTGACTGAGGCCAAATCGTCTCATGGGAGACGATAGCGTCAATGGGAAGATTCTTTTAGCAAATCATAATGGACTTTTTTCTAAAGGTTATCTAAACAAATAATCAATATTGAACAAAAGGAAGATAATCGTCTGATGCAGCCATAATAATATTTATAATAATCTAATCACCCAAGGAAACCTTACAATACATCATATGTAAACACAAGAATAATTATAGATAAAACCAAAGGTTAACATAAAAAAACTAAATCAATCAATTTGTTAATGTAATTGTTTATATGGTTTTGTCAGTTATTTCATTTTCCTCCATTTGTACTGTTGTAGTATTTACATGGATACAAAGACAATATTTGTCCATTTTAATTATTACACACACACACACACACACACACACACACACACACAGAGAGAGAGAGAGAGAGAGAGAGTGAGAGAGAAAGAGAGAGAGAGAGAGAGAGAGAGAGACTCTTCTCCTCTTACTTTCACTCTCCTCCATCCCTTCACCTCTTTATTCCACATCACTGCTTCTCCCCCTCCTCCATCTGAACCTCTCATATACCATCCACACAAAGGTTTACACACACACACACACACACACACACACACACACACACACACACACACACACACACACACACACACACACACACACACACACACACACACACACACACACACACACACACAACATTTTCACTGAATCTCTCTTCCCCTGTGTCCAACTCCGTCTCACCTCTGGGGAAGTTGCACTGCTCCCCTACGCTGATCTGGGAGGTGTTGACCAGGTAGCCAATAGGGACGGTCCATCCCACTGTGGTTCGCATGCCGGGGTGACAGGAGCTGCGTTCGTGCATCTCCAGCAGGGACAGGTCTGATGAGGAGCGACGAGCCATCGCCACCACGTAGTAACTAATACCGTCTGGAGGGAAAAAACAGATGAGGAGAAAACCAGTGGGAATCATTTCTCATATCAGGAGTAAGACTTAAAATAAAATACAATGCACACAGTAGATACATGGGATCCGCATGTTCATTTTGACATGTTTGGGCATCACTTGAGTTTAGTCCTTATTTGGACTGATTCCCTGTTTACTTACTAACTCCGTTGTGGGACTCTCCTGCAGCCAGATCCAGTCCGTGACAGAGGCCAGCAGCATAAATGTCATCTGCAAACATGGAGGCTGCGTCCGCTGTCCCATTCTGAGGAAAACACATTCATCATGTCGGTTTCAAATGGAATAACGGATGTTTGGTTGTTCCAAACTGTGACGTGAGATATAAAGCAATGACTCATGTTTCTTTGGGACCTCTTCCACAGAGCTGAAACGATTTCAAATGACATTTATCTAACAGGATCTGCTATAAGAATAAACCACAGATAAATTAGGGCAAGGGGTTTGGGGGTTAGAACAAAATGCCACCAGCTAATGAAGATGTGGCCACAAGGAAAGGGTCAAAAGTAAAATAGTCTTTAAGAAGTGTGAATGATGAACTTATACCCCACAATAAAATGCCATATTCTTTGGAACTGAGTATGTAAGTAAGTATGATGATCACATTTTGAAAAGCAGACTGGACAATCCCCTTTCCCATCACTGGTTCTTTAGGTACCTTGATTCTGTCGATACAATCTCTGGTGTTCAGGCCACGGACGCATTGCAACGTTCCTCTAATATTCCGAGCTGTGGCGTTCCCGGCCAAATCCAGACACTTCTGCTCCTCAGCATCAGACAATACACACCAGGAAACTGGAGAAAACAATAGAAAAGAGTTGCAAATGAAGTGAAAGGTAAAAGCAAGAGCATACACCTGCAAACTTTGAATAGTTGCACCTCGACTCCTGCCTTTTGAAACATTGAAAACATTTCTTTTGAACATGCATAGATCATCACAGACATAATCTACCTGTAGTTTTTGGATTGGAGACAGCGCTGACACACAGTAGAGGCAGAATAAGGAGGAAAGCTACAGGCAGACGTCTCTGTAGACCCTCCATATTGGCTCTGGTAGGAAATCTGCTTCGGACGATCTCTCTAACACAAACCAGGTGAAGAGCCGGCAAATTTCATTGAAAAAAGTCACACACCTGCCCACTTCCTCTCTTATAACCTGGTCCTGAGACAGAGAGGGACAGGAAGAGGGCGTGATGGGGGGAATGGGGGGATGGAGAAAGAAGAAAACATCACATTATTCCTCCGTCCCCACCTCTTAAGTCAAAGCCCTCGGTAGATAATCCTTCCTCCATCTCATGATAGCAGTATAGTGTTTCCCCCCCTCCAATTATCGGTGAGACTTATCCCCAGTGGAGACGACAGCGGTGGGCGCATGTAGGCTCGGAGCAGTTCAGGTCACCTGGCACTGAGTGTCAACCTGGGGTCTTTAATTAAAAAGGCCGCGGACAATGTGTCTCTGTGCTGGAGCTGTGTTGGTGCAGAACAGATACTGGCGGGGGCTCGCTCCGACTCACCGGAGACCGAAGCCCCAGGTAAGCAAGAACAAACAGCGCCGGTTATTGTTCCAGGCCACAGGACCCAGTGGAGGGAAAACATTTCGGCTACTTGATACAATTCTCCATTTTCTCTCTCAAAGGCCCACACACGAAATAACACACACTCTCTCTATCACACACACACACACACACAAACACACACTTAGTGAACCAAGGATGAAATAAATCTCAACAGGTGAGAAGTGAAATGGATTAATCTTCATATCCATCTTTTAGTTGCAGTGTTATATGCAATATCAGATCTGCATGGTTGCTCCGGGTCATTGCTGAAGGGTTGTATTGGTTTGCAGAGCGGCAGAGGGAGGTGGGGGAGTGTATTTGATTCTCTGCATGCAGGGGTGAAGGGAGATGGAAGCTCTGAGGGACTTTTTAAATAAAGCACTCAAAATACATACTCTCCCAAGAGTAATGGTGAGTGCATATAGGGTTTTCTCCTGGGAAACTGCAGGCAGGGAGCTTCCCAGAGCTCGATGCAGCTTGTGTTGCAATCTGTCGAATAGATGAAGCTTTAACCAACATTAGCACTTGGTCAGGGGGTGACAACTGATCACACAAAACATCCGCTGTGAAAATTTATCATTTTGGCTTATGGACTAACAGATATTTCTCACTATTTTCTAAAATGTTATAGACAAAATTAATTATCAGTTAACCGAGGAAAAATCTGAGCATTAATCAAAATTGTTCGGGCACAATAAATGCACAGAATAAATATGTATTTTGCTGTGTGAAAAGCACTTCTGCTATTTTCCTACTATTTGAAACGACCAATGTCAATAGAAATGTGCCATGTGGTGTCAGCCAAAAAGCTGCTTTTCAACTGTTGTCCCTTGGCTAGATTTTAAATTAGCCATTAAAACAGCATTACAACAATTAACATGAGAAATCACAACAGGAGAAAGTGGGTAAAAACATGATCAGAGCTCAAAGAGTGAGTGCAGCAAACAATATGCTCATTAAAAAAATATACAAAACAAGCAATTAATACAAAACATGTAAACAGGAAACGTTAAATGGGCTGCACTTGTTTTCTGAACAAAACAGATTCAAATTCACTTCTCATTCATCCACAGCTGCTCTGTCAATGCAAACATCACAAATCTGACAACATATAATCACATTAAACCAGAAGGGACATGATCCGTCAAACATTGACAATGTGTTGATTCACTATTGGTGATGATGTTAGTGGAGGCTACATTTAATTTCACTCAGTCACTAGTAGAAAAAGTGTCACAGCGTCACATGTCGACCGTCACTCAGATCACATAAACAGTGGATCATGAGACAAACACTGATTCACAGAAAATCCAACATTTATCTAATTTCATTCAAACTGTAACAAGTCGAGTCACATCACAGATTTTGCTTTACTTGATAAAGTAAATAACTTGAAATTTAAGCCACGTTTTATAACATAGTAGCAGAAAAGCAAGTCCCACATTAAGTGGAATTGGGCTGTGTGAAAAGACTGAAAGCAAGAAGACTGACAAACACTGACCAATATTATAAGTTGTATCACACAATCAATCATTACTGGATGTTATTGGACTATTGACTAACATCAAGAGACAATTGATTGATACTTTTCACCTGAAGTTGTCCATGAATGCTTTAATAATTACTGTCTGTCTTGATTTAAATTCTCTGTGGAGCTGTAAACGTGAAATTCGATTACATAGTGAATACTCACCTACGCAGAGAGAACAGTATAATTGTCAGAGTAAAAATGAAAAGACACTCCATGATTTCCCAGTCTGAGTATATGATTTACTAAAAGATTAAGCTGCTGTACAGTTTATAAAGTTCAATTTAAAATTAAAATGCTGCTTGCTTATTAATGCACCATAATGATAACAATTATCATGAGCACTTTTTTAATTTTACTGGCACCTTATTGCAGTTTTTTTTCTTAAATATGTTTTACTATTATCTACTATATAAGAAGTACTTTACGAAACACAAAATAAAAGGCAGTACAGTTCAAACGTTTTTGTTATTCATGTAAATGTATTGAATTATTTACAGCTAAGTTTGCATATGTGATAAAAAATAAAAGCATGCAGAATTTTTTCTTTCAAAGTGTTAAAATACAATTTTTGATGCAAAAACCTTTGGTTTAAACAGCATTTTAATGTTGTATCTGTCAACATTAAGCTAATTTTACCTTATTACATCCTAATCTACAAAACTGCATTGTATTTCCTAAACTGAACATATGTTTTAAATGTAAAAGTTTCACTTAAAAAGTAACTGGTGATTAAATTTGTTAAATAAACTAAGTGGAGTGAAAAGCACGATATTACCCACTGAAATGTAGTGTATAGATTAATGAGTAGTAGTAGGTGTATAAATGAAATAAATGAACTGTTTATGAGCAGCAGTGTAAATAAATAAAAATATTCCAAGAAAGTACAAATTGAAATATACTCAGGCAAAGTATTTATTTGTATTTGATCTTTATTTAATCAGGCAATCACATTGAGAACAAGACACATTCACAATCAGCCACAAACAATTAAAGGTCCAGTGTGTAGCTGAGGGGTATTCAGCTGCAACATGCAACTTCACCACTAGATGTCCCTAGATTCTACACACTGAACCTTGAAACACGAGCAACAACAAAACAACACAGTTAAAATAAATTAATAAAAACAGTCACATAGAAAAGATTTAAAAGATTTAATCAAGAGTGTAGCAATTGAGTAACAATACTTACGAATACAGACCATGAGCATTACTACACCGGTGTTGTGGTAATTGTTGTGACAGCCCGCTGGACGGCTGCTCCGCCCCACAATGCAGCTCGGCGGTAGTGTTGTGGTGACGTCACGGGCGGCTGAGGGTGGGCAGGGCACTGGTCCCGCTGTCGGCTCCTTTGACGCCGCTAATCAAGCTAATACCGTCATTTACACGCAGCCCACGGACACACGCACCCCGCGGGATGAGTTAGAAGCGGCTCCCCGCGTGCGACAGGTACGTGGCTCTCGTTTCTGTCGCTGACTTGTTGCCCAGAAGTCGCCAAGACTGCCCGGGCTGCGCTTTGTTGCTGCACAGCTAGCTTAGCTTAGCTTGCAGGTCTAATGGGCGGCGGTCTGTCTGCCTGGCGCCGCCGAGGCGCCGGTGGACGGTCAATAAAAGCGCCTGTTGGTGGCCTGTTAGCCGCAGACACACCGACCTGCGGTGTGGCAGGTCCACCGAGGAGGAGCCGCGGACTAAGGTGTGTTTTAATAGAGTTTAGGTCAAAACCAGAGGCTCACACACTGTCATGTATGGTGTAATCGTGCTAACGGAATTTGTGTTGTTATTTAGCAGTGCTACATTCACTGTTAGCCTCACTGAAGCAAAACACATGAAACTTTTAAAGCTGCTACTAGTGATTAGCTTGTTTTTATGAAACTAACTAATGATAACAGCTCAAATATGTTATCGCTATTTGATTTTCTATTTTCTATATCTCTAGTCTTTAAGTTTTACTCTTGCACTGTTTTTCACTTTGTTTTTATTAAGCTGACATCTGCTGTACCATCATGTTACAGGCTATGTTGGTCTAATGCACATCTTTGTATCGCTTCACCTATTAATCTTTAAATCAGTATTTATCTTTTGCTTCAATACTCTCCTTCTGTTACTTGTGTCTCTCAATCACCCTATACTTCAAATATTATATTGTCAATATCTCCAGTAGCACACACTTCTGTATAGTGACAGCTGTGTAGTAGTTCTGGTGACTTTCATCTCACTGCAGTGAACTTATTCTTGACTCATTTTGACCTTTTATTATTCTTATACTCTTGTGTTTGACTGTTTTGTGAGCTCCTGGGTGCCTACATTTCCCTCAGGGTCAATATAGCATATATCTCATCTATCTCATCTCTCCATTTATCTACTTATATTATGTCAAAGTGAGGACCCAACTTTTTAAACCGGCACTGTATTTTTCCTTATAGTCTTTTGCAGCATCTTCTATACTAAACCTTTGACACAGGCAATCAAAGCACCATTTGGCTTCATTGGACTCAACCATTAGCAGTTGTAGCTTCCTTTTTGTCTTCAGTCTTGTCAGGGATAATCAGAAAACATAGAGGAGCTAAATGTAATTATCCTCTTTACAAGAGTGAACTCATGTGAACTCTCACTGTCTCCTCTTCTTCTTCTTCTTCTTTTCTTCTTCCTTCCCTCCTTCCCTCCGTCAGTGCACTGAAACATGGGTCGTTGCAGTGTCCATGTCCTGCTGCTGCTGTTGCTGAAGGCCCTGCACACATCAGCTGAGGGCTCAGGTACCGTGTTCAAATATCTTCTCGATTTCTAAACACATTTCTTATTGTTTGCAGATTATGAGGCATTTTTTCAGCTGTCTGTTGTTTTTGTGTACTCACACCAACTATGAGCAATTGTTTGTGAGACTTGACATAAAAGATATAGGCATTGATTTTCTCAGTGGCAGCAGGGACTAATTCAATGCCAGTGTTTTGAAGTTGATATTAGGTTTGTGATGTCAGTATAGGTCACTGAGCAGTGAGTTGTCCCTCCCAGATTGAGTCATTTGAAAAGTGTTAATTCCAAATATATATACATGATGACACATCATTTCCAGTAACAGTGTGTCATTAGTATTTGAAAAAATGGGCAATAAAAATGAAGTAGACAGTGTAGATCTAGAACAACTTACAGACAGCACTCCATTTCCTTTTTAAATTGCATTTAAATGTTATAGTGTTTGTTATATTTTATGACCACTACAGACTTAATTCATTGGTATAATAACTGCCAATCAAGTGTCTTTTAGTGGAAGTGCAGTTGCATTTTGCCAGATGGCCAGCTTGATGTGAGTGAGAAAGTTGGTGAGACAGAAATCTCTCCATTGGCTTACTGCCTTGAATCTATTCAGTGTTAATGTGCTTCTATGTCCTGTGAATGTATGATGAACTCGGATCGTCTTCTTCTCCACAGATGGACAGTTGGTATGTTTGTGTGATAGCCCAACATGCCCTCAGGTCACCCGCTGCCAGGGAACCCGGTGCTTCTCCTCTGTCATAGTGGGCGGCAGCAGGGTGGAGTTTGAGCACGGCTGCCTGAATGGGCCGGAAAAAATCCTGTTGCATTGCTTCACAGCGCCGTCCTTCCACCAGGCCATTACCTGCTGCTCTGAGACCATGTGCAACGGCAACAACACCAGGAGCACTCTCATGGCTCTGCTTCCATCAGGTACGTGAATGGCAGCTTAATACATGTTTAACTAGAATCAGTAGAGCGCAAACCTCCACCAAGGCCCAACAGCACCAACAGCGCCCTAAATTCAATCAAGCTGCACCAAATTACACACACTCCTAGATATCGTTCTCTAAATATGCTTTCCCCCCCCATTAAGATCCCTGAACTATTCCAATAGGAAATAAAAAAAATATCTCCCAACTTTAATGAATTTGATAAAAATTAGTGAATCCCCCTGAAAATTGTATTTGTTCTTTCTTGGCCTGTGTCCCATCCTCCCACCAAGTCTTACTGCAATCTGTGACGCAGTTTTTGCATAATCCTGCTGACAAACAAATATACCAACAATCAAACAAATGGACAGGGGGGAAAGCATAACGTCCTTGTCGGGGTAATGATTACAGCAAGGAAATTATCGTTTATTGTGTCCATAAGATTTTCTGAAAAAAGACAAGTCATGTAACTATGTATTTCTTTCCTTTTTTCCCTCTCTGCCTAATTTATCTGTACCCTTGAGAAGATGAGCCAGAGGGTGAGCCAGTTCGATATCGTGTTGAGACCTTGGCTCTGTTTGTACTCGGCCCAGTGGTGGTTCTGGCTCTGCTCTCTGTGGTATCGGTACTGGCCTGCAGGAGGCTCCACCACGGCCGTCTGCACAGGCTGCAGGAATTTGACACCGAGCAGGGAGCCATCGACGGCCTCATCTCCTCCAATGTGGGAGACAGCACTTTAGCGGTAAGAAAGACGACAGCATGAAGATAGATTCACAACAAAGCAGAGAGGGATTCCATCTCACATGCAAATGTTCCTGTTGTTGAACTAATGATGAATTATCTGATGTTGTGTTCATTCCTTACTTAAAAAATGTGTACATTTGTATTTAATGGGTATTCTTTGCTCTGAGAAATTAGTTTGTCATCCTTTTGCTTTCAATTAAGGTTTGTTAGGGTGTCTACAAATTGTTGATTGAGAAACTACATGATTTGAATTCTTTGAAATAATAATACTGAGAAGGTATTTATAGCTTTTTATGTTTAAAATCATTTTTACAAGTCTTATTATACAACATTTGCATGTTTTTTCCAGTCATTGTAGAATTGGAAACTTCCACGAATGGGATTTGGTTTGTTATTACAGTCGCACCCTTTTTCATGATAGTTGATGCAGAATATGCAGAATGGCTTTGCACTTACATGTGATGGGTTTAATACTATGCTCCTTCAGAAGATTATGACATATAAAACTAAACTGATGTCTGTCTGTCTGCAGGACCTGTTGGATCACTCGTGTACGTCAGGTTCGGGTTCGGGTCTTCCCTTCCTTGTCCAGAGAACTGTGGCCAGGCAGATCAGTCTGATGGAGTGTGTAGGTAAGTGAAGCAGGACTGGATTCAACTCTTTTTGATTGGTTTATTCATCAGCTGATTTAGTCAGAGGAATATTTACAACTAATCAGAAATCATAAAAAACATAAATTAGAAAGTGGACAATAGCTCAGAAATGTCTTTGATGGTTTCCGAATAATCAGGAAAAAGAAAACCTCATCTGAACATTAGCTTCACAGCAGTGAGCTCAGTGTCAGTGTCTTTCGCAGGCTGTCGTCCTTCATGCCCTTTGGTTTTGCTGCTCATCAGTTTTTTCCAAGGACTGAAGACACTGATCTCTGTGAAGATAATCAATCATTCAGATCCTTTTCATAGTCTCCTCAATTCAACTCTTCTTGGATGATTATCAAACACATGTATTTTTAGATGGTAAATTGTATTAAGATACAAATGTGATAAACAGTGTGAAAGAAAGTCCCATCATTTTTCTCTGAATTAAATCAACACAAGTCGCTTGTTACTCACAACACTTGTCTTACAGTGGCGATGTAAGTTTTGAGAAATTAAATAAAAGTATGTGGGTCAGATGCCACAGGATCCTGTCTTGTGCTTCAGTACGATACGCTACAGTTTGTGCCAGTTTGGAATTGGAAAAATGTGGTTTTGTGCTGTGATGGGTTGTTGATGTGGAAACTGTGTCGGAGAAATCAGACACCAGAGAGAGCTTTAACAACCAGAACATGAATGTAGCCATAAAATACCATGAAAAACCAAAACATTGAAATAACATCAAATGGAAAATGTAGAGAATTCACAGAATGTTAAATACAAAAAGGACGGACATCTGTATATCTCTGCCCTGACTTCCTGTGCTTCCCATCTTTCATTTGTCTTCCCTCTTTTGTTCCAGGTAAGGGCAGATATGGAGAAGTGTGGCGGGGTCAGTGGCAGGGCGAGAACGTGGCTGTTAAAATCTTCTCCTCAAGAGACGAGAAGTCCTGGTTCAGAGAGACCGAGATCTACAACACAGTGCTGCTACGACACGAAAACATACTGGGTGAGTCTGCTGCACACAAATGTGATGGGAGTTCTTACTGACTGGAAGGTTGAGTTTATTTCTCCCCTGGTTTAATGTCTGTAACAGTTTTTTTTCTTTTCATCATTACCAAGGATATACAGTAGTTGAGCTTCAGAGGAAAACAGCTTCAGTGATTTGATTATCTCTGCTCCATTAGACAAATGTTCTGCTTGAATTACTTTCTTTGGAAGCTAAATGTTGCTGTGATCTATGTTTAATTTAATGTTCTTGTGTTCTTGCCACCTTCCAATGTTTGAAAGCACTGATACATAGAGAGAGAATGCAATTAGTAACATGTGCAACATATTATAATACAATCTAATGATAATTATATACAGTGTCTGATTCAGTTATATTTCATTCCTGTCTTTTCTGGCTCCTCCGTCTTTCCTTTCAGGCTTCATGGCATCTGACATGACTTCTCGAAACTCCAGCACACAGCTGTGGCTCATCACCCATTACCATGAGAACGGCTCGCTTTATGACTACTTGCAGCGGGTTGCCGTGGAAACGTCGGAGGGCCTGGCAATGGCGGCGTCAATAGCGTGCGGCCTCGTGCACCTGCACACCGAGATCTTCGGCACAGAGGGGAAACCGGCCATCGCGCACCGGGACCTGAAGAGCAAAAACATCCTGGTCACAAAGGAGCTGCGCTGCTGCATCGCAGACCTGGGTCAGTTCTATTTCTACTCCTTTATCTTCTGTAACCTTTATTCATAGAGTCTAATATTTTCTCTTTTCGCCATTTATGGGACAAGAGATGCCTGCTCAAAACACTAACACCATTCAAAATATGTTAGTTTATGTTCAGTAAGATGCATTATGTATGAAGATGGACGACGTGTCTCCACTTCCTCCCACTAGCCAAAAATATTCTGGATGCGAACACTGCCATCTTGCACAGATGATGTAATTTCGGGCTCAGGTCTGTGTAGTAGTGATCAGAGGATGACTCGGACGAAAAGGTCTTACCGATACACATGTTTGGAAAAGTTACCTTAATAGTTGACACTTGAATACACATAAGTGTGATAAGAGCTACATAAAATAACTAAACCATCTTTTGTATTTTGACACTTTGATCTATATGTCTCGTTCATTATATTTTTTTAGGGTGGGACCGGTCATGTCGTCTATCTTTATAAACAGTCTACGATATCGATGTAGAACAAAGTATTGAAGAGTCTGCCAAACCTCTTTTACCAGGGGTGTATTTGTGTGGGTATGTGCCACACGACAGATCTGTTGGAAGTTACAATATCATGTTGATGCGCGTTCCAGGACTGGCTGTGACCCACTTCCAGGCAGACAACGTGCTGGATGTGGGCAACAATCCAAAGGTTGGCACCAAGCGCTACATGGCACCTGAAGTGCTGGACGAGACCATTCAGACCGACTGCTTTGATGCTTACAAGAGAGTGGACATCTGGGCCTTTGGACTGGTGCTGTGGGAAATAGCACGACGCACATACAGCAACGGTGAGTCCGTTTCATACGCTGGTGTTTTGGAATCAACTTCAGGCCTCTGGGGTTAGAGTGTGTTTGCTTTAATACCAATGTTGTATTTCCAGGTATCGTTGAGGAGTACAAGCCTCCGTTTTATGATCAGGTTCCAAACGATCCCAGCTTTGAGGACATGAGGAAGGTGGTGTGTGTGGAGCAGCAGAGGCCTTTCATTCCCAATCGCTGGTTCTCTGATCCTGTGAGTGTTTTATCTTCACTTTTATTTACCCACTTTAAAGAAATGATCTTCGCTGTTCCTCTGATGTCAAAAACGGAAAGACACAACTTGTGGTTAAAAAATATCGTCAGATATAAGCGATCACTTGAATTTGAGTTCCTGCTGCGTAACCAAAGTTAAGTTTGGGCTCATAGGCGTATTTATCCTGTTAGTCGTTACTCACAAGACATAATTTCCTTTTTTAAGAGGGCACAAGCCACAATAGTTTGAAACCACTGCTTTAAAAGATTCAACTGATTTGATTATCACAGCAATTAGTTGTTCTAAATATCAGCGATGATCAGGCTGATATCTTGATGATAATAATAAATTTTTAGAACGAAGATGTCAAACGTTAGATTCCATTCAGATTCTCAAGTGTGATAATTTACTGCTTCTCCTGGTCTCACAGTTAAGTAAATGTTTTGTGGTTTGGAAAAAAACAAGACATTTGATTTTATCACCCTCGGCTCCAGGACATTATACTTTGAGACGCTTAATAATATGCAGATTAATTCATGAATTCCTTCTCATGCTCTTATGTTGCTTTGGAGACCAGTTAAAAGTTCACAGTACAGCCTTTTTCATTCAAGTACATGGATGTTGTGGATGCAACTTCTAGGATCAAGGATGTATTTATTGTCAACATGGTGCAATTTCCAGTAATGGCGGCAGTATTCACCCAAACCTCAGCTGAACACAAAAGATGTACAATAAATACAATATAAAAGACATTAAATCACATAATCTGCTGGGTCATGATGCATTAAAGTTTCAATAAAACAAGTCAGGACAAGTTAGTCACCACACTCCTTCTCTTCCACACCACACACAAGCTGCTGCTGCTGTGGCGCCATCACCCGTTAGTCTTGTGGAGATAAATGATAAATAGATAAGTGATTTGTACCAATGCTCGTGATATATTTGTACGCTAATACCCAGAAAACCTGCAGTCACATTATCATGGAGTACGGGTGTATTACTGCATGAATCCCTTCTTCTTCTTCACTGTCTGTTTCTTTGTGTCTTCCTCCGTCAGACTCTCTCTGCCCTGGTCAAACTCATGAAGGAGTGTTGGTACCAGAACCCCTCGGCCAGGCTCACGGCGCTGCGCATCAAGAAGACCCTGGACAAGATCCACAGCTCTCTGGAGAAGGGTAAGGAGTCGTGAGAGGGAGGAGCTTCAGAGGCAGCTGCCTGGTGTCAGAGGGGGGGGGTGAGACGAGCCATGCGTTTCTTCAACGAGATAAGGTGGAAGAACAGCGGAGTTCAAGTGTCATCTAGCTTCATCCCTCTCTTCTCACATTCTCTTCCTTTCTCTGAGGTTGCCTTCTCCCCCTCAACATCCCTCTCTCTGACTCGAAGCCAATACAGATGTTGGGACTTGTCCTGTCTGAAAAGAAAAACAGCCTTCGCCACGGGACACAAACCTGTTGCCAACGTGTTCGCACTGACTTGAACTGAGGACTGTTACTGAGTGTGAATAACACAGATGGCCTATTGTAGTGAAGCTTTAATGTCCATTTAGGACTGCCCTGGGTTCCCTCTTCACACACACACACACACACACACACACACACACACACACACACACACACACACACACACACACACACACACACACACACACACACACACACACACACACACACACACACACACACACACACACACACACACACACACACACACACACACACACACACACACACAAAACACTACATGCTGAGTCGCCTACAATTCAGTTTCTAAGCCACTGGTTCTGGCGTGTGGTCGCAGCATTCTGCTCAGAGACAATCGGAAATGTTTTCACTCATTTAGCTTTATCACAACATGCCAACAAACACACACCAAGTACACACTCCAAAAACACACTAACTAAAGGAAAAGAGCCAATAGAAGCAATTGTTTTTGAAACTTTATAAATGTAGTTTGATATTTATGTACTGGAGCTCCACTGATACCACACTACTGAGGATATGTAAGACTGATGGTGCGTGAAATGGACTGAATTTATGTATAGGCATCGACACTAATGAACGTTCTGTACCCATGTTTTCATTAATGAAGCTAGTAGGAAACAGTTTGGTGAGAAATAGAGGAAAAGGAATCGAGCCGAAGCGACGAAACACCACAAATGTTACATGTTTATTCAGGTGCTTCCTGGAACAAACAGTAAGCACCTGCCAATAGGAATTATTCTGTATCTTATAATAAGAATGTGTTCCTCTCTGCCTGACTCTTCATAAACTGTAATTACAACTAAAGGTCTTCTGTGTCAGCAGAGAGGAATCAAGGAAGACCTGTTTGTGCTGAGCTGGTGTATTTTTATTTTTTTTAAGACTATGGGGGTGAAGACTTTCTGTAGCGAGCTGGGCCTCAATTCACTCCTCGTCTCCCATCATGCAACACTACAAGTTACCTGAATGATGGGAAAAAAAACACTCCATTTTCATTTGGAAATCGCTTTATTTAAAAAAGACAGTTACTGACGTGTGCGGTTACAAACAAACTTGTTCAAAAAATACTGGGTTTGTTTTGAAAAAACAAATGTTGCTTTGTCTTTTTTATATGTAATAAAACATTTACTGCATTCTTGCTCGACTGTTTGCTGTTTTTTGATTTTTAGAAAACGTATTTCTACGGGTCATTTTCAAGGACAGGTTCTTAAAACAGTGGCAGGGGACAGATTGGACAGACACAGGATATTCTTCATCTTTCTTTCTTAATTCAAATGCTTGAACATAAAGCTTCACCTTTAATTTATTCCCATACATAATTATCAGGTTGTTAATGTTTAGAGGTAACTTAATTTGGAGTATGTTCAGTCCAGAGACTAAGTAAGCAGCTTGTTGATGTTGACGTCGTTCTCAAAGTTATGATTTGTGCACATGAAAATAAAAGTACAGATCAGTGAGAGTTTGCGTTTTACCTGGTGAACGCTGTCTCGTGCAAAACCTGCAGTTCAGGTAGACGGCATGAGCTGCCTTAAAACCACGTGCAGATCAGTCCTGCGTGATATTTTTATACATTACTATTTACTCCAAAGCAGCAGGAGGGTTATGAGGTCGTATGAGGTCGAATGAGGTCGTCTGGTAAAGTCTTGTACGGGTTGAGGATGCCTTTGGGGTCGAGCAGCGTTTTGATGTCGCCCATGAGAGCCACAGCCTGGCTGGGTTTACTGTAGTAGATGTAGTTCCTCTTCTTCAGGCCCAGTCCGTGCTCAGCGCTGATGCTGCCCTGGTACCTGGCCGTCCACTCGTAGACGAACGGCTCGATGGCAGCGAGGAGAGACGGGTCTTTGGCAGGAGATGTGATGTTTAGGTGGAGGTTACCATCACCTGCAGGGGGAGATTGAAGTAAACATAATTTCAAAATGCAGATATATTGTTGTAGGTTTTGTAACCAAAGACGCCAAGAAATCATCTCTTTCTTTCAGACCAGTATTTCAAAAAATAATCTTCTGCTCTTACCCACGTGTCCGTATCCCACCACACTCTTAGCTCGGCTGCCCACGTGCTTCCTCATGTCTGTCACCAGCTGGTAGATCTGCTCCACTGGAAGAGAGATGTCATACTTGTACGTGTAGCCCTCGTGAGTCAGCGCCTCTGTGACGCGTTCCCGCATCGACCACAGAGCCTGAACAGTTACAAGTGGAAAAAAAGATCATTATTAATATCTGGGCCCTTCCCAAAAACTATATGGGGAAAAAAAATCCACAAGACTTGGTGGAAGGTTGAGACATGGACATTATAAGATAGGATATTTATGAGAGTGCAATTTGGTGCAGTTTGATTGAATTTAAAAAGGGACTGTTGGCCTTGGCAGAGTTATGCTTTCTACTCGGTGCCATTCTAGTTTTTATTATCGTCAATAAAATCAAGTACAGAGACTAGAAAACCAACAATGTGTTCATCAGTTACCTTTATTTTGGAATCCTCAGTCGCCACAGTTCCATCAGAGATAATTGAAGAGCTCATCGCCTCTTCGAGAAAGTTGTGGAGTTTTTCTCCATCGTGTGTCGCGTCAGATCCAGATGTTTCTATGACGATGTAGAATGGGCAGGCTGCGGGGGGGGAGAGGAGAGGAGGAGGTTGACATGTGTGTTAGTATTTATAAGTGACACATACAAACACTGATAAACGTTTTGTAACACACTAAAATGAGATTGTAAGTATACTTTAAGTCACATCTTCCCATATCCATAACTGATGGGTTATAATGGGTAATAAATATAGTTAAACATACATGAAAATGCCACATGAAGCGTGTAAGTATGCTATCATTTATCAGCAGTTATAAACATTTGCTGATAAAGGCAGAAAGGTCTCATAAAGATATAGTACGCCGACTTCGTGAAAACCTTTTGTTGTGCGTGCCTACCTGAAATGGGATTAGGTAATTTGAGGTGCGTGTTCAGCAGCCTCATACATTCACTGTCCAGGAACTCAAAAGCAGACAGGATTTCTCCCAGCATGCCTCTGCAGAGCTGAAACGTCTGCAGTAGCTTCTCGAAGGTCTCACATCCTACACAAACAAACACACAAACACACACACACACAGGGGACTGGATTTAGCTTTGGGATGTACAAGAAGAAATTCATCGCATTGTTAAATTCACAGTTTTTGTCTCCAGATCTGAGTGACGAAGAAGAAACCACCTACCCAGGAAAACCACGTTGACAGATTTGGGTTTCCGAGGACAAAGAATGGACACGGCTGTAATGACCCCCAGTGTCCCCTCTGACCCGATGAACAGCTGTTTGAGGTCATATCCGGTGTTATCTTTCCGCAGTGTGGTCAGACAGTCCAGCACCCGCCCGTCTGCCAACACCTGTATGTGTCACACACATCCACAAACATTCAATCAATTATTTTATTCTTTACTATCAGATTCATGTGCGCTCACACTTCTCCTCACAAGACTTGGTGGTGAAGATGTTGAAGTGGTTTACTCCACTCACCACTTCCACACCCAGCACAGTCCCGTGTAAGGAGCCGTATCGCAGCAGCCGCAGTCCGCCTGCGTTTGTTGCCACGTTGCCTCCAATTTGGCAGCTGCCTTTTGAGCCCAGATCCAGTGGCATGATGTAGTCTCTTTCCTCCAGGTAGAGAGACAAGTTCTCCAGGACACAACCTGCCTGGCAGGTTAGAATACCTGAAACACCGTTAAGGAGAAATCTTACTGTCAGTGTGTGTATATGTACGTATGTGTACTGATGTATGTAATACGCCTTGATAACCGCTGATCTACTTCAAACTCTGCAGGTGTGTTGCTGGGGGGGTCCTGGGAAGTGCAGTGGTGAATTTGGTGCAAATTGGAAACATGAAATGTTAGAAATGAAAAAAACCTTTAATACAACAAGCTGCAGCAGTGTGTGTGTGGGGGGACTCATGATGATTCTTCCAGAGAACAATCTCAGCTAATCTGAAGTGGGGGAGTAATCTCAGTCAAATTAGTTTATATGTTGGAAATGTCTCATAAATAGTACGAATTGTTGTTTTCTTCACCCTAGAATGGGTCATTTATATTGAAATACTTTATGTTTACATCGGGAGCGGGTCTTCTCCGCCGCCATGTTTTTTTACAGTAGCCCACACTGGACAAACTTAAGACAACTGAAGGCTACCACAGGTTCTCTTTAATGTTTGGAAGGGGAGGGTAAGGTGAGGGGTATTCAGCTGCAACATGCAACCACTAGATGTCACTAAATTCTACACACTGAACCTTTAAATTGTGTGTGAAGTTGTTCATTCTGATAATGATTCTAATCAGTTTTTCAAAGATACATACAGCTCATTTTGGTTTAAACTTCAGAATTTGTGAACTTACCAGAGATGCTATCAAATTTGAGGATGTTTTTCATAAGCGCAGTGGAGAGGATGACCTCATCGTAGACTGGCACGCTGCCTGCAACCAGCCCCGTGTTGCCTCCCTGAGTGTTGACTGCCAGGTTACGACTGTTACAATAACTGCAGGAGGGGAAATAAGACACTTTCAAAAACTTGTTTTTGTACAAAGCCTTTTTCTCATTGTTTGTTATTTACCTGAGTATTTGAGAAACTTCTTCTGTTGTCTGAGGTCTCAACAACACTTCACTGGAACCTGCATGAGAAATACGTTCTATGTAACTTCATTTGTATGATAAAATTAATCCTGATGCTGATTTCAACTCCTCATCATCATCACCTCTCACTGTTTTGAGCCAGTCTTCATTACTTGACTCCAGCAGGTCTGGGTCAGTGATGGTCCCGCCTGGTAGGACCTTTCTGAAGAAGGACAAATCTTCTGGAGTCACTCTGGAGAAAGGCCGTCTCTCTGGGGCTGCGGCCGGAGACGGCCTTTGTCCCTCTGCCTCGGTGTGTAGCTTCCGAGCGGAGGCTACAAACTGCCCAGAGCCGCAGAGGAGAGACGGCCCGCAGAGGTCGGCAGGTGAGACTCTGGTTATGGCTGCAGATGAGAGGGAGCCACGGGAGCTCAGGTGTCTCAGAGCTGTCCTCAGCTTTGATGCTTTCATGAAAATCCCTGCCATAACTGAAGAGTTTGTATGACGGGCGGAGAAACCGGCTGCAGAGAAGGAATGGGATGAAACACAAACCTGTTACCACAACATAGAAATAGTACAACATATACTATATTCATGTTTCTACTCGTGTGTCAGCTTATTAGCTTCTAATTGTTAACAAGCAATCCACTGCTGTAATGAAGCAGCCACGCCTACTGTCTCACGTTAATTATTCAACGGTATGAATAATTATCTATTAGCTGTTTTGGGTAGTTTTTAATTGAGGGTTAAGGGCAGATAATGCTGCACATTATAGAGGCAGATTGCGGTTTGTGTACAGGGGCGTTACAAATAAAGTTTTTCAAGATTGATTGACTTGGGGACAGAGATACTTAATCCCAACCGGTTGAGGCAGATGGCCGCTCACACGAGCTGCGCTTCTTCTCCTGGTTTCTTCCTGTTAACAGGGAGTTGCTTTCTCTCCACGGTCGCTAAGCGTTGGCTCTTTGTGGGAACTGTTCGGGTTTCTCTATAATATTGTAAGACCTTGACCCGTACTATGTAAAAGCACCTTGAGATAACATATGTAGAGATAAACAAATCAAGTGGAAGGTGAATTTGTGTTAATATACAAGTAATAATGAGGTTGTCACACATTCCTATCGAAAGTTGACTTGAATAAATGATCTATTTCATTTTCAGTATCTGAATTTCCCCATATTCATCATATTTGATTTATAAAGATGTATTCAAATATCTGAAACTAACGACTTATTTCTTTGTGAAAACTTTTATATTTTTGACACCTCTAGTCTCTTGCATTTTAAGCTTTACTCTTGCACTGTTTTCACTTCTGTCTTCTAAATACACTTACATCTGCTGAACCATCATTTCACAGGCTGTGTTAGTCTAACGCACAACTTCAGTTAATTATCTTTAAATCTGTATTTATATTTGGCTTCAAAACTCTGCCTCAGTCACTTGTGTCTTTAAATGACCTTATACTTCAAATATTGTATTGTCACTATCTCCATTGGCACAGACTTCTGTCCAGTATCCTGAAACACTCCTGTATTTACACGTGTGTGTAGTTTGAAACAGTTTCCACATGGACACTCTCTGTATCTGTGTCTGACACGAGTGAGAGAAGAACGTGTTGACTCCTCACGTCACTGATCACCTGCAGCTCCAGTTAAAACCCTGCAGCTCCAGTTAGCTTAGCTTCCATTAGCTCAGTTAGCGACAAAGACCCTCCGTCACTCACCGTGAAGCTTCAGCTGAGAGTCCGCATCCCGCTGCGGGTTCTCTCGTGTCCTCCGGTGAAATGTGTCACACAGTTCAAGAAGGTTTTCTTCACTTGGCTGAACTGGAGTCAGTGTTTACAACCTGCAACACAGGAAGTCACCGGCCGGAGGTCGCGAAGAAGAGAGCGGACCAATCAGAGGACGCGTCTCTTTCAGATTGAACCAATAGGCGTGGCCCTAACGGTAATCACCGAATAACCAATGATAAGCGTTATATATGCATATTATGACATATCCTAAATTGGGAAAGCATTTAAAGTAAAAAGGCTTTCAAAATGCATTAGAGCCAAAAATAATTGTACATAAAGAAGTTCAGGTAGACCTATTTTACAATAAAGATATGCATATGTTCTACTATTAAGTTATGGTACACAATATTATTTCTAGTTTGGATCCGGTGCCTCCCCAGAAATAAACCAACATTAAGATTGAATCCACCAAATGATAACATCTTAATTGTTTCTTTACTTATATTTTACTAAAACTAAAACTTTAGTGTCTTTGTAATTGAAACACTGTGTAATGTTTTTGCTGGTTTTATAAACAGCGTTATGAATCAGGGTCAGTTTATACAAAATCATTAACAAATTACTTTATTTAAAAGTTGGACAAAACCTCAGATTTATTCCTCGTGCATTCTGCAGGAAGTACATAGCATGCAAAAATAGCCCAGAGTAGCCCACAGTAACAATAACGCTGCAACTTTGAATACTCCACATCAAGACATGTCTTTAAATCATCCTACTTTTACCGCCGCTCACACTGTAAATTCCCTGAATACAGTTCACACAATGATCATCATAACAGTCTCGTGTGTTCCAGAAAAATAATGACATGAAGTAAAAGAGCAGTGGAATACTATGAAGCCCAGACAGAACCACTTTCAGGAGTCATGAACTGAGGAGAGCCGACAGCAACACTGATCAAGTCTCAGTTCACCAGACCTCTTCTCAGGTTGTGCACGTCTGCATCCCTGCCGCCATCTTTTCTCCGCCCACTGGGGTAACGAGCTGTCTGGGTCTGTACAGCGAGCGGTTGTCTCATGCTTCCAGCGTTAAATGTGAACATTGATTGAGGGCTGACAGAACACAGAAGCAAATACCCATTTTAGATGTTTACATTTCACTCACTAAACAACTCAAATGTGTGACGGGGATCTACAGGTGTGTTGGAAGATTAGCACCTTCTCTCCACATGTAACTGTTTTATAGAATAAGAGCTAAGTTTCAGCTTTCAGAGCTTCAGCAGTTGTTGCTCAGGGCCTCGGCAGTATCATGTCACAGAAGCAGCAGCTCACAGCTTTTCAAAGATCACGTCTCATCTTCTCAGTAAAGAGCTCATGTTAGAGAGCTGCTTCCACCCAACGCTCCGCTGCCGCTCTTCCCACACGACTCCGCCGGCATCTGCAGCAGGTCTCAAGAGAAGAGAGTAGACTCAGCCGCCGCCATCCAATCCAGCTCGATGGCGTTCAGCTCAGCGGCGTGAACCTCCGTCGCCTTGCGGTGTGTTTGCTGTACTCGTCTCAGAGTCGGGGGGGGCTTCATTTGGGACAGGAGTGGTCCACGCTGAGCTGGTGTTTGTCGTACTCCGATATGAGCTTCTTGATGTGGGCCAGTTTGTTGTGTAGATATTCACAGCGGAGCTTGTCCTGGTTGTAGTTTGGGTTGGACTGAAGGGAAATGAAGAAAAGGAAGCTTGATTATGTGACAGAACAAGAGGGGAAGTATTCGTCATCTGCAGCAGTGGTGAGATCAATACTGGCAAGTATTTGGAAAGTTCTTACCTTCTTGATTTTGCGATACTCTTGAACAATTTGATTATGAACCGTCTGCAAGAGATAAACAAAGAAATAACAATGTAGTTATACTGATAGACCACAAAAAACACAATTTGACTGTAAGGTTTATGACCTGTGAGCGACAATTCAAAATCCAAATTTTTCAAATTAAATGCATCATTTGCATTATATTCAGTATATTCAAAGCAGTCATTATTTTAAAAAGTATGGCTAAATGTGCTACTAGCTTCAGATGGGTAGTACAATAGTATGACAAAGGTATCAGCCACGTATTAGTAATATAAATAAAACAACATTATTACCTTGTATTTGTGTGATTCCTGGTGAAGCTGTTTACGCTGTGTGTCCAACTCCATGAACTGCCGGGTGACGCCGTCGATGCGAGCGTGTAAATCTCTGTACTCATTGTACTCCTTGTTGAAGTCCTCTTTGTGGCTCTGCCTCTGGTCGTGGTTGCCAATCACTGCGTACGTCCTGTGAAGGGAGAGTAGAGAGAGACACCACTGTCAGATCAATCGTCTACAATGTGCAAAGTATTAACAACCTGGAAGAGGTTTGTATCTTAAAAAGCTTGAAGGACAGTAAAGCGAATCTCAAACAAGTTTTAACAAACATTTAATACAAGAGTTGAGCAGAAAAGCTTTTCTAGCTAAATTTCCAGAAACTTAACTTTCCCAAGAACTTTCCTCCGTTGGAGCTTAACTTTCTTCTAGAGGATTTTAATTTATTTTCCAGTTCCCACATCAGGGCCAAAGCCACAGGAGGATGAAACTAATTACTCCACTGATGTCTCAAAGGTTTGACTTTGACTTTGTGCATGCATGTAATGTTGTGATTTCCTTATTGGTCAAAAGATCTTTCAGATTATTGTTAGCCACAAACTAAAAGCAAACCAAAGTAAGATAACTGGTTTGGAAAATGCCAGCTTACTTGGCCAGTCAGTGACTTTAATGTTCGACCCCATTTTCACAAACTGAGCTCCTGCAAAGTTTCCTGATCTCTGGAGAAAAGTTCCAGAGGTGGAAACATGCTGTGTCACATCTACCAATAAAAACATACTTACGATAAATAATCTGCTGAGTCACCGTCCACTTGAAGCTCAGGAGAGTCGAACATAATTTCACTTGGTTCTGAAAGAAAGAAGACAGAAAGATTGCCAAACTATTTTTAAAATACTGACACACTGACGCTTGAGGTCACATCGTAACATCTCGCAGCACTGACCTGAGCAATCCAGCAGGACTTTGCTTGGGTCGTCTGAACTGTGATCTTTTCTCCTTTCTTTCGCTCCCCTACACCTCTTCTTCTCCTTGACCAGGCCTGTTGCGCTCGTCTTGTCTCTGTGTTTGTGTTTGCTCTTCTTCCTTTTTGTTGTGTGTCTGCTCAGATCAGGCACTACCAGAGGGGACGGCGGGCGGTCAGAGTCGGGAAGGGGGAGGTCTCCTGGGCTCTCCGCCTCCTCCTGAGCACAGGGAGACGGCTCGAGCCTTTTAGCCACCTCGTCTTCCTGCTGACAGGCGACTGACAGGGAGTCAAACAGCTTCCGAGGGTCAAGCGAGTTCTTTTTCCCGTCAGCCGCCTTCGCCCCTGCACCGTCTTTGTGAGACACTTGTTCAGAAGTCCTCAATCTGGACTTGTCACTGGGTGTTTTGCTGGACAGGTGGGAGATCCTGGGCTTCTTGTTGGCCAGAGGGTCGGTGTATTCCTCTGGCAGGGAAGGTTTTGGACGGTGTGCTGGGGAGGAGTTGGGGGTGTCTCGCAGGGGGCTGACCTGGGCCTCAGGGGCAGTGAGGAGGTTCTGCTGTGGCTGAAAGAGCCTCCTGCACAGACAGTGATATTGTGCATAAAACCTCATATACAGTCATATACATGTATGTAAACACACTTTCTGTCTGAATAGCTCTTTATGAAAATCAAATAGTCTGATGAAGGTAAATTTGAGTGAATATCACATATAAATAAATTCTAATTAAAAGATGAAATATAAAGGTCTGTTGCCTTTTAAGAAATTAGCCTCTTTTTTACATCTCTTGAACAACTGCAGAAACACAAATTTCACTTCCTAAATTGAAGTAAGAAAAGCAGGAAGGTGTCCTCTCTATCGTTTTAATAATAAATGCAGGCAGAGGAAGAGCTCCATTTGACTCTCCAGGCTTTCTGTTGTGTTTTCATGCTACAGAGTGCTGAGTTGGCACAGTCTGCATATACAGTTACCGTCAAGAAAACTTGTTTATCACTGTTTCTTGTGCAATTTCCTCATATGAATATGGGGGCACATCATTCCTCGTGTGTGTTACCTGACAAGGATCCTTTTAAGAAGCTGCTGGTCTCCTGGGCTGTAGCCTGGCCAGTCCTTCCGCAGGTCCTTGTACAGACTCTCCCTCAGCACAAACGTGTTGTCTCTACTGCTGAGTTGTCCGACCTGCGAACACAGTTACATACAAATACACGGAGAAGTGAGAAAGGATTTTGTTTCAGTGTTAAGAGTTTCATCTGTTCATTAACACAGTTAAACATTTTTGGGTCTGTTTTATCTATTATCCCCATATGTGTCTAAAAATCCACTTTACACATTGATGGTATTTAGTGTCACAGCTGAAAAAAACAAAGGCCAGCAGCCAAGTGTTGTTTTTACAGCCCCTGTGTTTCTCTGCACGATCTTTCTTTTTGTGTACTTTTACTGAAGCCTGTATTTATCTGGGTCAAACAGGAAATAATCACCTCCATCACTACGGAGTCCAGCATGTCTTTGTCCTCTGCGGAGAATCCGTCTTTCTGCAGCCTCAGGATTAGCTCAGGCCTCTTGTACGGCCTCAGAGCCAGCAAGTGTGTCAGCCTCTCCCTGAGCGGCCTCTCCTGCACATCGCCCATGCTCCTCCGGTTCGACACACAGGCACCCTTCTTCAGCTTGGACACGCCTCCGCCCACTCTCTTGATGTTGCTGAGGTAGGTCTGGGATGACGGCCTGGGCTTGGTCAGGCTGGCCAGCGCAGGCGCCGGGGCTCGCACCGTTACCTTCTTGCCTGTGCCGAGGGAGCAGGAAATCACACATCAAAAGACGCCCATTCCCAAATAAAGCGAAAAATATCTTCAAAAAGAAATTTCAAAGGGACGTGACAGAGGTTTCTAAAATCAAAAGGTGACCTTGTGCTGTTTTTGTAAAGGTTTTTTCCCCCAAATGTTGCATTTTCTTGTAAATGTGTATGATCAAAGACAGGGAGGAAGAATTGGTGGATCATCATATTTGTCCTGTGGCAGAACCGTGGATAAAAGAGAAAAAAACCCATTACACCTTACAGGAAACTCACATTGAGGGTTCTAAGAAGCTGCTCTCTAATTTAGGAAACAACAACACGGTTGCACAAGCCTGTAGTTCTGTTTTTTACACGCTTCCTCTGAACTGACTAAATCATCAGAACTAGTGTGTATGTGCTGTATGTGCTTAGTGAAACATGATGATGGCGAACGTATCTGTTAAGAAGGAAGTGGTTTGGTGGTCACAAGTAAGATGACAGTGGTGACACAAAAAAAAAACGAAATCACTGGTTTGATCATGTGTATGTATATTTGCAGGGCGTGTGACACAGAACACAGTCCAGTGTTCGTAGAGACCCATGTAAAACCACTGCACAATATACTGCACAGTCATAATACTGTATGTGAATGTGCACGTGTGTGTGCGCTGTATAGAAGGTTTACTCAGTAGAAAACAGACAAAAGGACAAAATGCTGCAGGAGAAAACACTGAAGACTGCTGTCACTGGTTACCACACATGTTGCTATGGTGACCAATGCAATATGGCTGACTGCGTTTTTCTTTCTTTGGGATTTAACCATCATAGTCAGTGTTATTCCTTAACCATTGTATAACCCAGCACGCAGGAGTGTTTGCTGTGTCTCCTACCCTGGAAGCGCCCCCCCTGTTTGATGACGATGGCCCCTCGGCTGCGTGTCTCCTCCTCAGCCTGGGCCATGCTCTGACGAGCCTTATCGTACGAGTCATCTGTGGCGTTGACTGTCATCTTCTTCTGAATCACCCCGAGACAAGACAGCTCTTTGGCAGCACTGGGAGGAGGAGGAGGACGAAGACAGTGAGTACAGACGGAGCTATCAGGACTCCTTCTACATTATATATTTCCCATTAAACACTCAAAACATTTCAGTGCATAACTGCTTCTCAGGTGAAAAACACACACTAATCATATTTAACATGTCATTCAGGAAACAGCTACAAACACTGTTGTTATATTCTTGTCAAGACTCAACAGTTAATTTGATGCATAACTGTGAGACTTGTGACGAATTCACATCTCTACGTTTCCAGCTTGCGAGGCCTTTTCACGGTGAGTCAGGAGCCCCGTGTTTCGTCTGGCATTTAAAAGATACGTTGCCAGCGGGGTGACTCTCTCACAGCAGTAGGGGAGTGGAGACATTTTAAAATATTGAAACTCATTCACATTCCCAGTTAATCCTATTCATAGACTACAAAGTAAACATATAATCATGTAATCGCTTCAGACAAAACACGCTCACAGCCCTCATGAGTGGGTTTTGAATTCCTTGTTTAGAGTAAAACGTGCAATCTACCCTATATTTATCACATGATTGCTTTGCTTGTTGCCTCCAAACTGAATTTTGCAACTTTTCATCCTGCAAACTCTGCTGAGTACCAAGGATCTACACGTTGTATTTCCCCCTAAAATGTAGCTCTCACATCTTAAATCTTTATTCTGACAAAAGTTACTTGTGTTTAATCGGTGCAGGTAAATTTATTCTTCTGTGCTTTACCCTGTGCTGAGCTGTTGGACACAGTCAAAGCTTCCATTAGGATTGTCACGGGCGACGTTCGTCACGCCGAAGGTGAACGTCCTGACGTCATCTCTATTCTCCGAGCACGGGATAGAGATCCTCTGCAAGACGAATAAAAAACAGAGATCAGATACAACGGATCAGATACAACATCTTTAAAATGTATGAAATCTAATTATTATTATAAGTGTTAAAATCTGCCGATATGAGCCTTTCGTAGACATATTAGATTCAGTGTTTCTGTGATGATATGTGCCAATAAGAAAACATCTATTCTACAAAATAAACAATGTGTATTGATGTTTATTTTCTTAATTCAAGTTCTATGAGTCAAGCCTCACATTTCTGTTGTTATAAGGGTTTGATAACAATACTCTGACTCTGGTATCTAAATTTGTTTTACTAATATAAGCATCGGCTCCCAAAATACATCTTGGCAGAGCAGTCCTTCTTCTTACCCCTTGGTTTCCATTAAAACAGATAGTGGGATGTGAAGGCCAGCCCTGAAAATGAAAGAAAAAAAGTGTTACAATTTAAGTGACTATTTAAAAGTCAAACATGTGACAAACTCCTGACAAATATTAACATTAGTGACCCCTGTGACCAGTAGCGGCAACACGCTGCTCTGTATTCACCATCTTATCACGACCAGATGCAGTGTCACTTCTCTCTGGGGTGAATTCGCCTGGAGGAAACTGCAGAGGCCACGCCGACACGTTTGTGGTCCGGACGGAAAATGTGCGATGACTGGAATCTAATTGACCTTTTCATTGGGGGGGGAGAGAGGATTTGTGAGTCCACCTGTTGATGGGTGCACAGAATGATGTGGCTTCCAGCACAGAGCATGGAGGTGTGTGTGTGTGTGTGTTTTGTCTGTATGATCAGGCCAAGTGGTTTATGAATAGCAACACTTAAAGGCTAAATAAAGAAACTAGGTATGTGCACTGCAAGAGTATTGTGCGTGTGTCGGTTTTCAGTCATGCATCAGGTGTTTTCCACCCCTCCTTCCTGTGCATCTCTCTGTATTACAAACGAAAGAAGGGATATGACAGCAGCACGGGTGGTTTTATCAGAAAAGAGGTGATGATACATTGGTCCTCTGAGGAGTTTCCTGTCCCTGTTACAAGGAATTACTGAATAGGGGAAGTGCACATGTGCTGTTCTCTGGTCAGGACTTCCTGCAGCGTCTGCGTCGTTTATGATTAACTGGATCAAAATGTTTGATTTCGACTCTGTCCATCTGTCCGCGTAGATAAAAAACTGGCTGCAGCTCAGGATACCTTTGGCAAACAATGATAAGTGCTCCATCTCTCAAATGCAATCCAAAAATCCCATCTTCCCTTCGTCCTTTCCTTCTCTTCACTCCTTTCCTCGCACTGTATGAATATGTGTGTGAATGGGTGGAAGGAAAAAGGCTCGGCAACTCACCGAAACCGACATTTATAAACTCTCACCAACTTAATCAAGCTGATAATTCCTAACGCGTGCATTCGTTAAATGTCGGGTTTCCGCCACGTTAATTATGCAGCAGCTTCCTTGTACCGTGCTGCTGCATGTACTCCCTCCCCCCTCCCCCGCTGACCTGCCCTCACCTTACACGTTAACTATAAACACTAATCCGAAGTTATGAGGAAACGTACACGACACAGTTTACTTTGCATTTGTTTGATTCGCTCTAGAGTTTATGAGACAAGTATTTACAACACGAGACGTAACGTGACGCGCACAGCCAGGACTTAGGGTAGCCAGGGTTAGGTAAGTGATGGGGGCATAAAACGATTGTTCATTAATCGTAAGTTTGAAACGATCGATATATTGATTTGAAGTCAAGTCGCCACAGACTATTTACCATCAACCATTACCGAATCAGGAATTGTGCATGGACGATGGACGTTGGACATACACACATCTCCCCCCCCCCCAACCCCCTTCTGTGTGAACTGTGGGCCCCTGGTTAAGAAAAACCCTCGAGCCGCCCCTGCCTCCTACAGTCACTAACACTTCCAGCTCGTAATGTCGCGGCCTTTTTTAGCAGCATCGTCTCACAGGAGAGTTTCCGCATTATTCTTACGCAACACGGCGCGTCTCCGTGTCGGGGACGGAACCAGGTTCATTACAGACAACAACCACAACAACTTGGGCTCGGGCACAAAGCCCCAACCCGCCTCTGCCCTCGCCCTCTCCGGCCACCTCGCTCTGAAGTGAGCCTGCTCTCGCGGAAGTGGCGGATTCAAACATGATCCCGTGTGATGGCTGCTTACCGGAGGTTATAAACATGGACCTACCTTTCCGGTCTGGAAGGAGCCGATGGCTTTGGCCGCGCTGTCAGTGAGTTTGACGTGAAAAACGGAGACGTTCCCCCCGCGGCTCAGTTCCCCGCTGGACAGACCGTAGCTGTGGTTCTCCCGCAGCGCCGACATGCTGCCGCCTCCTCCACCCGGGCGTCAGGCTCTCTCAGCCCGCACCGAACACTGAGACATTACCGCCCGAGCACCGGCGCCAGAATCCCGGAGAAAAGACGAGCTCAGCGCCGCCGCCGCCGCCGCGCGCTATTCTGGAGTAGATCGCATTACGTCATGACGGCGGGGCCCAGGAGGGATCCGATTGGCCCGCGGACATAAATAAACCGTGACGTCGAGTTTACGTCCGCGCTGCTACTCCTCCTGACCCCTCCTCTCACACGCAGGGATTTTCTCTGGTGGGACTGATCACGTCATTTCCTTCAGGTTTTTATGTTTTTTAGATTCGTGATAAGAACTACAAACATTTAATCACAGCAGGATTTCACCAGAATGTGTTTTTCTTTTCTAATTCAAAGATTGGACAACATAAACAAAAGCAATGCATGGTTGTGTCTCTTCCAATTCTGTAAAACAACAACAACAACAACAACAACAAAAGGTTGAGAAATCAATTTGAGAATTGTACATACATTTTGCCCATATGACAATAATCAACACATTTCTTGTAATTGACGTCAAATGTAATTTCTCTTGTTTCTTTGGTGTTTTTTTGTTTGTTTTCAAAATAAAAAATTCACCCAAGAGCCAGGTTCTTTGGAATTCACAAACTGGAGTGATGCATGTTTGTGCCCCTCCCACTTCTGTGTTTCTGACGAGGTTAGAGAAATTCCTTTTGTTTGACATAATATTTACCCATGTTACACAATAATTGCCAAATTCATTGACGTTAGATGCATCTTTTGTGGAACTGAACCGGGGACAGTCATGCATTGTTTCGTCACTGTCCCTAAACCCTTCTGTCCTTTGGGTGACACAAGACAAGTCATTCTGTAAAAACTATGCCCTAAGACAATATCACTAGATTCAAATGTAACAACAAGCCTTGTAATTGGTAGATTTCATATTACTGAGTAATATGAAATATTCAAATACTGAGCACACACTGTTTGACATCACATTACATTCTGTAACCTTGGATGAAAAGTTATTGTTCTGTTATATTATCACATTTGAAAATTGTATTTATTTATTTTTGGATAATCAATATAATGTGACTGATATTCACTTTAATGAGTTTGATAGATTAAAGTCAGAAAATTATGTCATGCATTCTTAATTCAAGGTATTGCTGCTTCCTATGGACGACACCGGAAGTTTATATAAATCAAAAAATAATTAATGATAATATGGTAGGAATGACATCATCATGATGTTACTATGAAGTCAGAAAAAGGCATCATATAGAGAAGTAATGCATCAACCTTTGCAGCCAATAAGTTTAGAGACACAACCTTTTCTCTTGTTCAGCTCCAACTTTCTGTTTGACCTACGTTTAGTGGTTGTGTGTTTTTCCTGATCTCATCACAGACACAGGCTCAGAGCTTGAATCTCTTTCTCTCTTCATGAATCCATTCAAGTCAAATTTATTTATTTCACTGAACAGTCGCTGAACAGACAACAAAAGGCAGAGACAAATACTGAATGAAAAAAGAGAATAAATGAATTACATAGTTTATATATTCAAAAAAGCTGCTGAGAGTTTATGTGTGTGTGTCTGCATTGGAGTGGTGTGTGTGTGTGTGTGTGTGTGTGTGTGTGTGTGTGTGTGTGTGTGTTTGAACGCAGACGGTGGCCACCAGGCAGATGAGGCCTGTTTCAAAGCCGACACAAATCAAAGGGTTTGTGGGTCTTTGTAGTGCAGTTGACATTTTGGACTGGAAACTGTTCTGAACGCTCTCTGCGGGACGAGCGTCCGCTCTCCGCCCAGCGGGTACAGCGAGGACAGATCAGAACAGAGGAGTCACAGACTGAGGCAGCGGATGAAAGGTAGTGTCCTCGCAGGTCAGCGGAATGAGGACCAGAACTTTTCAATGGGTCGAGGAAATTATGGAATAAACATAATAACTTCTCTCTGCAACTACTCTGAATAAATCAAGGTAAGTTTAACATTTGCTTTGGGTATCTGTCCATATATCACCCTGCAGATTGCATATGTCACATCCATGTTGATTTTTAAAGCATCTATAATAACAATAACTTTCATTTTCATTGAATCTACATTGACTCACTATGAATGATGCCTGTTTCCAGCTTTTTATTGTAATTAACAGTTAGTTTGAGAATTGTACATACATTTTGCCCATATGACACAATAATCAACACATTTCTTGTAATTGACGTTAAGTGTCATTTCTCTAGTTTCTTTAGGGGTTTTTTTATTTTATTTTTTCAGGCTAAACTATAATAAAAAATTCACTCAAGAGCCGGGTTCTTTGGAATTCACAAACTGGACAAGATAAACTGGAGAGAAGCACTTCTGTGTTTCTGACGAGGTTAGAGAAATTCCTTTTGTTAGACATAATATTTACCCATGTTGCACAATAATTGCCAAATTCATTGACACAGTTAGTGACAGTTTGAATGAGACATCTGTCAGACAACCGCAACTAAATCTTACTTAAAATTTACATTTCAACTTAGTTTTTATATTTTTTTTATGCATTTCATACTTTCATTTAACTTATTTTTGTTGGGAAATTGTATTTGTTTGTGAGTAAAAAAGGCAATTTAGTGAAGAAAAAACACCAAAATACAATGGGTCATTAAAAAATATAATCATATACATTGAAAAAATAATACTATTGGGATAACATTAGCATCGCTGTGCTATATAGACCAGATTTTACGAGACATAGTTGGTAAAAGATGTGGTCAAGTGAAATTGGAGTAATCAAATAATCAGTGTTTTCCTCCGGCCTCTCTCCAGGCGATGGGAGACCCCCTGTTTGACTGCAGCCCCCTCATCAGTGCAGCAGCCTCAGGTAAGCTCCGGCTGGTGCGCCTGCTGGTGGACGGGGGGGCTCAGGTCAACGGGCGCTGCCCCAAAGGAGAGACAGCGCTGCTGGCTGCGTGTAAGGCCCTGAGAGGAGAGCCGGCCGGGCCCGAGACAGTGAAGCTCCTCACATACCTGCTCCACAACAAGGTCAGCCCGCACCAATTGATATTTCCAATTTCAACCCAGAAAGCACACACTTAAATCCAATTTTCTGCATACAAGTCTGAATGTAAGCTCAACCAGATATTGATTTAGGTGCATTTCTAATGCATAATAAACCTGTACCTGCAGTAAGAGCGGTGTATTTTTAATGCATAGTAAACAGGTTCCTAATGTATCAGCTTGTGTCCTCGTCCACCGATCAAACTGTTCCTTAACATTTTGGCTCTGTGGAGCAGAACACAGTGTTCTCTGAGGCAAGATACTTGATTATACAGAGGACGGAGCATTAGAGAGCAAGTGTCTCATAAAGTGTCTCTCACTCGAGAGGCAGAAACCAAGAATGAGTAGATCAGAAGATCATTAGCAACTAACAATCATTCTAATGTCGTTTACGTTTTGATTTCTGAACATGGAAGAGCCAACAAGTCTGACTGACTCCTAATTTACACTGGGCCTTTACCGAGGCTTAATATGATGCTGTATATGTGATGCATGAGTTATATTCATGTTAATAAGAACCATTCAATGTTTTCTTTTCTTTTTCCAGGCAAATCCTAACGTACAGGACCGTGCCGGCCGCACCGCTCTGATGTACGCCTGCATGGAGCGAGCAGGAGCTGAGGTGGCATCCACCCTGCTGTCTGCAGGAGCCGACCCCAGCATGGAGGACCACTCCGGAGCCTCAGCTCTGGTGTACGCCATCAACGCTCAGCACCAACCCACGCTGGAGGTCAGTCAGGAGAGGGAACGAGTGATCAGAGGGAAAGGAAAAATCAAAACGAGTAAGGGGATAAAGAGGAGGGAGGGTAGATGAGAAGAGAGAGCTTGAGTTTTAATGATTCATAATGACATATAAAAATGGTGGAAGAAATACCTACATGTTTATTACATGTTTATTATATAATAATATACATAATATTGATAATTATCATTAATGTATTAGGAGTGTTTTAATGTTGTGAGACAGTGAGATGCAGTTATTTACAATAAACAACAACTATGCATTCATCTAAATCTAGAACAATGCATCATAGTTTATACATCTATTATGTGTTTTGGATGTTAATTCTTGGTTCTTAAAGGAAGTCAATTTTTTAGCTGTCAGATAAATGTGGACTACTTAAATAAAACAGTATTCCCCTGTAAAATGTAATGGAGTAAAAGTATAAAGTAAAATACAGTATTAGGCCCAGGATTTTTATTTCAGTTTTTTTCCTCTTTCAATTAATGGTCAAAGATCCTCTCACCAGTGCTCGTGTTCCGCAGGTGCTGATGGACGCCTGTCGGGCCAGGGGTCGTGACATCATCATCATCACCACAGAGGTTGGTGTGAGCGGAGGCCCAGTGACCAGACGTTACCTGAACGTCCCCCCCTCCCCCAACAACTCGCCGGTGTCCTGCATGTCCCCGTCTGACATCGTCCTGAAGACAAGCTCGCCCAGCTCACCTGAGGGAGAAAACATCTTCAACTTCAGTGAGTGAAACTGTTAAGTGGAAAAATAATAATCACTGTCACTGTTCCACGATGATGCTGTTGGGCGTGCACGTTACTGCACACCAGGTCATTTTAATAAGAAGAACAAAAGCAAACGTTATGTTCACTGCAGAGGAAGCATGTAAGCTTTGAAAATATTCAGGCATTCTCCCGACAAAGGAAGTTGTGTTTTCACCCCCTGTCCGTTTGTTTGTTTGTTCATTGTTTTTGTTTGTCAGCATAATTACACAAAAACTCCTGCAGGTATATCAACAAAACCTGGTGGAGAGATGGGACATGGATCAAGACAAAAACATGACCTTCTGGGTGGATCCGGGGAGTTTTTAAAATAATTTTCTTTTTAAATTTTCAACAATTTCCAAGGAAATAATTCATAATCTTGAGGGTTGATTAAAATAATCTCACCACAAGGCCCATTTTATGAATCACCTACCAGGTGAAGATTGAAACCTCAATCTCGGCTTTTAAACATTATCTGCAAAATCTCTCTGCTGAGGAAATGTGTGTGATCTGATCAAAAATGGACCTTCTTGGAAAATTGTTTTGTCAAATAGTGTTTTCATTCTTAAAGGAAGGATTCTCTAGAAGCACGAGAACAAAGGTCCATCTGTGAGGAATCTAAATTCAATAAAAAAAACGTTACTTTGCTTTGTATAGTGTAAAGTGAGGGCTTCTCCATCTTGAGGTTGAGATCAGTACTATCTGTAAGTGTCAGACTCTCCTGGTTGCTGGTTGTGGCGGAGCAGAGTTTAATAAAGGCATCGTCTAGACAGAAAATGAAAACGTGTTGCCAGGGTGAAGTGAAGTCAACTCTAAACGGTGCATTACAATAAAAGAAGCTGCACTTCTTCTACAGGAACTGACACGTAATCCGTGAGAGAGCCTGAGAGGGGGGGTGCCCCTACATGAGGCTGGTTAGGATGGTGGCAGATTAGGCACAGTTTCAGAATAAAACTCACCTTATCTTAAAGACACCTTTGCAACTTTAATGCATGTTTGCCCACACTAGAGACAGGTTAGTGGTTGGGCCACAGTCGAGACTTGAATATCTTAAGAACAGCTGAATGGGTTGTCATCAGATCTGATGATCTAAATCCACCGATCCACTGACTTTACCTCTGTCTCTGTAATCTGGAGGACATTTTTAACACTCCCAGCATCTTCATGTTATGTTCAGTGTTGCCATTTTGATACTTTTAAAAATTTTGTTCTCTGATGTGTTTCTGTGATATTTGCAGATCAAAAGAAAATGTTTGAAAACACACAAAAACATATTCACACACATTTCAAACATCCATAGACATCGATATATAAAGATGGACGATATGACAGCTCCCCAAAAGTGAAGCCAAATCATCTTGATCGTCCCCTGGTGGCTGACTGCAGTATAAGATTCAAGATTCAAGATTCAACCCAGCCTCCTCCATGTTAGTAGATGGAACATGGACCGAACTAAAAAGTCAAACTACACGTTAAATAAATTCTTTTCAAAGATGGTTTCTGTCATTTTCACACCGATGTTTGATCCAATATTAATTTTTCAGTTACGTTATGTTTTAATTAGTTATTTTATGCAACAAAATGATTGACAGCTGAGGCATACACGCTATTGGTCGGTTAGGAAAGTAGGAGAAAATGGAGACGTGTCATCCATCGTTATGTATTCTTATACAAAAAAGACAACACGACAACATAGCATTTTGAAATGCTAATTTGAGAATTTAAGATCATTTTTGTCACTTTTTCAGTCGATATATATATAAAATGATGTAGAATGAAATATAGTATGGAATGACCAGCACTACTTTACATGTGATTTACACTCACACACTGTGTCTCCTCCATCAGCTAAAAGAGGAAGCAGCAGCAGCAGCAGCAGACGTCCCTCCTGCGAGCTGAGTCCACTGAGCCGCTGTGACACTCCCAGACACAGGGTGTTATCTGAACCGTGGCTGGCCATTCACAACCTGGCCTGTCTGAACAGAGCTTATGAGGAGGGCACGAGGGAGAGGAGCCGGCAGGAGGAGGGAGGCAGCGAGGATTTAAGACGAGGGGGAGGAGAGTGTGAAGATGAGAGAAGAGAGGATGAGGATGAGGAGTCACATTTCCATCAGTTCAGGGTGGAAGAAAGGAGCCTGGTTCACCGAGGGGATAACAGACATGGAGGAGAGAATTACAACAGGGGCTGTGAGGATTTCCCTCCGAGGGTCTCTCAGTCCGGGCCCCCCCTCACAGAGGCGAGCTCCTCTCAGGCAACCATGAGCCGACTGATCTCCAAGAGGAGTCTGACGCCTGCGGGGTCAGCGCTGGACCAACCGACCCAGAGGAGCTCTGTCACTAAGCTTCCTGTCTGCCCATCACCTCACTCCCACCTCCGCAGGAACACCCTCCCCTCCGTCACGGTGGTCCCGCCTCCGCTTCACCTCCCGCCCTTGGTCCACCAATCAGACTCTCACCTGAAGGTACCAAGCCAGAGCTCCCTCCCTAAAAGCAGGAGCATGGTGTTTCTGCCTCATCCGCCCTCCACACCCTCCTCTTCGTCAGGAGCATCTGGGAGACCGACACTACTCCCTCCGCTCCCCCTCTCCCTCTCTCTCACCTCCCTGGTGGCTCCTGTGGCCTCCTGCTGTGGTGAAAGGAGCAGGAGGTCACTGCGTCGTCACTCGGTGCAGCTCGACCAGATCAGAGGAGACAGGACGAACCACATGGGCCTTCAAGACTGAGACTTCTGCTGGAGGCATCGTCATCCCTCTGTAAGAAGATGCTTCCACATGAGAAATGAATCAGTTTCCATAGTTCAAGGATAGATTTGTTTCTTTATCTGAGATCACATCTCGCTGAATCCTCATTGTCAACTATACATTTTCTTATAAGCACAAAATGCTTTAGAACAATTTACTTTAAACATCGTAACTTACAATAAATCTGACTTTTTAATGTGGAGCTCCAAAGAGGGCGTTGGCTTCAGGAGGCACCAGGATAATACCTCAACATATAGAGACATATCAATTTAATGTAGAAATCTATGTTTTTGATGATCACAATGTAGAGTTTGTATTAAAGAATCAGGAATATGTCAATAACTTAGTGAGTATTTGCCGGTTTAGCTTTTTCTATCACGCTTAAATGAAAATGTTCAGGGTTTTATCTGATTCTTGTAAATGATGGCCATCAGCAATTCAAAGATATTTATCAAGACAATAAACAGTAATTTCATTTTTTCGGAAGTAATTATTTGCAGCCCTAGGTAGAGCTATAATCTGAAGGATTTGGGATATATATGCTTCTCTCAGGCCGTACACAAGAGCTTGTTATTGGGTTCACTTGCTTTGATACATTTAATTGTTATAGAATTAGTACAATAAAATAAATACAAATGTAATTTCACGTTGAACTGTTTCCTCGTAGTGTGACTGATGCCACAGTTTAACAGCATAAAAACTGAGAAATTAAGGGTACAATGTAAAAGGTATTTTTAAACTGGGGCATCCAACCTTTTTTTTCCTTCTAAAATATAATTACTCGTAACGCCTCTTCCCAGGTCTATGAGCTGAGAACCATTCAAAGGGATTTATTCATTTCAAAATCATTTGAAATGGAACAAACACACATTTCATAAATACTTCTCTTCCCTGTTATCTTTTGGCCCCGAAAAACATGTTTTGCCGCCCATGAGTTGGAAAATCCTGCATTAATCAATTTTCTTGGAATACAGATACTTTCCAGGAATCAGTTTTCTGCACTTTCCGCACTAGGATGCTAATTTCAACAGAACAAAACAAAAACAGTACGATTTTGTGGAAATAAATCTATGAAAACAGATGAAAAAATGCTTCCATTCATGGCAAAAGGAGTGAAGTCATTTTATTTGTTTTTAATATGTATCTACAACAAGGGGGACACAGGCAAAAACGACTGACAACTTGATGAAACTTAAAACAAAACAAAACAAAAAAAAAAATAATAACACATTTATTATCAATGCAGTTTTCCCACCTTTTTTCCAATAAGCAACATTTTTTTAATCTAAAGAAACTTTACAATATAAAGAAACATACGAAGAAGGAACCTCTTATTTTACTACACGAGACATTTAGGATCTGAAACTACCCTAACATGAGATACAAAGCAACTCCCCAAGGACAGGCTGCCTCATATTCAATACTGCTTTGTCATCAAGAGGAAAAAAAAAAATAATTGGAGGAATTGAACGGAAAAATCTTTTACTCCCGCACCCCAAAAACATCCTCTGGTAACCCCCTCCCCCCCCTCCCCCTGAATGTTACAGTATTATACATCAGCACAATAGAAATACAGAAATGATCAACGTTGTGACAGCTTTACTTACAGGACAGAAAGATAGAGAGAAGTTTGACTGCATTTTTATACAACAGTATTTCAAAGTACAGGGGAGGGAACCGCTGTTCCCGCTCCCTCTACCTCTTCTTCGCAAACAAATCTGTCCATAATTTTTTTTTTCTCTTTCTCCTCGTTACTTTCTTGAACATTTCTCCCGCCCCATTTTTAAATAGTTAAAAAAAAAAAAAATCCTTCATAGTAAAGTCTGTACTCTGGTCCCTGGTGTGTTGGATTGAGAGCCAGTGTCCTGTGTGTGCGTGTGTGTGTGTATGTATGTATGTATGTATGTATGTATGTATGTGTGTGACCTGGTTGTGTTCAAAGGGTAAAAGCTGAGATGCAGTGCGTCGGAGGTAAAGAAGGGACAAGTTTCATTTTCGAAAGATTTACCTCTTTTAGTCTGTTCTGTCAAATGGTGAAAAAAAAATGCCTGTTGTGGTTTTTCTTTGCAGCCACAAACGAAACCGGATTCCAAAACACAGAGGCAGGGGAGTTTACGTGTGTGTATGTGTGCATGTGTGAGACAGCGAGTTAGCGAAGAGTTCACACACGCTCGACTACAAAAATCGTCCTCCCTCGACCTCTTACATCCCCCGACGCTACAGATCGGACGCACAGTAAAGCCCCAGGTTTCTGTTTGTGATGAGGTGAAATAGCATAATAGTCTATAGCAGCTCCAGTTTCTGATCATTCATATTATTTCTGAGTAAAAGACACAACCATCTCTGAACAAATACACACAAGTTGCCCCGAATCAGCGAGTTTTTCTGATCCACTGTTAAGTTGTGATCTGAAATATCAAAACATGTCAATGATATCAAAATGCATTTTACAGTATTTACAAGAAGAAACTAAAATCGAAAAGATGAAGAGTTGTACAAATGAAATTAGAGAGGGGTGAAGCGTGGGTGGTTGTGTTGACGCTGGCCCGCTGGAAAGGTGAGATAGAGGGGGGGAAAGGACGGAGGGGACGAGATGAGCGAAGGGAGGGAGGCCACTCGTTACAGCCTGCTTTTCTCCGACATTAAAAAAAACTAAACACCCAAGGATCTGACCAGCAAAGAGCCAGAAGTCCTTTTACCAGGAGCGACCACGAAGGGGGAGCACCGCATGTACGAGAACAAAACGTCTGCAAGCTACACGACTGTATGTGTGTGTGAAAGCAAATTTCCCCCCCAAAAAGCACAGACATACATCACAGTGTGTTCAGGACTCATCAGCAAACGAAAAACAATCCGAGTGTTCACTACAAGTCAGCAGAGAGACGATCAAATGCAGCGTACGTTCACACCGGAGTGAGCGGTGACCGAAGTGGGCAGCGTTAGTGGAAGCAGCATGAGTGGGGTTTAAAAAAACCAAAACAACAGAAGGTCGACACTTGTGATTCAGCACCTTTAGGGCTCGGAGAGACGGGTCTGATGACGTCAGCTGGAGATAAAGAGAGGATCTGCATATTTACACGGTTGCTACTAGTTCTGCAGTTAACAAAAGACCAGGGATAACACTTCGAAAGAAAAAGTAACAATGATTTTATACGACAAATTAAGTACATAAATAAATAGAGCTGTGCATTTCACTGCATGGAAGCTACTAAAAAAAAAAAAGAGGAGCCACTTCTTCTGGTGTGAGTTAATGAACAAGTTCACAATTTAGCGATTTTAAAGAAACCTGTGAAAAACATTTTTAAAAAACAGGCCCGATCAGTACCATGATGGATCAAATCTCACCTGCAGGGGGCAGTGTTACACAGCGAATAAGTTCAGATTTTGTGTGCACATGTACTGACTTCATCATAATCATGTGCCCTTAGAAACAACAGAAATTAGAACCTAATCTTAAAATGATCATAGCAATATCATTAATAACAATAATACAATAATAAAAATAACAATGATACAATACATACACAAAAAAAAAAAAAAAAAAAGAGGGTGGGGGGGGATAAAGAGTTCACCGATCATCACGACACCTCTGTTAAAAATGTACACACAGGGTGAACGATGTGTGGGGCGAAGGGGTTGTTTAGTCCGACCCTCCACTGAATCTGTCGGGAACAGCAACAACAACGGGAGGAGGAAAAAAAAAAAGACGATAAAAAAAAGTCGTAGTTGAGAAGCTTCCAGGCAGCTGCAAAGAGACTTAGTCCTCGGGGGAGGGCTGTTCTGTCCAGTCTCCTCTCTCCCTCTTTTCTCTCTGCGCTCGTCCTCCATCCCTCGCTCATTGTCTAGACCCTGACAAGAAGCCAGGGAGGCCAGGGCCGGAGTCAGAGAGCAGGCTCTTCCTGTGGCTCTGTGACTGCTTCCTGTTCAGACCGCCGGCCATCTTGCATGCTCCGGGGGGGCCCGTCTTAATTAGAGTCCCAGCATGCTCGAGGGCTGTCCCGGAAGGCTGTGTGGCCGTAGAGTTCCCCAGTGAGAAGGTTGTGGGGGGGACGGGGGGGAAGGGAAGGGGAGAATAGCGGATCCCGTGTTGGCGGAGAGGAGGAAGGAGCAAAGGGTGTGTATGTGTGTGTGTGTGTGTATGTACGTGTGTGTGTGTGAGAAGGTGGTCCAATCCGATGTGATGTAAGGATTGAATTGAAGAAAAAAAAATAGGGGTTGGGGAGGATTAAACAAAAATACAAAAAAAAATAAAAAAATAAAATCACACACTCATCGTCATGTTGGGTGAATACTGAAACGAGAGAGAGAGGGGGGGAAGGGGGAGGAGGGCACAGATGAGTGGATATGTCACTGACAACATTCAAACACCAGAGGGCGCTCAAACCCAGCCCCTGCAAAGCTGGAGGAAGCACAGACTTTGGTTCTAACCGTTCTCCAATAGGTCTGACTCCAATGATCAATAATGCAATAATTCAATCTCTGTGGAGAAGAGCTGGGTATCTGACCTCTGGACTTTTTTAGGAACAAACTTAAACTTTACTGATTTAAATAAGAATTTGGCCTATTTTGTTCTGTTTTCCCTGAGTAAATGATCTTGTTGACCACATGGTATTCCTCAAAGTTAGAAATGGAAGAAATACAGCTTAGTCATTGTTATCAACACTCTGGCATTTGGTCTAATTCACATTAACATTGAAACTAGAGCTCATGATATTTTAAAAAGCGACATCTTAGGAATCATTGCCAATTTTTGCTATATTGGCCAATATATCAGTATCGGATATTTTTGACACCCTAATATCAATTTTACAATAAAAAAATACCACATCGGTCAGACTATTTGAAACGATACCCAGTCCTACTGCTCATTAGTTGAATCAAGGTATTAGGGCTCAGACATAATTCCAGCCTGAGCACCCTGTGGCTCTGCAGGACAAGTTAGAGTCACAATTTTAAACAATGCAAGGGAGCAGTACCATCCTCCACCTGCTGTGCTCCTAACTCCTTATTTACCCTAAGACATAACTAGCAAATGAAATAGAAAAAGGTATTTCCACTGAAGAGTACATCAACCATAATCACATCACTGATACAGAGGGTACGGAATGATTCCTAAGTGAGAAGTAAGTGGCTATAATGCAAGCAGAACATCAGATGTTTGTTACAGCCCGGTTTTTAACGACCGTTTAGACTGATTGCGTTTTGCATTTTTAATTTACAGTGCTGTGTCCCAGGCAGGATGAAAACTGTGTTTAAGCAAGAAGCAGCACTTAAAACTACAGGTCAGAGACGTGACCCAGATAAAGAGATACTTGGTTCTTGCTGTTGCACCACGAGTTTCTGGTTCTGAGTGGATCTGACTGCACATGAAATCAGCTCTAATCATGTGATGTGTCGTAATCATCACGGTAATAAAATGTTTGGATGCGAGATGGCGAGTGTGAACTGTGCAGGAAAACTAGCAGGTGTTGCGGTTCTTTATTTGACTGTGGTTACCTGTTGATTGCTGGTGCTTCATGCTGCTACGCTCTCTATTTGAAGTTATGGGAACCTCATCTGAATTTGGCATTTCTTATTCTACTTTGTCAGGTAAAGCTGTGTTTGACGATTATAGGGCCTACGACAAAAACCTATCAATTGTAATCATCACCACTAACTGACGTCAAAACAAAAAACAGGGACAAGACACAAACTTAACCAGAAAAATAGCAATACTGACAAATTCAGGTGAACCCTCTGCTTGCATTCTTCCACTGGTTTATGTCAGGGCGTCAAGGATAACTGTTAAGGGGTCGTGAGATGCCATTCACTCGCTCTACTTACACTTTCGCTTTGGAATGGGTTCAAGAAGTTCCCGCCCATTTCGCCGTCATCTCTCGGCGTTCCAGGAGGGTTGTTCATGCCCCCCATGTTATTAGGAGAGCTCTGGAGGGAGAGACGATAGAAAAAAATATTTATATGCGCACATTCAAGCGTTGAAACGTCATGGTTATACAGTAATATTTGAGCAAATAGGAAAAGTTACGAGATTTTTACTCACCTTTGGCAACCCATCCATATCCCCAGACCCTGAGGACGAGGAGGAGAGAAGTTGATCAATTGTTCAACGTTTCAGCTCAAATTTGTCAGTGATTTGAAACGTCACTGTTTTTAAAACCCACCTAGTGATCCGTTCATGTGGTGTGGCTCCATGGCTCCCATGGCTCCCATAGGTCCATCAGGCCCAGGTCCCATAGGGAACTGTTAAAAAGACGTAGAGGTGAATGATTGTGACCTTTGTAGCTCAGAATGAAGTAAATAGTATTATTTTACAGATTCAATTCCAGAGTGTGGCAGCGTAATGTTACTCTAATGCTGAATCGTGCTGGTGTCCGGTGACGTGGTTAAAAGCTTATTTGAGCTGGAATAATTGTGAAAGTTGTGTAATTCTAATCATGAACATCTATTAGTCTATAAGTCGAAAGCTGCGGTTATGCTTGACAGATTTGACATCGCGTGCACGAATGTGACTTTTACGCAAAACATCGTTCCCCTTAGTCAGCTGTGAAAAACACAACAAACCCACCGGAACAAGGCAAAGAAGAAGAAGCAACACTAACAGAACTGTTTTGGCGCCTGCTTGTTTCCTACAGGATCATCGCTTCGGGCTTGTGCTCACTTCTTTGCCTTGACAAAGCGGTCGCAGAAGATTTTCCATAGAGATGTTGGGAGGTGCACGACCAGCCAAAATTACGCCTTTTCTTACACGTGCAAGTATAAACTAGGCTTAAAAAGTTAAAGCTATGGAATAACTTTCAAGAGCTTTTTGTTAAATGAACTTCAAAACACATGCAAGACTCACGTTGGGTCTGTTGCCTCCTGGTCCGATTGGATTCATCATTGTATAGATGTTTTCACTGGAGTTGGTTGAATCTAAGAAATCAGAATAAAGATTTTAGTTGTTTGACTTCAGGGAGATGATGTTAAATGTTGACATGAAAGATGAAAAGTGATTTGGTGGGAGAGAGGGGACAAAGTCATGCTTGTTTAGTCAGGGGAGACAAATGGAAGTGAGGTCTTGTTTTTTAAGACAAGTGTTATTGCTGGGGACATAGTTTGGTGACGCACCACCTGGGCTGGGCATGATGGGAGTTCCTGGCGGACCCCCTCCTCCTGGAGGACCCTGTGAATCAAGCAATGTTGGATGTCAGAATGACACTGATCAGAACATCTTCATCAGTAAAATAACATACTTTTTTCGTACACTGGTTTTTGATGGATTTTAAACTCACCACATAGTTTCCTGGAGATGAGGAGGAGTACGCTATCTGCAGGGGAGAGGAAACAGACAATCAGAACTGAGAGTCAGAGGACACGAAACCTGCAACACATGTTTCATTCCTGGAGCTTAAAAATGTTTAAAAAGTTACGTTTTTTAACTCAATTGTAAGTTTTCAGAGAGTTTGTACTTTTTTCTATTGAATATCCCTTTAAATATCTTACAAGAAACAATGGGCACAAGTACTCGTCTCCAAAACTGACAGATAAAACTCTTCTCTAATATCTGTGTAACAACACAATAAATTAAAACCTCTCCCACATGGTTGAAAAAAGCTTTAATTCTGTCAGCTTTATAAAACAGGATTCAGACTCACCGAGTTCGCATTAGGTCCTGGCCAAGGCCCTCTTCCTCCGGGACCCCTGAGGGGGAAAAGGAAAGGAGACGGAAGAGAGGGAATTGAAGAGAAATAGAAATTAAAAAAATTAGGGACTGTTTTTAAATACATTAAAAGTTTAAAGAGTTTAATTTGAATGTTGTAACCTACATGTTCATTCCTGGCATGGGACCACCCATAGAGTTGGGAGGAGGTCTCATGCCTCCATAGTTCTGTAAGACAAGACATGAGAAACACTAAGAAGATGGTTGGAATTTTTCAAAAAAGATTATTATTTTCTTTTTTGGGCCTCATTTCCTAGTAATATGTGTCCAGAATAGAGTTTGTGTTACTCTATCCCTAAAACACATTGTAACTGCTAACAGCAGCTGCAACTAACATAGAATCAAACTAAGACCAAGTTTGTGTGTGTCATCATACCTGTGGGCCCATGGCCATTCCTCGAGGAGGGTTCATTCTCATTGGTCCACCCATGTTAGGATGTCCTAAGAAGAACAGATGAGAAAGAGTCAAACACACACTGCGACAGTGACAGTGACAGTGACACACACACACACACACACACACACATTCCTGTGCCCATGTAAATACACATATGTCTCGTCTCTCAGAGTCAGGAATTAAGACGAGCCACAGACAATACTCCGTCCTAATCCCATTAGTTGTAACCCTCTGGCTTCTGCAGCTAATATCACCACAGAGCCTTTCCTGAGTCTTACACACACAGACAGTATTCAGTCCAGTTACTGTCTAATAAAACTATCTAATAAGCCAACAAGCCAAGAGTTTGTTGACTGGAGTGTACTAATTAAGTTCATTAATATCACACTGAAAAGGATTTTAGTAATAGAATATTCACTTGACTTAAAGTATTTGCCAAGTGTTTGAATTTATCTGTATTCAAAATATATTTTTTAGATTAATGGATTGATAGATCAATAATTAAAATACTTCTTACAGTCCTAACAGAGTCAGTTACAAACATTGTGTCTACTACACAAAACAAATATATTTCATTATGAGGCGTCCTAACTCAGGCCTGGGACTACGACATCGGCCCCAGTCGTACCTTGCGGTCTTGTTGGGTCCAAACTGTTTGGCAGGAGCGGCTGAGATCCAGGGATTCCCCCAGGAGGCTGATAAAAGACCAGACGTGGTAAAAAAAATTAACATTCTGCTACAATCGTGTTAAGTAGGACATTCAAAGTTGTCGAAACTCAGCAAAAAAAGTGCGTCAACAAAGTCACAATCCAGTTCAGTACCTGATTTGGCATTCGGAGTGCGGGGCGCGGTCCACCTGGATACCGCGGTGACATGAAAGGCTGGAAAGAGAAATGAGAAATGGAGGAAGGGAGAAAATAAAGGCAGTTGAGGGAGGGGGGGGAAGAAAGAGAGAGAAAACGACATTTTCATTATTGATAAATCCATGAGCACTCGAACAGGAGGCAGCACCGAGGACAAACAAATGAACACGGTGTGGCTGGAGGATGACATTGAAAGATCAAATTCAACACATCAGCCTGAAAACATGAGAAAATATACCCGAGCCAGAATCTGTTTTCTCTTTATACTCCCACAGCATGGATTTGTGTTGGTCAGCGTGTGTGTATGTGTATGTGTGTGTGTGCTGTCGCTGTGGTGTAAGCTGATTCGGCTTGTGGTCGGCCCGGTGTAGTTAGAGACACCTCACTCCGACAACACCGTTCAAAAACCTTAGAGGAAGCATGTCCGCACTCTCTCGCACACAAGACAGAAACCAGAAACCACAAGAATGAAGCTCTGCCGCTGACGGGGACGAAAGCTTCCCTTTTAATGGGGAATGCACTGAAAATGCGGTTATCACATTGACAGGTGGAGGAGCCCAAAACCCAGACAGTCCTGTATGTGTGTGTCAACTGTCCGTACATGTGTGTGCCCATGTGTTTTTGTATGTATATGTGACGTGTCCACACAGCCCGTCCCCTGTTTTATTTATAAGGTGCTAGAACAAGTAAGCAGAGGGGAGGGAGCCGTGTGCGAGTGCATGTGTGTTAAGAGTAGAGGAGCAAAAAAGTGTGCAACCCCCTTGCCACACACACAAAAGCTGCTCTGGGGGAGGGGCACGGAGTGAATTATTCATCCCACATAGGGACAACCGATTCTGGGCCTTGAAGAGGAGCAGGCCCTGCTACCTCTGGATGCTCCGCTTTCATAACGGAGCTGGCAACTGGAGGGGCCGACATCCACAGGGAATTAGCCAGAACAAAACTAGAACTAACAGGGCTCCAGGGTAGGAGGAGGAGAAGAAGAAGAAAAATAAGAAGAAGAACGTGTGCGAGCGGTGAATGGAGAGAGAAAGAGCTTGTGTGTGGGCGACGGGGAGGTGAGTGTGTGGAGGGGGATTTGGGGGAATGAAAGAGACAGGGGTGTTTGAGAGAAAGTGTTCGTGTCTTACCTGGCCATGGGGTCCCATCATGGGGTTGCTGGGGTTGTGTGGGGGGGGCTGTGCGTGGGGGGACTGTTGAGAGCCGGGTGGTCCCTTTAAGAAACAAGAGCGATGTCAGAGAGGGGAGGGGCCAGGTGGGCGGATTACACCTGAAGGGAATTGCCCGATCAAAAGTTATTAAAGAGAGAGGAGGACGAGGAGAAGGGGGGAGTGAGTGGGAGAGGGGGGACAGCGGAACATTTTGGGAAAATTTGTCATTGTTATCCTTCAAAACACAGAATTAAAGCCAATGGGAAACAATTAAGTCGAAACGAGATTTTAAAAAAATCAGTTAAGCATAATAATAATTTTGCGGGATGGGCTTGACATGTGTGGCAGGAAGAGACAATCCTCAGGACCCCCAGGTCAGAGGATTACAACGTAGTTCTTCCGTTATAACCACATGGGGGCAGTGTTGCCAAAGGATTCCTGCGGCAGGACAGGCACTAGTGGCAACTTCAAATCCGAGAAAAGATGGTGGAAATAAAGGAAATACGTTAAAGTTGTATTTCCTGATGGATGTGAATCCACTTCAGTGCGACACCGTCCACAAAGAGAACAACCCCCGGCTCGTCCACACACCGCTGACATTTAACTCCAAGAAAGGGAGGTTAACGACCCCTAATAAATAACTCATTATGCCACGGCCCCTCTTCTGCTCTACCACCATCAGCGTATTCACCCCCTCCCCCTCAATTTTCCAGCTGTCAGAAGAAAATAAAAATCTGGCCAATTTACAAAACAGCAAATGGAATTTTCCACGTATCCCTCCCAGGCGTCCGGACACGCGAACAAACACAACACATATGGATTACCTCAGTGAGTCTGGGGGCACGTGCACCAATGTGCAGCCAGCAGAGATGTCTGAAGGTACAAATTATCCTGAAATTTGTCCATTTACCTCAACAGGCTGTAATAGATAACACCTGTGTTGAGCCATTACAGGCATAAAAGTTAAATAACCTAATAAAAATGAAAAGTCTAAGAGTCAGAGTATTTGCAGAAGATCTGAAGTAGCACGAACTCATTTGCACATCCAACAATATAAGTGGCGCTCGGATTGAATTATTATTAAATCAGTAACGAAGTTTTAGGTTACTGCCATAAGATAGAACCAGCCAAAATGCATTTTGCCTTAAAAAAAAAAAATCTTAAAACCTTTGTCAATCCTGAATAGTTGCTGATTAATCCAGACAAATTGATTACTCGTAGAACCTAGAAACCTTTGCTCAAATGGTATCTGATTGAATTCTTGCCAATTTTAGACTATTATTATTTAATTGTGGTTAAGTTTTTTTAACAGTTAGGGTTTTTTTTTAATGATTGATGATCATTTCTGCTTCTTTTATAACATTTTACTGATGAGTTGTGTGTATTTTTATGAGAGAAGTATCGTTTAGGCATCGTTCAGGTTTCAGGAGCTAACATCAGCTCTGACTACGAGCAGGAGCCACATCAGAAAACAACCGGAGCTTTGACTCTAAGGTCCCTTGAAGACAGCGCGCAGCACACACACACACAGAGACAGAGACAGAGAGAGAGAGACAGAGACAGAGAGAGAGAGAGAGAGAGAGAGAGAGACGCACAAGAACACATGCACACTCAAACACTCGCCCAATCTCACTCCCGCACCAATGTTATAAATAGCTCTTCCATGCGTCTCTCTTCACCCTCTCTCCCCCCCACCCTTCCCCTTGCTTATTCACAGTGGTACTCTCACTCGTACCCCCACCAGCACCTCCACCCTCTCAGCACATTGCCTCACTCTCAACAAACAATGCGAGTGGTCGGTAGCCACAGAAACAAACACTGGGCCACAATCAGTGTGTGGCACTGATCTTCAATATTTCCCCTCCTCTTCCTCTCTTTCTCCTCCTCCTCTCACCCCTCTTCATCTCTCCATCCCCTTCCCTCTATCTTGTCACTCGCTTTTTTCTCTCCTACTCTACTCCACCACCTTATCGTGCCTCCTGCCAAATGCCATAGCTGTCCATCACACCGCTGCCTCACGGTGAACGTGTGTGTGCTTCTGTTCGTGAGTGTGTGCACGTTCATTCGCCTGCATGTGTTTGTATAATATCTGTGTGTGTGTTGCTGTGTTTTCACTCTTCAGACAGCCATTACCCGCACAAAAACCAGAGCCAGGACAGGTCAGAGACAGAGACGTGGATGGAGATGGAGGGGTGGAGAGAGGATGAGTATGGGATGGTTTGTATCATGAATCGGTTGAGCGGCAGCGAAGAGTGAGCAGAGCCACGGTGAGACGAGTGTGAGCGTTGGAGACTGTGGTGAGTGCAAGTGTCAGGAGTGGAATAAACACTGTTTGGACAAATGTGGGATTAAAGGAAATATATGTGGGAGAGCTGCACCCAACCTGTAACTGTGTCATATGAAGAATTAGGTTAACATATGAGAGCCGCCAATAAGAATTTTATGTCCAATGTAAAAATTGTGGGTACAATTATGAGCAACAAACTTGTTTTATGAGGATTAACAATCATTAAATAAAGTAATGGTATCCTGGGAAAACCACATCTTGATGATTTGATTTTCTTCAGATACATTTTAAAGTTTAAAAGTTTATTTAAAATCAGTAAATAACTCATTGCTCAATAATCCTAGCCCACTGATAGGAGCACTATTTGTTATTCTTATTTCTATTCAACATTGAAACATGTGCAGCAAGAACTGTGAAAGAGGTGGATCTCCTCCTCGTGTTATCCACAGTCAAGTGGACCTGAATTCACAGTAAGGGAGGAAAACCAGGAACAAAAGAGCAGATTTTGTAAGTGAAAGTAAAGAGTGTTACTCTCATGTTGGTGAATTGTGTGTTTTAATTAAAGAATAAAGTGGCATTAAGGGTATGTGTGTAATAATACGTATACAGGTACTAGACATAATTTCCTCTGTTTTTGAAATGGAAATAAAAATGTTGCCTAAAATTTAAATTGTGTAGTTGAATTGGGAGTGAGAGAGATCTTAAGTCGAGGTGAGCAGGTCAGTGACAGGGGGGGGGCTGGGTCCTACCTGGAAGAAGCCTGGGGGCATGGGACCACCTGGCATGGCGTCGTTGGGGGGCATGTTGCCCATCACTGGGCTGGGCGCTGCCGCTGCGCTCTGAAAATACAAAATTACAAGATTAATTGTGGTGTTTTGTGTATTTGTGTGTGTGACTGCACTTCAGACCTATCTACATGCATGATGCACTGGCCACCAAATTACTAGAGGGGGCAGTGTCTGCACCTGCAATCACAGCAACCCCCTGCATCTATACCTTAATGGTTAATTCAGGAAAGAGTCTTCGATTATAACCTCTAAACTGTGCCCTCATCTCTGTGGAAAAGAGAGGACGACATTAACCACATCATCCCTTTCTGTGGACGAGTGAAGAGGAAGGATTGAAGAAGAAATAGCAACAAAATATTACTCAGATGTTTCTCTCTCCCAAAACTGCAGAGAAATCAGAGCGGTTCTGTCCTGAGACGTGTGCTGTCACATAGACACACATGCAGAGCTGAGGTCACAGCTCAGTTAGTCCACAGTGTGTCAGCTAATGAATGATAGGATTATTATTCATGTGCATTTACACATTTTATTTTATTTTTTAGAACCTCAGTGTGGTTACCGTTTAATTATTTGTTAATCTTAGTTTAACCTTTATACTATATCTATATTTCCAATGTTCTACCCTTATGGAAACAATGTGACTGTGACTCCTTGCACTGACTGATATTAATATGTATGATAACATTGAACTGAATCACTGGTTGATGTGGAAGATATGATATACAAATATTAGGAACAGCTAGGCATAAAAAAAATTTGACATTCAAATAATCAAACATACATGAAGCTTGAAAATGAAATATATTGAGTGTGTCACATTGTGTCTCACAAAAACCAGCTACTCACTTAAGTCCAAAAGACCATATCTGTACCGTGATTTATCACAGGGGACATTTTTCTAAGATATTTCTCCCTTACATTAAAGCTTTGCTCATGACTGGTGCTTTTCTTAATATCAAGGTTTGAAGGATTTGGTTTAATGTAGCACTTTAACAAGATTAAGTGTTTTAGATATTAAATGATCACAACTCTCTCAATACATTATCTTTCCTAAAACTACGATATTTGAACATATGTTTCTTAAGTAAAAAGGAAATCATTCAACATTGATTTTACTGGTGGTAGAATGACTCAGATCCATGTGCTAGTCAATGCAATTAAACATCTTTACATTTTTTATTGAAGTATTTACATTACTGATAAATATAAGACATCATCAGCTAATATGTTGAGTTTTATTATGTCTTAATCATTAGAAGCTGTTTTAACAAAGCAAAGGAGGAAATAATGACTCAAAATAATCCTTCTGTCTGGGAAGAAGTTTATTTCTTCACTTCTTCAACTATAACTAACCAATTACTGTCTAATTCATTCAAGGAAACAAAACAAAATGTTTCATATTATGACTTAAAAAAGTACATCCTAAATCTTATGAGAAATATATTTTACCATGAATTCATAATGTGCAACAGCCCTGTTATTAGATCATAAAATATTAACTTTGCAGAAAGTATATGCAAATTCCAAAATGAAGAAGTATTAGATTTTGTTAAAAGGCTGGAGAGCCAAAAATGCTTAGAAGCAACAAAAACAAGTTAAACCTGATGCTAGCTGCTGCTTGACTACATCATATTGCCACATGCAACAACAACACTACTGATTCCAATCTCCTCTACGTCAGTCAAACAATATAAAAGAATAAAAGCAGAACGTGGGATAGAAGAGGGGGGGGGTGGTGATTCAGCCCGGGAGTTAAATATGATATAACTGTATTCTTGTCAACACACATAGACAGAGACGCATGTTCTGAGCGCTTACATAAGCACGGCAGAACAAACACACACATATGCACAAGAACGGGCAAACATAAGCACACACACACACACACACACACACACACACACACACACTAAGAGTTGCATCACAGGCTCATAAAGTGCAGGCCTTCAGTACAGAGAGGCAGACAGGGGAGAACCACAGGCTACAGGACCAGAACAGAGAGGGGGTTTAAGACCCAGGGGAGGGAGTCGGCCTCACAAACACACACACACACAATCACGCATCCACTGTTTCACCAGCACACACACACTTAACGAACACACTACAGCTATGTGACACACACTGTATGCTTGGACAACAACGCAGTCTCCCAATTACACGCATGTACACAAATATACTCGCTGCCCTTTTTCTCCTGACGAACGGACACACATGAAAACTAGAAAAAAAGGAAGAAGAAACAAAAAAAAAATCACACACTTACACAATGACACACACACACACCTCCCCCATCTTTATGCTAATTCTGCTAGTGAACATGAGCAGGCCACTGAGTCCCTGGGGAAGGAGCAGGGTCGGCTGCCTCTTTCTCTCCTTCTCCATCCTCCCTCCCTCCCATCCATCTCCCTCACTCTCTTCTTCTGCACACTTTCCTCTCCATCTTCTCTCCTCTCCGTGACCCTCCTCACTTATTTTTCCCAGCACTGGTGCACACACACACAAACCCGCGCACACACCTTCCCTGTGCCCCAACCCCTGTACTATTCCTCCCCATCGCAACCTCTCCTCCCCTCAGCCTCCCCCCAGTAGGGTGTCAGCAGCTTGCAGAAGCTGTTGCTATGGAGACAGGTCCTATCTGCACTCTGTCCCCCTGGCATCCCCCGCTCCAGGAGTGCAGAGAGAGAGAGAGAGAGAGAGAGAGAGAGAGAGAGAGAGAGAGAGAGAGAGAGAGAGAGAGAGAGAGAGAGAGAGAGAGAGAGAGAGAGAGAGAGAGAGAGAGAGAGAGAGAGAGAGAGAGAGAGAGAGAGAGAGAGAGAGAGAGAGAGAGAGAGAGAGAGAGAGAGAGAGAGAGAGAGAGCACAAGAGCTAGATAGAGGAGAGAGAGAGTGAGTTAGAAGATGTGAGAGTGAGGCAGAGGAGGGAAAAACGGCGATGGAGGAGGAAAAAAAACAAAAGAAGATAATGTTACAAGGAGAGAGATTCTGTTCACTATCAATCACTTGGTCACATTATTGTTCGACACTATTAATGACCAACGATATGCTCGTGAATTCTCAGTTTGCCGAATGAAACCGAATGCAAACTAAAAGCACACACAGAGAGGCGCAGTAGCCACCAGCAAGGCGTAAGGTAGATTTAGTATGCAGTCGCTCTTTATTAAAACCATCTGGCCTGGGGAAATACAAAAGGATCCAACAGTGCTTTTTTAGTTTCTGTAGCAGCACCCACAGTACTGCCGATATCTACCTTTCAATTTCAACTCCGGGGCTCAGAAGTATGAGGCTGTCAGGAAAAAAAAAGCTTTTGCAACAAGGCTGCCTCCTTGAATCAGAATAACTTGATTCGCCGAGAAAGTAAGTCTGCAGGAATTTGTTTTGTTGACACTGTTGCGGGTAAACTGAGACTGCGAACGCACACAAAACAAGAGTGCACCTTTTACGCAAAAAGAAACCAGTTCAATACGACGGCACAGTGGAGAGCAGACGTTAATGCTGCACTAATTAGTTGATATAATGAACATGGAGTTTTTGTAGTGGAGTTGAATTATTCATTCTGGGGCTGAACGTATGGAAAAGTCTGTTAATGAAGGAGTGCACGCGCTGCGAGGGAAGCGCTGGGTGGCAGCACGACTTGAAAGGGCTTTAATGCCTGACATGCAACAGAAAGGAGAAGAATACGTTTCTTTCATTGAGGCTGGCTGAAAGTTCAACAAAACCCACGGGACACATTTTCAAATGTCTGGGAATATTTACACGGTTTAAACTGTAAACTATATTTTAATGGCCTTCCTTTGCAGAGCTACGTCTGCAAAAAACATTACATCAGGAAAGTTTTTATGTTACCTGGCTATCGATAATACACAATAACATGCGGTGACCTCACTGATTCCGAGTGGAGAACTCTTAACCTGAGCATTTCTTTCAAGCCGTAACGCAACAAACAAGCAATAAAAATAAAATCAATGATGCCAACTGATCAAAATGTGGACATCTGCTGCTTGTCTTCTTCTTATACAATAAGAACAAAGACACCTTTGAGATTTTGGGAATGTTTTTCATAGTTTTCTGACATTTCAAGGACAACATGATTAATTAAGAATAGTAAACAGGCAGAGTAATGGATTAAATAAATCATTAGTTGGAACATTAAAGTCAGAGATAACTAGTCCATACCTCCACCATCAAACCACATTTAAATTCACTATATCCAGATGCACTGCACTCGCATGTCCGAGTCAGTTGCTGTGAACATTTTCTAGATTTTTTTCCATCAGCCCCTAATTACAATGTCCGGAGAATGTCATGGTGGAGCGCATGTGAGGATACAGCAGAAAATTCACAACAAGGGAGTGGGCGTGTTAAAAACTTTTCTAATATGCGACGGGAGCAAAACTGAAAAAAAACAAAATGAATACAAACACCTCAGTTAAAAAGAGGTGGTGTATATGTAGAAGACGCAGCCGTCAACTCAGAAAGACAATTACATTCAAGGGCTTTTGGTGATAAGGGGATGAAGCTGACGTCTATGTGCTGTAAACAACATGTGATTTCTGGAGCAGAAATTATACGTCATGTCCTGCCTCCTGCTGCTTTACCCAGACGCCAGCCCCTCGCCTGAATGCTTCAGACATTTTCTTGTTGTTATGAACACGTCTGACCTGGACAATCTGCTGCTCTGTTCGTCATATGTAAGGCAAACTCAGAAAAATAATCGGTGTTCATGGCTGAAAACGACTTTTGAGGTTTGGACTGATGTTGGGAGGAAACAGTGGGAACCTGTGATGAGTGTTTCGTGGTTTTCTGACATTTTAAAGAGCAAATAATTGATCAAGCATAGAAAATACGCAGATTTATTAATGAATTAAATCATTAGTTGGATCATTAAATTCCCCAGAGACAATGCAGTTGATGTTACAGACGTGTCTTGCAGAGGCAGGCATCGCATGGCTGCAAACTCTCATGCTGTGGTTATTTCTACCGAGGCTACTAAATCTGATTTTGGTCTGTGGGAAGAAGCAGGTTTAGAGCTTCAGGCTAAAAAAGCAGCAGACATGCAACATAAAGCTACAACCTTTGATTCCTTAAACGTTTGCTCAGTGTCAGTCGAGACAACCCTCAAGTACCGTGTAATAAACCCCATCCACCCTTCTGTGGCACCACCACGGCGTCTTTGTGGCGAAATATCTTAAATGCGCTGACGTCTTAATCCACGTTAGCGGCTCCCCGTGAGGAAACCCTGTTGCGCTCGCTTCTCCTGCTCGGTACAAGCCCGCGTTGTTGATGAATAGCCTATCAGAGAACAAAAGACTAATGATCTGATTGGCTGGCACCGTGCAGCATGTAGATGGGCTGTACAGAAAAGCATTGATCCCTCCCTCTCCATTTCCCTCTTGCTCGCCCATAGGACCCACCGTACAGATCAATAGTGCTCAACACATTATTGACCTCTGCCTGATACCTTTCACAGGGATAAAGACAGAGACAACACTGGATGGAGAGGGGAGAGACAGCAAATGTATCCGAGGGTGTGTGTGTGTGTGTGTCTGTATTTATGTGCGTCCCTGCCTGGAGTGCGTACTAATCTACATTCTGGTTCACACTGATATGTACCTCATCACTGTCTCCTTGACCCGCTGTCCTTAGCGCACAGAGAGAGGGAGGGAGGAAGGGGGGAGGCAAAGGAGTGAGGACAGGAGAGAGAGTGAGTGTGTGTGGAGACGGGAGGAAAAATAGCTGACAGTGGTGATCTGGCTAATTTATCGGCCCAGTCAAAACAGTGCGTTTTGCTCTGAAGCAACAGGATACGGCTGCTACTCTCACCGTCACGTCTGACAAACAAATACGCACACACGTAAAATCTCTGAAAGCCCAGCTGGTCCTCAAAACTGACACACACACACACACACACACACACACACACACACACACACACACACACACACACACACACACACACACACACACACACACACACACACACACACACACACACACACACACACACACACACACGCACGCACGCACGCACGCACGCACGCACACGCTGCTGCCAAGGTAGCAGTACTGAACCAGACTAGCGGACTCGTGCACACACACACACAAACTGGATGACAGCACTAATACATGCTGCAGACACAACATCCACTTAGCCAACACTTCAGAGGAGGAGCAGAGAGGCCAAAGACATGGATATGAGGAGAATGAGAACAACTGGGAACTTAATTCAGTTTTAACTCCAGAAGACGGATGTTTCGTCTTTTCCCTTTCCTACAAACGACAACATGATCATTTATTGTACGAACATTAAACAAATGTCCTCTTTTTCCATCACGGTTCAATCAAATATAATTTTTGTCCATCACTCACTTAATTCAAACAGCAGTTACAGAGGCTTGACGAATAAATAACAATATACTCCTAGAGGTTAAAGCGAGATTTAAAAATACTCTATTAATCCCCAGGGGGCCAGCATCATATAAAGTCATTAGAAGTAGCTCCACCTTTACCATCTGCAAGTGATGTGCATATTGATGTCAATAATATTGATCCAAAAACATATATACATTTTTCTGAAATTCGCAGTTTTAAGTTCTATATTTACAGAAATCTGGTCTTTTATTTTTAACAGTATTTCTATATTGTTGTGTTGCTACTTTTACTTAAGTAAAAGGTCCAAGTCAGAATTTTTACTGAATGACGGAAAACAGTGATGTAACTGAAAGATGTCATAAAGCACAGGAGACGTTCCCAGTATAGTTTCTTCAGCCTCTGCCCTCTAATGAAAGAAAACAATGATTTTAGTTTTTTATCACTAAGTTGGTTTTATAGTAGTTTGAAATTAGGTTGGATCTGATGCAGGATAAGTTTTAGGACAACCTGGTGTAACACTTTTGGCTGTACAACACATGTATTGTAGTTTCTTCCAAACTTTTATCACACAGTTAATTATCAAGTTTAATGGAGCTTTCTTCACTTTTTCCATTACACTGATTCTTCTGGTGAGAGGAAGCAGAACAGGGTTAACAGAACGCATGCAACTATATTTTTGCAGAATAGGTTTGTGACTTACTATCGAGTCAAATGCAATCAAGACTGCATAAGGTTATGTTTGAAAAATCAATGGTTTAACAGATGTTTTAAACAATAGAAGATGTTAGAAAGGATCTGTGAGCTGCTTTTTGAAGATATTTAATAATAAGTGATGTGAAGTGAACAGTCACCAATAAATATTGGAGTTTAAATATTTCATCAATATTCAATTCAACAAGAAAAACTAAATTAGCCAAGGGTAGTTCTTAAAGAAACATGACGTTTGAATAAAGTAAGACTTATAATTTTATTAAAATAATAGTTATTCAGTTTTGCTAAAATCAACAGCCAGATTTAATGTCACACATACACCTCCTACAGTTACTTAACTTTGAATAAAACTTATCTTCCACACCCCTCCCTCTCCGTTTCAACATTTGCCCACTCAGCTCCATCTTCAGATACCTCAACTGTCTCCTGGTTGTGTCTTCTTGTAGCCTACACTGCCCTCTCCTCTCAGCACTACTAGGAATTGTGGGTAAACAGCTAGATTAGCCAATCAATCTTCTCCCGGGAATAGAGGTAGTAGTGGTGGTGAGGAGGAAAGGAGGGAGGAGGGGAAAGAGAGAGAGGAGGAGGGTTGGATAGAAGGAGTGAGCGATAAGGCCAGTGAGACGAAGAGATGAGAGGGGGCGTACATGTGTGCTGGGTTAAGGAGAGAGTAAAGGATGGAATAAAAGGAGGGTGGGAGGAAAAAGGCGGAGAGTTGAGGAGAATGAACAGAGAGATGGGGAGGGAAGAGAGATGCAGATGTGGGGGTGTCGCAGAGAAACCACAAAACATGATGTGAACGGGTTTAACAAAATGCTACAGAGACAAAAAGAAGAGAGGGTGAGAGATACGTGGGCAGACGCATAAAGAAAGAAACAGCTAAGGTAAAAAAAAAAGAAAAAGAGAGGACTGCTGAGATGAAGGAATCAAGAGGAGCCAGAACAACATCACTGCAGGTTGACACAGTGCTGGTGGCAAATGTTTATGTCTTTACAATCTATCTTGCCATGGTAAAACACAGGAGGACTCAAACCTCCGTATGCAGAGTGTGTGCTAGCTCACCTAGCAGCAGTGGAGGAGAGCACATCGGAGCACCGGCACATTTCCCGGTGGCCTGATGGTCTTTTTGGCCTTGAACTGATTACTTGACCAGCAATAATATAGCAAGCAGGAACGAGGTGACGGACCTTTCAAATCAACTTATCTGACGTAACGACGTGTGAAGCGACGTCTCTCGGCAAATCACGTAGCAGCCAAAGATAATACAGCTCCACTATCTGAAATGGTTGTAGCAGCCGTGCTACCGCCTCTGATAGTATTCTAACAAGTCACCGGCGAAATGGAAGGTCGTGGTCAGAAGAAAGAGAAAGGCAGAGCAGAGAGAGAGAGATAATTAAGAGATGCAGCCAAATACTGCAAAATAAGCTCCATGTTCGCCATGAAGGGTTCAGGTCAGTCAAGTGACGCCAACACTGCAGCAGCACAGGTCTGTGGTCAAACCAGCCTCACTCACTTCACGCTGCGCATTGTTTCTGAGCATTAGGTTACGAGCGTGTTAGAGGGATTTCAACATAAAAGCGACCTTCCTGTAAATGGTTTGTTCAGTCAGTGAATACATGAATAAATTAATGAGATAACTGACTAATTAATTAATTAAAATACACAAACTAAATGAACTGAATGAAGCAACGATAAACATTAAAATTAATGATAAAAAAAAATTACAACTGCGTGTGAAACTATTTCAGAGAAAATTGAGACTTAAAATATTAATGATCTCACTGTGAGAATAATTAGTCAAACTTTATAATGAAGAAAATCTTAAATCCAAGCAACAAAATAACAGACTGTCATTGAGGAACTACCTGTTTCCACAGACTTTCCCTTCACGATGACAGTTCTGATGTAGATATGTGTTACATCAACAAATAGGTTTAGCCCACAAAATTATAGGTCTGGCGCTCTGCACGAAAAGGGTGGTCTGGAAAGGAGTCAAATTCCCAGCTTGAATTATTGTCCCAGTCCGCCCCTGCCTGGAAGCATTGGCACCCTGCAGCCACTCACCCAGGTTTCAGTCCTCCAGCAGGTTCGGTTCTGACCTGGCCCTTTGCTACATGCCTTCCCAGCTTTCTCCCTATGTCATGCTTACAAAATAAATTCTCTTAGCTCCTCCTGGTCTGTCAACACTTGGTCTTCCTCCCCCCACTAACCAATTTCCTTTGAAAACACACACACACACACACACACACACACACACACACACACACACACACACACACACACACACACACACACACACACACACACACACACACACACACACACACACACACACACACACACACACACACACACACCAAAGATGTGAGGAAAGTCCATAAAATTTGCACAAATGTGTGTCACTGAAATGTTTGTTCCCCTCTTCTGTTGATGATCTTGTGAAACTTAAGATTTGTCAAATCACACTATTGATATGTCGGAACTCTTCAAAAACTTTACTTCGTTACCTGGATTTGACTGTCTAACATTTCATAGATAGTTCAGAATTACACGAGGGTCTAAAAACCTCAAATTAAAACCAGTTCACTCCATATTTGAGATATGTTAAGTCATATAAGCCTCAACTAAAAGTCTGCATAGATAGCTTAATTAAAAACAGATCAAAATATTGATATGAAATTGTATATGAGAGAAGGAAAAACAGCCTCTATCTGAACTCTGCAAAGCTGAGTCTGTTGTGGATCAGACACTTAAAGCAATTACACACTTAAAATTTTGAACTCAAAACTTGACATCAACTAACTGTAAAATCACTTTAAGGTAACAGTCTTACAACCACTGCATTCATTTTATATCCTGTGTCAGAACATGAAAAAAAGTAACCATGAACCTTTGCTGCGTGTCTGCACCCAGCAGAGAGAACTGTGATAATGCTTCTTAAACGCTGGCTTGCAATCTAGCAATTCTCCAAAGACTAAGAAACTCTTTTGAGGTCGGGTGAAATATTTTTTTTCTGCCGATGCCTCAAACCGGCTCGTTCTTTTGAAACCAGTAGAAAAGGACCTGTGCTCAGAGACTAGCCTCGGGGGGCCGGAGCCAAAATTAAACCCTTCCCGTCTCCTTCGCTTTATCACTGTTAGGAGCAGACTACAAGCAAACATGTAGCACACACACCCATCTACGCACACAAAAGACACAGGGTTAACTGGCATGCTGGCTGGCACTGAGGGTGTGAGCCCCTCCACCCTCCTCCTTTGGGCTAGCTGCCAAAGATGCCCCCTGTCCAAAAATACAAACATACACACACACACACACACACACACGCATACACGCATGCATGCACATGTACACACACACACACACACACACACACACACACAGGAACACACACAAATCCCTGGCTTAGCCTCAGCCCAGTGCTGGGATTACCGGATTAGAACTCTATTCCATTATCTCCCCACACTATACAACGCACGCACGCACGCACGCACGCACGCACGCACGGTCCAGAGGAGCTGAAGACAGACAGTGTCAACCACAACACATGACATTTACACACAAGTGGATACAGGTACAGTGTTAAAAAAGGCACTTTTTTTTACATTAATATTAGATGGGATGGTGACGTTGTAGGACTCCAACTACAAATGACCTGAGCATGCACGGCAGCAAACGAAAGACACGCTGAAGCATCCTTGGGCAGGATGAGGAATCCCTACAAACTTCGAAAGAGGTGACCTTTGACCTCTGAAACCAGCAAGAATTAAAAATAACAGAATTTCTCTTTCAAGTGCTTGAGAATGACACCAGTATGGGTTACCAATAAAAACTGTGATTTCTAATGTGGTTATTAATTAAATGAAATTGCTTCCAGTGAGCTGGTGCCTGTAGTTTGAACTGAAACATTGAAACTTTTTAAAGTTTGATCCATAAAACTGATAATGCTGCTCGTCCAAAATGTCCTTGAGGTGCTGCTTCAAGCTTCTCCTACACACTTGACCTCACAATAAAATGTGTACAGTTTCACATACAACGAAACAAAAACCTGTGTGTAAAAAAAAAAGTGGCAGCATACAGAGCCCCATCTGTCACTTACGTAGTCATGGAAGGCCTTGGCCTCGCTGGAGTGCTCGCATGTCTCCCTTCGGTCTGGAGCCGCACAATACAAATCCCAGAATACACTGAAATGGGGGGGTTGGGGAGAGCAGAGAGAGAGAGAGAGAGAGAGAGAGAAGAGGTCAAAGGTTAGCAAACAGAGCAATACAAGCCAATGTGTAACAGCTATTCATAACCCATTCACACACTCTCATTATCTCCATAGCGCTCTTAAACTGCCTCTTGCACACTTGAGCATCGTTGTAAGAGGGACACAATGCCAGTGTCGCCCCTCAATCAACCTCTCACTCTCTTACAATACACACACAACACACACACACACACACACACACACACACACACACACACACACACACACACACACACACACACACACACACACACACACACACACACACACACACACACACACACACACACACACACACACACACACACACACTTTAAACTTTAACTCATACTGCCTAAAGTGAATCCCTGAAATAACCTCCTGTACAAGTGTTGACTGGCAAATGGCCTAATTGTGAAGGAATTTGCTCATCGTTTGATTCATACAAGAACAATGAGATTCTGACGCACACACATATTATACACATCAACTGATTCTATACAGTTTTCTGTCTCAAAAACACACAGACATAGACAACAAGACTAAATGCCTGGGTGCTACCTGTCTAAAAAGGTCTAAATTCAATCAGTCTTTGTGCATTGATTTAGTGGAAGTGCTATAAACCAAGCCAAACAGCGACTGGGCTAACGTGAACACTAATCAGGCTGCCACTTCACATGCCCTGGCAATCTGCAATGCACACAGACATGTTGAATCTCAAACTCAGACACCTAGTAATATTTTCTTAGGCTCCACTTTTGAGCACATTGAAGTGGAACTTGCTGATTTCGAATCAAGACTTATGAAGTTTAAAGGGAACAGTGCTTAGATGAGAAAAACTTGCAATGGCCAATGAGGGCAAGCGGACCAGGAGGCCTCACCAACCAGATGTTGTACAGTATACTTGTGTTTAGAACCCGAAACATGGCTGATTTTGTTTCCTGTACCAAGTGGATAGTAGAATAGGACTAACTTGTGGAATTGAGCCAACAGTATGAGTGCCTGTTAAACATGTACAGTTGAATGTGCAAAACATTACGCAGACAAATGCAACCAGCTGACGACTCTGGCAGGCCGCCTCCATGTTTGCTTTTAATCTAAAGTCGTGTGTGATCACGCACGTTTCTGCAAGTTCCACAGTTTCTGGAATCGCTCCTCAGAAACCTTTTTTTTTTTAAGACGCCAAGTGTGTGTGGTCTTGTGTCTCAACTGGATCGTCTAGTGCGTGCATTCTCCCAATTAAAAGATTAACTAGAAAGGCACTTGGTAGAGCATATACAGTACCTCCACCACGGCCCAACAGTCCTCTTAAATCAAGCTGCACCAAGTTTTCCACACTCATAGATATAAGTCTCCTTAATAAGCCACATTTTTTTCAACAGGATTCAGGAATTATTCACAGGAAAAATTTAAAAATCTTGCTTAAAAACCAAAACCCACCGACCCAAACTTCCTTGGCAGAGGTAAAAATCTGTTATGTTTGTGGTTTTAAAATCAGTTAAGATTTAGTCAGTTTTTATTCAGTTAAGATATTTGAAAATCCTCTAGTGTGCAGCACGCATCATTTGATATATTGCCCTCCAAACTTAACCTTCTTCTGTGAGAAGGTCAGAGTGCAGGGTTCAGCTACAAAGACGCCCACATGGTAAGTGTGTCAGTGTTTCCTCTCAAGGACACCAACTGGCGGAAACGCTTTAAAGTTGTTGAACTTAAACCTTTCAGTCAAAAATATATCCTTTTTTATTACCAGCCCAAACAAAGACAACAGAAGGATGAGAGACTATATTGGTTCCTGCCTAGTTCATATATAATTAAAAGATGAATGAATGTGATGAGAAAAAAGAAGCTGTACTTCTTAAAGGGATAGTTCATCGAAAAAATGAAAATTCACTCATTATCTACTCACCACTTTGCAGCTGAATCGAAAAATTGAAGCAGATTGCGACCACTTCTTCAGACGTATTAAAACAGAAAAAATATAACATGCCGCCATTCTGCTGGTGTGGTGTCATCCAAGTGTCCGCAAGCCACGACATTCAAATTTTGACTTGAAACTGCATCATTTACACCATGTTCTTAGCCTAAATGTCTTCTGATGTCTTCCTACGGGTGCATTCATGGACCCTCGGTCACACCATCGTGAGGCTACGTCCACTAGCTTCGATACTTCCGGTAGCGGAACTTTAGGCTTAAAACACAGTGTAAACGACCTTGTTTTGAGTGGTATATGAATGTCGGGGCTTGCGGACACTCGGATGAGACCACACGAGCAGTATGGAGGCCTGTTATGTTTTTTCTGTTGTCTTGTAATGTCTGAAGAAGAGGTCACCTGGGCTGATACACTGTTTACCCCTGAAACTCCTTTAGTGTTTTGTGGACTCAAACACTTCACCCAACCCTCCATCGACATAGTTGTGAGTAGATAATGAGTGAACTATCCCTTTAAGCTTATAAAAAACAACATACGTTTATACTTTCTATTAAATGTTCTTGTTTTTCTGCAGTACCATGTAGAGTATATGTGTTAAAAAAGAACTTCGAGGTCCAAGTTCTTAATTGAACAAGAACTTTTAACTTGTTCTTTAGATTTACCCAGCCTTGTGTGCTTTCAAATTATTATTCTATTGCTTCATTTTCTTTTCATCAAAACATGTCCTTGGTCTCATATTGCTGATGGTGCTCTATTGGCCTGACGTTCATTCTTCCGACTCAGCAGAGCCACCCCCTGAGGTTTCACTGTACTTTAAGACAATTTAAAGAGTATATTCAGTATATTTATAAGTCTGTAATTTTACAGCCACAGGTTTTTAAACATGATTTCCTTTGTAATATGTACAATTCCAGTGCAGTGTCCTTCAGCTAAATTGTGTATCTATAATTCCATTTCCCCGCTTTCTGTAGCTGAAGCTGTGGTCTTGTCTTCCTGAGGAGGAGATAAGTGAAAAGATACTAACGCTAAAGGAAGCAATAAATGATCACATTAGTAAATATTAGTATTTACTATGAAGTTTTTGACTTGCAGTAAATCTTCATTTATTTATCTACTGATTGACAACATCAAACACTTTGATTTGCAATTGTATAATATTTTGCTCGAATATAAAGTGCTTTACCTCTGTTGAGTTTTTAAATAGATTATATAAATTGATACTATATCTTCCTATTGATGACAAATCTGTTGAAAAAGACAACTAACAATTAGATTTTTCCCCCATTCATGTCATTTTTGTTTTAAAACTAGTTTGTTGTTTACATGTTTTTGTATTTTATTTTGAAACAATACCACATGGTGCTGAAAACACTGAGTAGAACATCAAATCTGATAAGAATAGTCTCCAGAAATAAACCACTCACTCCTGCTTGAGTTAAGTATACTGTGTCCAGCTGATTGCTATTTATTATAATTTAACCTTTTATTAAAATGTAATTACCTTTTACAAAAGATTTTAGAGGGAATGAAAGGGCACCAGAAGCATTAAGTGTGGACTAACATATTTAAATTCTGTTTTAACAGGGTTTGCTGACAATGAGAAAAATCTGAAAATATCACAGGAGAAAAAACTATTAAATTGCTGACAAGAAATTTATTAGCTGAATCTGGTGCAAAATGTGTCAGTAGCCTTTTCTTTTCTGCTCTGATTATCTCCTGACCTGGCTCAGACTCTCACTCTCTCCTCGGCTCACAGAGCTTGAAATCTTTTTCCAGGTAAGTCAAGAAGAGCTTGATTCAAGTCTCAGTAAAACAGTCCTACATGCACATGAGCTGGACGTTACACAGTTCAACCTAAAGAGCAATCTGCCACAGGTAAAGGATCTAATGCCATTACTTTGGAATCTGGAGTTATTCCTCAGTGGTAAAAAGAGCATTGTAAATTGATGTAAATTTACATCAACTCGGTTTTCCAGGAAGCAGCAGCACATTCCTGTTATAATGGGTTTATATGCTTTTTTGTATGCTCTTCTCAGTCAATGCAACATACGCCATTTTCAGACATAAAGTCTGGAAAATTTCCTGAAAAATGGGTATGGACACTTCAGAGTTTGGAGTTCACATATGAAGAACACAGTAGGAGATTGTCCAGTGTCAGACACGATCACAACAACGAAATGCTTGGAACATTCAGGTAAGTGGTGGCGCCTGGGTAGAGCAGGCCCTATGCAAAACATAATGAATAAATTCTGCTGCATAAAACATGTGTTTTTGTTAACAGCTCTTGAAACTAAGGCTACGTAGTATGGACTAATAGTAGTAGTAGTAGTATGGACTGATCGTGTGTAAACATTGTAAGTAAAACTTTTACTGTGAATGTAAGTGACATTATCCTGATATCTCCCAGAGACATCCAAAAATTAGTGAAACTGCTGATCAGGGCTTGAGGTGTTGACCCCAAAAGGTCAAATCTTAGCCAAGGGCAGAAATGACGGGGGTGGGGTGGAGGGGGGAGACAGTGGAGGGAGAGGTGACACAAAGGAAGCTGGAATGCAACGGGTTAATCTGCTAAGAATCCCTCTCCCACGTGAACAAAGGAGAAAAGTGGGAGGTGGGGGAACACAAAAGGTGAGGAGGGGGAGGGGAGTGCATAGAGAGAGGGGGTCCATTCCTAACCATCTGGATCTATTGTTTCAGGAACTGGGGGTGAGGATGGAGAGCTGGAGGAGGGGAAAGAGTAGAAGACGGAGAGGGGGTCACGCCCTCGGTGAGACTGGTCAACCCCAAGGCTGAGACTGAGACCCTGCACCTCTGGACGGCAGATTTAATCACAAGCCAGGATGAGCTGATAAATTAAAATGTTACACCTAAGTATGTTTTTTACATGTTTCAAAAATACAAAATTGAATTGTGTCTCTTTCATGAGCCACCACACCATGAACGCTCTAATGAAGCTGTTTGTGCATATGACAGTAATGAATTATGTAGCGTCGGGATGGACATCAGAGCCCTATTTATGAGTGTGTGTGTGTCTACACAGCGTGAGACACACTATACAATCTGTTTTCACAACCCAGGAATTAAAATTAATACAAATATCAAAACAAACACAAAAAATAGAAAAGGAGAAAAACTTACCACCACCACGAATGAAGGAATCCAGGGGGCTCCCCTAATGTAATATTCTTCTCCCATCGAATCTGCAGGAGGAGAGGAAGAGGAGACGAGAGAGGGAGAGAAAGAGGAGAGGAAGAGGTAGACATATGAAAAGAGGGATAAAAGATGAGAAAGGAGAAGAGAAAAGATGAGGAGAGAATAGAGAAAAGGAAAGAGGAGAGGAGAGGAGGAAAATAAAGTGGGGATAGTGGAAATAAGGAGAGGGGAGTGGTGGAAGAAAAGAGAGAATGTGAGAGTGGGGGAGGAAAGAGGAGGAGGGAAAGCAGGCAAAAAAGAGGAATTGTAGTGAGATGGGGAAAGACGAGAGAAAGGAGCACAACAAATAAAAGAGGAGAGGAAAAGAGGTAGAAGAAGAGAGTTGTAGAGGAGAGTAATATGGAGAGAGAAGAGAGGAGAGAAGAGTCACTTGCGGCCACTAGAGAGAGGATTATGTCTGCAGGTCCAGGGGTTAAGAACATATAATCAGTCAGTCTCAAACTGTCAATGGCCTCCGACGTGAAGATAGGCATCTTTCTGCCTCTGTCGATCTCCATCTCCCGCTTCCTCATCTCTCTGTCATGTCTCTGTCCTGTTCCTTCTTCTTTTTTTTACATTCACGAAGCCAGAGAATAACTCACTCGTTCACTGTTAACCTGTCTGTAGTTCGGAGGCTTGGAAATGTATACAAACAACCCTGAGACTACACAAGTCTACTGTGTCCACTGACAACTACAGCAGTTGTTCTCTACAAGCGCCAACAGTGAGCACGAGCTTGTGTAACTTTATAGAATTACCTTATGAAAAATTTATGCTACACCTTGCACTCTAATCGTGTTTAGCATGTTTGCACTGATATTGTGTGTCTAGGAGGGCTCACAGCTACGTTAGCTACAAGAGCTTTAGTAATGAAGAAAGCTTGTCTACATTCCAACAAGTCCTTAAACCCTCTGACACTGCACATAGGCATATTTCCTAAAGTTATGCCTCAATCAGCCGCAGGAGAAATGTAATGGGTAAACAGTTTTTTCTGGTGTGATGAAACTTAATTTTTATAGCTTTTGGTTACGGAAAAACACCCACATGGTTAGTTTTAAGGAAGGATCCTGATTTGGGTTGAAATAAGTGCTAAGTGAGGGTCATTTCTCGTCATGGTGACTATAATAAACACGTGGTGGAAGTTATAGACTGACGCAAATATCACAGATTGACAATAGCCTAAGTCTAATGTTTGGTTAAACCATCCAACCACGACAACCAGACCCCCCCATACGGACTCTGATGCTGTATAACAACGTCACCCAACTTCCTTCATTGTTCCTTTGATGATCACTTGCGACCATTTATTCATTTATTACTACAGCAGACCGTTAACATGTCTCATTGTGGCGTCTGTGGAAACACTGATACTGTCGCACACAATATGCAGCTAAACAGACGATGAGTCATAGTAAGCTGCTTGTACCAATGGGGTCATTTCTTTAATCGACAGTGTCTTCTGTCCAATTGACAGAGATACATCTATTTCCCGTAAAGAAGACAAGGCTTGAAGTCTGTATCGTCATGTCATTTTCCTTTTTACACATTGATTTGGCAATTCAGGATAATGGTGAAACAGTAATGGCCCCCATTCCACAATCACAACAGCTGTGAAGATGAGTAAAGGGGCAATATTGCAGCCTTGGACATGCTGTGCAAAAGGGGCTTCACAGTCATAATTAAGTTTCTCAAGGTTTGGTCAGGACTTGGTTTAGGATCTTACCTCGGACAGGAAGGTCTGTGCGGACTTCTGTGCTCCCACATGTAGCAGGTACTCGTACACATATAACGCTAACCTGGGAAGCAGAGAGAAAAAAGGGTTACAAACTTAGTTCAGTTTCTTTATTCCTACAAACTGCTGTGATATCAATCTCCTTTACATTTCAGACCTGCAAGACTCATCAAGGTGTTAGCTAATAAAACGAAAGGTGGTTTAAAGCAGTCATTCTCCTACCTGAGCCATGTAAACCATGTTCTATTGTAAAATACTATTCGTACTAAAACTTGTCTGATTACTTGATTATTATTTCACCACGAAGAAATTGTTGCATCCATATTAACCAGTAAACCCAGCTAATAAACATTATAATTCAATATTTAATGTCAATCCATTGCTTTCAAGTACAGAGTCAAAACTAAACCTTGACTGAGATCATTGGATTATCAATGTCATTACAGAGCAGGTTTCATATCGTACATGTGTTCATTAGGATATTTTTTACAAGCTGCAGTTTATAAACGCTGTTGCCTGTTGCCATTCAGCAAATGTAGTAAATGGTTGTATTTCACTCTCACTTAAGTCACAGCACACAGTCCTGAAAGTGACCAGAGAGCGAAACACAAAGAGACCAAGAAACGTATGGCCCTACTGTCAGCCAGACGTCAACTTAATGTTACTGTTATTTATTGACATCAAACTTGGAGCAAGAACTAGTTTCTCAGACGTATGCCAGTCACACAGCAGTATCCTGAAATGCCTACACAACTCGGTCTTAAATTCGGGGAACGCCGTGCATTTGACAATCTATGCAAGTGCCACTGCTTCCAAAATGATCAACACATCTGTTGCCGAGGGTAAATGTTGTAATATCAGCTCCACTTGAACAACTCGCCCAGGAAGGTAAAAATCACCTAATGTCGACTTAGACATCTTATCTTGTAAATTTGATCAGACTCAGTTTTTTCATTACACACCTGTTTGAGTTGTGTGTAACAGTGACAGTTAAAACTAGGGGCTTCTCAGTGTGCAGCTGTCAAGCTAGCATCTACCGATAATCTGCACACGAGGCATTTAGGGGACATCAGTATATTGTAGCTGCAGAAAATAATTTACACTCTCCTCCTCTGAAATAAGTCTATGACTACACATCTGTCACATACTGCAAAAGCCGAATGGACAATGGCTTTGGTATCAATTGAATTTCATCAATTCCCATTTCTAGAAAAGCTTCTGAGGACTTCCAAAGGTGTCAGGGTTGCTGGAAAATGTCCTGCAATGGAAAAGGGCTGCATCATCTCAACAGCACCTCTAAAAGGGTTTTCAAACATTCCCTCTGTGTGTCTGACAAACCCTACATGACCAAATTCTACAAATCACAACAGAACCTAAAAATCACTCATCAGCTTTACTAAAAACTTACGTTCTGTCTGAATGTACCACAAAGTCATACATGACAAGCATTCTGACTAATTCCAGCCGCTTTTCAAAACCTCTTGGCAGGTTTTTTTTCCCCTTTCTTTTTAAAATCACTGCCATTATAACAGGCCAGCCTCACTTGAAAATGGCAATCTACCAGGGTCTATTAACAGACACGAGAACCATGCTGCGGAGTGGGAAACCCCTATTGGCCCAACATTGTACTCCTAACTCCTTCACTTAGCCGTGTTTAATAGGCTGTTAATGGACCATCAATCGACCAGCAGCGTGGATATGACAGTGCCCTGTGTGCCCAGAGCAGACAGTCCTCTGACAGGCCAATAAGGTCCTAATGAGAAGGACAGTAGCTCAGTGTCATGGTCCCCATCATTAGTCAATTTTCTGATCAATGAAACATGGCTTTGAGATAATCAGGCTGTTGTGCAGTTTGTTTTTGAGCCACTGACAGGCTTTTTAAACTTTCTACTGGTGTCTTTGCTGTGACTGCAGAGGAAAGGTCAAGTCTGTTCAAACACGTAAAGTCCATTTAAGCGTCTTACGATGGTGTTTTGTTGCATGGTAAAAAAGTTCAGATAGGAAGGTGATAAGCTCACAGCAATTACTCCATCTGTTTTCAGACATGCGTTCACAACAGCATCAAATCCTCCGTATTACTCAGGCGAGAGGAGGAGCAGCCGGGTGCAGCAGACCGAGACAGGAAGTGACGTATTAACTCCGCTTCAGAGATCACGTGGATTTGTTTACAGCCCTCCGACATGTCGTCAGCTCTTATCACCACAAACTCTCTTTACATCTTCATTGATGTCTTTTCTCTCTCTCTCTCTCTATATATATATATATATATATATATATATATATATATATATATATATATATATATATATATATATACATATACATATATATATATATATACACACACTTTTCACCAGGAGATATAGTTTTAAATTTTGCATCTGTTTCGAGTTAGAAGCGTGATCACACACACACACACACACGCACGCGCACGCGCGCAGCGCCAGTGCGGGATCCCCGCTGTCCAGTGTACGTCTTGAAGACTAATTACGGCACTCAGTTTGCTAGTGGTGAATCTACCTATTTACATTTCTGCATCCTTTGCACCGATGATGCTCAATGACAAGGTGAAACAGCAGGATGCACATCTGGAGAACTGTACAACACCTTTTCATAAAAACAGGTAGAGGTTAGAGAAGTAGAACTGTAAGGTGTGTGTGTGTGTGTACAGAGGTCAACTTCTGTGTGTAGTCTGGCAAAATGATAAATATCACGACAGAGGGTTTAAGGAATCTGAGTATTAAAAAAGCAAATTGAAGATTTTGGTGGTTGGACTGTTAATGAGATGGACATTTTCCCACTGATTTCTAATGTTTTATTGATGTAAAGATAAACTGATAATGGAAATAATTAATGGTTGAAGCATTGATCAAAATAAAGTTGATTTTAAATCCAGGTTTCTTAAGAGTAATAAGACAAGAGTCTTATTACTCTTAAGAAATATATGAAATATATGTCTTGCTGTGTATTTTCCCTTCTTCTACTGTAGCATGTTCTATTGTTGCTATTAGTGTCTAGTATGATTGCATACATGTCTTTGTTTTGTATTCTTTGAATGTGTTTTTTTAAGAATGCCCATTGAGGAACAAGTGTTACAAATTACCTGCAGCCAAATATGACATTAGCATTTGATTAATATTCTATACTTGTATACTATAAATAACCATAGATAAATAAACCTGTTAATGGCTGAATGGGGAATAGTAAAGCACTGCACACTTTTCTGTGAGAACACTTTCATTTAGTTGCTATTTCTGCACATTTTTTTGAAGTCAAGGTAAAGATGAGGTGAGCACAGGAAAGCAAGAGAAATGCCAAAAACTGCAGGAGAGATGGTCTGTGTCTGACCTGCTTTTACTACTAATGGTATGCAAATGTTTAAAATATGCATTGTTAGTATGCAAATGTAGTCTGTAAAATATATAAATAGGCAAATACACAATAGCTGCGGAGTGGAGCCGATGGCCGCTACATGATAACACCATGTCCTTCACAGAGAAACCACAACAGGTTGTGGGGACAGGATCTTAACAGCTGGACGGGTGGTTTCGCAAAAGTTTTATGATACTGATGTGTTTTTAACATCAGTAAAAAATCTCAAATCAGAAAGTTAAAAAGTTCTCATTGGTTGTTACACATGAACTCTTCACCAAACAAATTCATCAAATTTTAAGGCTGTTCAAAAGAATCCTGTATAACATGGACCTTAAAAAGCCATACCAGGATACAAGCTCCTGATCATTATGAGACCAATACAGTGGTCAGGTCTGACCTATGGCGTCATGACCATTGATCTGGGCTGAGCTTCGGTTAGACACCATGTTGGCTGAACATGCTTTTGTGTTATTTTAAAGGACAAAAAAATAGACTGAGAATTTAGAGGAAGTTTTTAAGCTATTTTTATTATAGTTTTAGTCTTTTCAGTCCTGAGATTAACAAAGTCCATGTTAGTGTCTCTTATATTTATGCAACCTTGAACTTTGTTAGGTTATGCTGCCTGAAACACTGGATGTTTTAGTGTCTTCTTTGGAAATCAAACATTTTATTCTAGATTTAGTCAATGAAAAAATGTTTTTTGTTCAATTTCAGTTAAGACCAAGAATGAGCATTTTAGTCAAACTTCACCAAACTGCTTTAGAATAAGATATCTTCCAACTGATGATCCCAATTACAAATTCAATCTTAATCTTGCAAAATGATTAAAATGTAACGAGAAAAAGCAAAACCCTTAATCAAACTTGTACAACAACCCAGACCGGTGTTGATGTTTCTAATTGTGTAGGCCCTAATAGTGAGGTGCTCATTTGTTTGAGCGTGTTTAAAACAGGTTGTTATCAGCCTTTTAAATAAGTTTGTAAAGAAAGTATTTGGAACTCGTTTGGACTCACGGCAAGCCAAGTACTTGACAACTCGCCTTTTGTAATCACTGCGTAAGTGTTTTAAGTGGCTCCAAATTATTACCTGTTGTGTTGCAGTCATGTTCTTTTACCTTTCTGTATATTATCTAAGCAACAGCACTTCAAGTGCGTAGCAAGTTCTCGTCAGGCTATCTCATCAGTGAGAGCTAGACACTACTGGTGGTGTCACGCAGGAAGAGAAATGTGCAGCATAGACATTCAAAGGTCATTTAACTTATGTCATTGTTTGAAAATTCAAAACACTGAAATTTTGTCTCCTTTTTCCAAAAACAAAAATATAAAGAGGTTTTGATGAAGTTTTGTTTTTCCCTATATTTTATCATCAACAATATGGCATGTTGATACAGTCTGTTTACTGACGGTGGCATCTCGTCATTGTCTAGTGTTAGTCACGTCAGTGTCATTGTAATCACATCATCAGTCATGGAAAAAAAGGTTTTTGATAAAAATATTTTGCTAATGTTTTCATTATAGACGCACAGAAAAAAAACTGAAACTTTTCTCTGCACTCGTCTAACAAATTTGTTGTAATTTTTGTATTTTATCTGTATCAAACCACTGTTGCGAAACAATTCTATATGTATGATGGATACGTTGATGGATACAGATTAATGTCTGACTGGTATGAATAGGTGAAAGGGTTGAACATGAATTTGGCAGGCCTGCATTAGCTATACAGCGGGCCCTCCTGCTCAGAGAGCATGGTTGAGGGTGTGCCCCCTGTCAGATAGTTGCCGAGATAAGAAAACATATGTAGATGAGCAAACAAAGGACTAGGAATGAATTCTGAGCTTCCTGGAGTGATTTACACTGGTTAATAATATTCAAATGTAAATAAATCTATCACATTGTTCGAGAAAAACATGTGAAACTGTGAAGAACACACCCTGCCCGCATCAACTTGTTTAATTCAATAGAATGTGGGACAGATTGGATGTTTCACAAATGACTGATGCTCCTAAGACTGCAGTTCAGCTCACACACACACACACACACACACACACACACACACACACACACACACACACACACACACACACACACACACACACACACACACACACACACACACACACACACACACACACACACACACACACACACACGACCAATTTAGCCAGGGCAATCTGACCACTTTCCGAGGCTCCTGGCAATTTGTAGGTCACAAAGCTCTCTGTGACCGCTGGTGTAGAGTTTAAGTCACTGCCACTTGCAGGTCAGTCTCGTACTGGACCACCCACACACCTGCACTTTGCAGGTTACTAATCACACCTGACCACCTACAGGACAATTCCCTTGACCCGTCCTGAATTTAACAGTTTTTAAACGCCTCCTAAAAGGCTCATGGGAAGCGCCGCGACAAAGCAAGCGCTTCAAATATTGATACTGCATCTCTCCGCCACATGCTGCACGTTTACTGGCTTGCTTACATGAACAGCCGTCTAAAGGAGGGTTGTACATTTGTCCTATGTCTGGAGATATATGGATCACACCGCAGAGCCCCCCTCCTCTCAGAGGCCTTCAATGAAATTTTTATGTGTGGTGTGTGTATGGGTGTTTTTGTGTGGGTTGCAAAAGGGGCTGCGTGTGTGAGCACCTGGCCTCCTGCATTATTTAAGCTCAGAAGCTTGCTCATAGAAAAGGAAGGGAAGTTTGAGGAGAAGACGAGGGAAACGCTGTGGGATAGTGGAGAGAAATTAGTTTTGACTCGAACGTTAGAGGGGGCATGCCCCATTTTTTTGGAGTAAGAAGCAGTAGGTGGTAGATTGGGATCAGAGGAGCAGTCAAGTCTTGATGGAAGGAGACTTTGACAGCCAGAATGTAAAATCATATTTATAAAGAAAGGTAAAAAAGCATGAAAGATGTCTCCAGCATCCCTTGTTCCATAGCTTTTAAGTTTGCAAGGCCTGGTGACCCCAAAGTTTCATATCACATAGCGACTCCCTTCTGATTTCTGCACTTTCCCTTCCTTTATCATGCTGAAACAAAATTTTATTCCTCCATCACCATGTGAGGTGACCTCCTGACCTGCCATTCCCTGTTATGTCCTGAGATGGGACATTAGTGCGTTTGTAAGCCTAATCCCACCGAGTGAGAAATCTCCCTGATGCACACCAGTGGCACACCTGACATCCTGCCCGAGGCTCCCGACAAAACCCCCTCTTGAAACATGGATGAGTCTGCCCACCGTATCTCCCTCTTTCCTTTCCTCTTCTGTCTCTCAAAAACTGACGCAAAGCTGAGAGCAGCCGCTTCAGTCTGTCTCAATAATTCAGCAGCAGAGCGAGGAGGGATAGGGGACTTTGAGGAGAGGCGAAGGATGGGAGGTGAGAGTCATGGAGGTAGGATGGAGACAAACAAGGGGAAAAGCATGAGGAAATGTGGGTGCACGGCGGAGCAGCGGTGGGGTGTGAGCCTGTGGGGGTAACGGACACACAAGTCTTGGCAGTTGTGTCCCACCTCAGGTCCCCCGACCTGCTGACTGGTCCAGGGAGCCAAGTGAGTGAGCCATGTAGTGTGGTGCTCAACCCCATCCACTGTGGTGTCAGGAACAAAGCCAGCAGCATTCTCCTCTGTGGAGGCTCCTATATCTTATTTACCCGTGTGTGTGATCCAACTGCCCCATCACAGGGACGACCACGCAACAATAACAACACATGGCTCAGAAACAGTCAAATCTGACAAAGTTTAATGGCAGCATGGAGAGGTCTGCAGGCGGCTTTGTTAACACTGGCTAGGAGGAAAGGGGAGTTCGCTGCACATGACGGCTCTTATTTCAAAAACCGAAACACGGAGGGTTGTGAAATGAACAATGCAGATTAATATGAAAGGTGTGTCGGTTATGGTTACGATTTAAGGGCTGGTAACCGTACGGCACGGGTCTCCCGGGCGAACAACGGGCATCGAGACAGAGACACGCAGACAAAGGGATCGTGGAGGGGCTACAGCTCTGGAGGCTAACACCGCTGCAACTTTTGTGGCGAAACGCACTTGAAAACCCCACGTATGAGTTTTTTTTTTCAAAGCGAACAACGGAGGCGACAACGAGGTGTTGGTGACCAGCACCGGTTCGTGCAACTCGGGGTGCGTGGAGGAAATCTGTACGGGCCACAAAAGTTATGAGGCGCAGCTCCCCCCCCCTCCTTCTCCTCCTCCTCGCCGCCCGGGCATCGCAGGAGAGGCTGTCCGCTGAGCGAGCGCACAAGCACGGGTACAATGCAGCCCGGAGACTCCTGGAACACGTCCCGGTGCTATTTTCTAACAAAGCTCCCCACAAACAGCTGTTTTCTATTTATACCTGCTGCTTCAACCGGGGGCGACACACACACACACACACACACACACAAAAGCTACGACTAGGGTTAGCTACAGCAGCGCTCCGAGAGCATTGTTCCTCCACACCGGACCCGAAGTGGGATCTCCCCCCCCCCACCCCGTCCGATGCTTCCCGGGTGGGGTGCCACATATCTCTGCATTACTGCTGGAAACACGTGCACAAGCAACCGTTCCAGAAAGTGCTGCAACTTTAACACAAACTACAAACTGTGTGCGTGTGTGTGTGTGTGAGAGAAAACAAGAGTGAAACTAGCAATATGTGTGTGTGAAGCTAGGAGTGGGGGCTAACTTTAGCAGTCATGCCCGTGTAGTTGTAGGATGCAGGGGGGGAGAGAGAAAGAAGCTAACAACTAGCACAGCATCACTTCTTTAAAAATATAGCTTGCATGTTTAAAGTTTACAAAATAAAACAAAAAGCCAGTCGCTGCTGAAGGGATACCACCAGTTAGCAACTTTAGCCAGCTAGCACACTCCTTCTCCTTCTTCTCCTTCTTCTGCTGCTGCTGCTGCTGCTTCTTCTTCTTGACCCTGTTGTTGTGAGCGGCTGCAACAATTGACTTACTTTTCTCTCGCCTGGCTGTCGGAGGGGACCACAGCTCCTTTGCCCTTGCCGTACATCTTGGAAGCCGCGCTGGTACTTTACGTTATCCCACTCGACACCTGTCAAAGAAAGCTACCAGGAAAACCTACTATCTCCATAGCTACCCGGTCAGTGTTGTCTCCCTCTCTCTCCCCTGCGCTCTCCTCGCTCCGGTTTCCTTTTCTTTTTTTTTTTTTTTTTTTTTTCTACATCCCCAACATTGCCCACAAATCAGGCAGGGTTTCAGCCGGAGGGGGGAACTTGAAACGGTCCGCTGGTGGAGCTTTTTTTTTTCAATCGCTGTTCCTGGATTCAGCTCACGCCCCCCCTGCTCTCGGCCGGTGGGGGCTTCTTAAAGGCGCAGCGGCTCCGTTTCTGTCGACTTCGCTCAAGTTCAAGTTTGTCTCCGAAGTTCAGGCCGCTCGTGTTCTCATGCCCGAGCTGAGTTGTGGATATTAACAGCTCTGATATGGTATGAATCCGCCATGTGATGTGTTCTAAAGGTGCACATTGACGAGAAGGGAGCTTGATTCGCCCTAAATCCTCACCTAGGTTGTTTTGTGTGTCCTTTTAGTGCTACTATGTCCAGTCCCAGTACTTATCGAGTGTCGCCATTGGAACAACCATCAACTCCAACCAAAAGTGTGTCATTATTGTTCAATCCTGACATTCAGACTGCCTATGAATGTCACTAAATACCTGACTGTATACAGTAACAGTAAAAAGGATGCATTTTTTTTACATGTAATACCTAGTTCCCAAACTGGAGACAGAGTTCTGACGCTTAACTCAGCCATGATGTTCTAATGGTGCTCATTTATGTTTTCTTTAACGAGAAGGGTCCAAATCCTCACCTATGTTGGTTTGTGTGTCCCTTTAGTGCTACTATGTTCAGTCCAAGTACTTATCTAGTGTCCTCAATGGGGCAACAATCAACCCCAACCAAAAAGTGCCTCATTATTGATCAATCCTGACCCTCAGACTGCCTCTATCCAAATAGATATCTAAATAACTGATCACATACAGTAACAGTAAAAAGGTGGTCATCTTTTCATGCAATACTTGGTTCTCAAACTGGGACCAAGTTCTGACGCGTTACTCAGCCATGATGTTCTAATGGTGCACATTGATGTTCTATTTAACGAGAAGGGCCCAATACTCGCCTAGGTTGTTTTGTGTGTCCCTTTAGTGCTGCTATGTTCAGTCCAAGTACTTATCTAGTGTCGTCATTGGAACAACCATCAACTTCAACCAAAAGTGCCTCATTATTCTACAACTTCATGCAGTAACTGTAAAAAGGATGAATCATATTTGTTTTTCATGTAATACTTGGTTGCCAAAGCGGGGTCCAGAGACCACCAAGGGTCACAACAAAGGTGGGAGCAGTTCCCAACTAACAAAGGGATCGTTTGAATTTGCTTTTATTCAATAATTTAATTTTGTTCTGTTATTTAATTCATAAGGAAAGATTCCACTGTCTGTATCTATTTTTGAGGACAAAACATGTCTGCTTTAGATGTTTTTGGAGATAGTAGAGAAAGTTTTAGACAAGCAGAAAGCTACAATATTGACGAAAAGTTTACTCCTGTTAGTCCACTTTGTTCTTTCTTATCATGTTTCCTGAATTAATCATTTGCAGTGTTTGTTAAGGCTCCTACATCGACTTTTTTACCATGTCTTTTTTTTGCCTCCAAAGGTTTCTGATAGTTACAGAACAGCATAAATTGTCTCGATTTCAATGTGGCCTTGGCATTTAACCAACATTAATGTAAATACATTTTCAGGTACACGACAGACACACACAATCATGAGGGGAAGGAAAAAAATCATTCTCAAACTGTTGCTATTTGTTGTGTTACTTGTAAAAACATCTGTAGATTACACAAGCACCTTCACACGCACACGTTGGCTTCCTGTTTTGTTAAAAAACAGAACTATTAATAGAGTTTATTAATTATTTATATGTTATTTACCCCGTAAATTGTTTGCTTGTGATGATGATACAGCTGCTGCAAATGTACTCATTTAATATCCGGGTATGATGCTGGCACTTGGCTGCGATGTATAAGTCGGTGTCATGTCCCTTTAAGAGTGCGTAGCAGGCAGTTGCAGAGTTTGTGTATGTGTGTGTGTGTGTGTGTGTGTGTGTGTGTGTGTGTGTGTGTGTGTGTGTGTGTGTGTGTGTGTGTGTGTGTGTGTGTGTGTGTGTGTGTGTGTGTGTGTAAGGCAGGGACAGGCAGTGTGTTCTCTTTTCATGCTACTTGCTGTGGGAAGGGCACAGCTGACTGTCTGTGTGTGTGTGTGTTTGTGTGTGTGTGAGAGAGAGAGAGAGAGAGAGAGAGAGAGAGAGAGAGAGAGAGAGAGAGAGAGAGAGAGAGAGAACACGTCTGCATGTATACGCTGGTGAAGCTTCTTTACATGAGAATACAAACACCTCACGATGAGCAGATGTACTATTAAAGCACGGAGGAATAATAAGAGCAAGAGAAGAAAGAAAGAACAGAAGCGAGAGGCATCTTCGATATAAATGGCAGGAATTTCCCCCCACTGAGTTCATGTATGTTACATATAGCAACACACATACTGACAGATGCAATAGATATAGAGTAACGTGATTTAAATAGTGACATACTGTAAACGTTAGCAATGTCCTCATGATTCGTGTAAGTTGAAACATATTTTAATTCACTCAAAAATGCAAAGCAAGAAAAATGCAAGAAAAACCCATTTGACTTCTTTTGTTTGAGCTTTGTGGATTTACATGTAGAATCATGTATTTATATTTACTGAAAACAACTGGTCTGATTCTGAATCATCATTTTATCATGTTCAATCTTAATCTTTTCATATTTACATGTATTTCAGATTACAATCACACTAAACTTTGAATACGCTGTTGTGTAGAAATTACATCGAGACCAAGATTCTCAGGTTGTTCTAGTGATAGCAAAACAATAAATGAAAATTCATACATTTCCCCCTTTTTGTCCAGATATAATTATCTCATAATCTCAGCAAGTGTATGAATATATTGCTTAATGAGCATAAAACATTTGAACATATCTCATAAACACTATCTGTTTATCAGGTGGTCAACCAAATTACTGTTATTGCAAAGTCATGATTATAAAGCCTGTTCGAACAGGATTGTGCTGTCATTTTCCAAAGGTTTTGTTTCCCCCTATTTAGAAGATTTGAGGCTGGTATTTTCATATTTATAAAGTATGAATCCCACTGAAAGGGGAAAAACTGCAGCATAGAGAAAATCAGTTGAATTTTTTAAACAAAGAAGGTTTAGTTAGTGAGAGAATGAGAACAGGAAGGAGAGAAAGTGATGGTGTACGTATCCTTTAAGCTCTAGACCACAAACTCTATCACTGTCTCATCATAGCGCCAGTATTGATCCAAGAACCCAATGATCCCCGGGAACACTGGCTCTTCCTTCTTTGCACAGAATCAACACAAACGGTGTCATTCTGTACTTCCTGTTGCCGTTAGTTCTGTTTTGCCAAATGCAGATAAGCAGATAAGCAGATAAGGTGTTTCTTCATTCCTGTCCATCCATCTTTCTTTCCCCACAAACTCACCGCACCAACCATCCAATGGTGTTTTTGTAGATTTTGTTTTAGTCAATGTCATTGTCAAAGATAATTTTGCAACTCATACCATGGACAATAACTGTAAACGTTCTGAATGTGCAATGATGCAATAATTTAGACTGTGTAGAGATGGCGTCACCACAAGCCAAAATATCCAAGCCAAAGCTTGCACTTGACCAATGATAGACAGTGTCAGCGGACGTTTCACTCTGTTTTCATAGCATCAAATAACTAACCAGAAGGGCACTAGTAGAGCGCATTCCTACACCAAGGCTAACGCCCTATCCAACCATGTTATAGAAATGAAGATAATTTCCTGGATCCTCTCGTTTATCTGGATTTACTCCATTTCCTAGATGATGGAAATTGGTTTGTAGTTGTTTTAGTGTAATCCTGCAAACTAACAAACAGATAAACATATGCCAATGAAAACACAACCTCCTTCACTAAGGTCATCACAACTAAACTTTTACATTAACACTTGAATATACATCAGTGTGATAACAACTAACTAAAAGTACAGAAAAAATATGTTTGGTCCATATCCCATCTGCTAACATGGAGGAAGCAAGGTTTATGACCTATACTGCAACCAGCCATAGGGGGACCATCCAAATGATTGGGCCCACTTTTGGGGACCTGTTATGTTGTCCGTCTATATGCATTCTTTATTATTTTTCCATAATAGTGAAATCATGTGGAGCTGATTTAGAATAGGCCAGATTACGTTAACTATGTCAATAACATGCCACTGCCATGATTGTTCCCATCACCTCTCACAGCCTCCTGTAAACTCAAATTGTATTTCCCACATTTGTTTGATATGATCAAATAGATTTGATTTGTCAAGTTTTCTTTGGTCTGAACAAATTATATTAACCCTTCAATAGTCCCACAACAGGGAAAATGGCTTTTTACAGTACTTGCACTGTACCAAGTTGTAAACGCAGATTTTTGCATGTGCCAATGGCTGGATTTGAACGCATGTTAATTTGCCCTCATTATTTGGTATTCGGCACCTGGCCACAAACTTCATTATCATTACCATCCCTCTCTCCATTCTCTCCTATCTCCGTCCCCCTCTCGCTTTTCCCACTGGTATCTTTCTCTCCATCTTGCCTCATCACTCGCTTCCTCCTTCTCCTCCACATCGTCGTCCTCTCCTCTGACCCACTTTCCTGCCTTCTTGCCACTATCTTCCTCTGTTCTTGTTCGTGCACCCACAGCCTTCATCTCTCTCTATCTCTCCTCCCCCAATTCCCTTCTTCCACCATTTCAGTCTTTCCTCCTCTTGTCTCCTGCTTCTGCTCGTGCTTCTCCACCCGTCACACTCCTCCTTCTGTTCCTTCTCTTGCCTCCTTCCTTCAGCACCTTCACTCATCCTCTTCTTTTCTCCCCAGTGCATCTCCATCCCTCCATTCTTACGCAGCCTTACTGAATATTCTCCCTTCTTCTCCAAGCCTTTCTCTCAATCTTATATTCATCACTCTTGCTCTTCTCTCATATCCTCTACCTTCTCCCTTTTCCTTCTCGTTTGTGCCCTTCTCCCTTGTCTTCCCACCTTGTTTCCCCCACCTCCTCCTTTCTCCTCCTCCTTCCTCCTCCTCCTCCTCCTCTCTCCTTCCACCTTGAGTCATTTCGTGCTCTCTGTGCTCCCCGCACTACACCACGGAGCCACTCAGGACAGACATTCATCAGCGGCCTGAGATGATAGATGCTGCTCACCTCAGCTCCAGCAGCCAGTTAGCCTGGGGTGATGCCTTATGCATACAGATATCACCTGGCTAGCTGTAGTCTACCGGTGCAACCAGGATCGAATATACACAAATGCTCTCAAATGTACACACACACACACACACACACACACACTCAGCGCTTGCCTGGTGTCTAAGACTCGCTCTGTGAGGAAAAGAAAAACTTTAGTGCGTGCAAGAATTTATTGCTAACTATATTTGCACTTTGATAAAGTCTGCAGGCAATAGTGTTCGAATGGATTTTACGTGTATGAGTGTGCACATGTGTGTGTGCACTGGAGATTGTTATGAATGTAAATTTCAGGGGAGTTAGGTTAATTGGGTCTGAAAAAGAGGTGGGTGTGTCTCTCTCCTCTATGACAGGCTTATTTACATAGCAAAGCTGTAATTACCCTAACGAAGCCCCTATCCTATCAGTGAGAGTGCACACACACACACACACGCACATGCAAGCACACACACAAACACACGTGTCCAATCCCCAAACAGGTTTGAGCTCAATCGTGCCAAACCTGTATTTTTCATCACTCCAGATCCCTCTCAGAAGCACATTCCATTCACATGTTCATTTCTAATTGAATGGCATCATTTGCCGCGCCAATCAGTCGGTTTGTTGCAATTTCTGTATCAGAGTTCATTGGCTTCTAAGAGAGAGACGTGGGACCCATTCCAGCACTTAGCTATCACTTCCTTCCTCCCCCCCGCCCCAAAGTATTCTTTTGTAAAAACAGGCTTTTTCCTTTGTGAGTTGTGGTTAATGCGGCAAAAAATAAGATCTGCTTTGTGTGATATCAATTAAATTCCAGATTCCAAATCATTGTTACAGAAAAATGAGAGGGTGCGAGAATTGAACTGACATTTGGAGGAATCGTTATCCAGCCAACTGAAAGATAATTAGAACCCAGATTTATCAAGCAACCCCACAAATATTTGACATTGTTCTGTTATCACTGTGTTATTTTCATACAGGGTGTCTATGTTGATCCCAACCATAGACTGTATGTAAAGATGGACGATAGGTATATGGATGTTACACGTCAAATACATTTTTCTCAAAGATGGTTTCTGTCATTTTTGGTTGTAATGTTTATTCAAGTGCTTGTGTTTCTGAAGAGTTTGTTTTAATTAGTAATGATGCTATAAATCCAGGGGTGAGATGTCATGATTGACAGCTGAGACTGACTTGCAATTGGTCGAGTATGGGTAATGATGTGACCTCGCTGCCACAGCTTCATCCCCTGTGGCTTTTCTGTGTAGAAATGATTCCATATGTCCAATACGGCGACGTTTGCATCCGGGAGTTTTTAGCTTCATTTCTGGATATTTCAAGGGATTGGAGACACATAATATAGACCCAACATCGAGGTTTGGAACAAATGACTCGCGAGATAAATCGGACGAGATGCTTGATATAGTTGAAAACTAGACTAGGAAGCAGAGTAGGATCACCTGACTAACAAAACAAAACTGTTTCAACTTTCCTCCACTGGTATCCAGCCATGCAGACATATTTGCTGAGGGTTTTGAGATATCCCTTTGTGTAGGTGTGTACAGGTGAATTTCTAGGTGACACAATTGCGTCATGAATGAATTTGGCAATACAAAACACGCAAATACACGCAAATTCTCCCTGGAAGATGCAAATTTGTACGTTTAGTGTTTGAAAAACAGTTTGCGTGTATCCCAGAGCTGCATGACAGCATCTCCCAGGCACGGAAAAAAGAAAAGAGATTAGAACACAATAACAGAAAGAGCAGGAGTTCCTGATCAGAAACAGAAAACACAGGTAGGTTAATACATCACTGCAGCTTATGGCTGTACCTTTAGTTTGCACCCTGGCTGTTAACAGAGAAGAAACATGGACCTCAGAGACAATCCAGTGTTTGAAAATGTGTGATTATAGCAAAGCAAAAATTCTATATATAAACTGTGATGTGGATATCTTCACAGACAAAAGTTTTACTACACTTTCGATACCTGAACACACCCAACAAATACAATTGAGAAAAAAATGGTGTAATGGTTGTTTGGCTAGTTTATCCACGAGGCAAAGGAAGATGTAAGCAATGCTAGCAGGAGCAGGAAGCCGGGGTAAACTGTCAGCAACCAAAGATTCTGACATCCAACGGGTGAGATCTGACGCCTCGTTACAAAGTTTGGGTTTACAAACTAGGATCTCAGCAGCCGAGAACTAAACTAGGTCAGTGTCGAGTTGAGATGGAGTCAAGACGGAGCTTCGAATACCCAAATTTGAATACCCAAGTAATCGTGAAACTACTTAAAACAATGTCAGACCTCAGTGTTAGACCCTTTTAACACTGAAGTCAGTATGATGCAGTAGAACTGGTTTTCAAATAATGTTATTTAAATAAATTGAGTAACAGTTCCATGTCAACAGAGATTTCATTCCATTCAATCCCATTGATATGCTGGTGGTTCAACATTTAGATGCAAATATCTGTGGTGGAGAAGCATGAGCTGCTTTCAGACATGTTCTGAAGTCCGGACATTGTCCTGAAATAATCTGGAGAGGCCGTATGTGAGAATGCAAATGTCATTTTCAGGAACTTCCCTTTCAGCCTCCTTGTCTGGAGAATTCACAGCCAGTGAATTGGAATGTCGATGACACTAACAGGCGATGGATGCAAAAGGGGGAAATACAACAAAACAAATCACAAAACACAAAAAAATCCTGCATGATCTACCCAGGCACCACCCCTAGCATTAGTGTTCTGGAGATTTTGTGTGAAACGTAAACTCCCGAAAATATCTATGGGTTCTATTTGTAATTTTGGGTGATCTGTTCTCATCGTGTCTTTACATCCAGACATCTATTCGCCCAGTTGTCAACTGAAGCCCACAAAACCAATTGTTCCTGTTTGATTGTGTTTGGGAATTTTATGTTGGATTCTGAACCAAAACCCAAAACCAGCATGGTTACCGCGGCAGCGCCCAGTCCTCCCATCCTCTCCCTTTCCCTCTCTCTCTCTGCACTTCCTATTCCAACAGGAATTTAATCTTTCAAGCCATCGTTGTTTTTCCTCTCCCCTATTTTTACTGCTGCTGCTGCTGCTGCTGCTTGGAAGACCACAGACTGCCTCTGTATGCTGATGCCCCCCTCCACCACCTCTACCACCACCACCACCCCCATCCCCTCCTCTCCTCTCTCTCTCTCTCTCTCTCTCTCTCTCTCTCTCTCTCTCTCTCTCTCTCTCTTTCTGTATCTCTATTTGTCTTACTCTCTCTCTCTTATGCTTCCCCTGTCTCTCTGCACATCTCTCCTCCTCTGCTCTCTGTCCTCATCTCTCCTCCCTCCTTCTCCTCCTCACTTGTTCTCCTCTCTACTTTTTCGCTCCTTCGCTCCTTCCCCTCCTGTACCCCCCCACACCCATCCACCCATCCACCCACCACACACACACACACACACATGCACACACATACATGCACGAACACACATGCACGCACACACATACACTTTTCCTTTTTTCTCCCTCCTGCCTCCCTCCTGTCTATCTGCTGTTTCTTAGCTCTGCTGTACGTGCCACAGATTCAGATGGCAGTTAAATGTTAGACAGAGACAAACACGGAGACACATGCATGCAATTACATGCTCTCACACACACACACACACACACACACACACACACACACACACACACACACAATGCATATGCAGACCATAAACTGCATGCACGAACGGAGACTACAGACACACACAAAGCGCCCGTACACACCTGCACGCACATGTGTGTACCTTAACATGTATAAATACACACTCTTGTGTCATATGCGTTCAAGTATTTCAGTCACCTCCCTCAGTCAGTTTAGCGGGGAGGATATTACTCTTGGAGCACAAAGCTATCAGAAAACAGAATGCAGGAAATATTAATGAGAGCGGAGACTTTTCAGAGAGATTAAAAATGAAGAAAGGGGGAGTTGTCGAAGAAGTTGGAATATGGTGCAGTGAAGCAAAAAGTCAACTTTTCAGGTGTGGGTACGCACATTGCCATGAAAGTATATGATACTATTTGTGTGTTTTGACTGTTTTATCGTTGTGGCTGAGAGGGAGGGAGACGGCGACACCAGGAGAAATAGAAAGGGGGGAGGAAGGGAGCATGGCGTAGAGGGAGAAACAGAGAGGAAAGAGGTCAGTCTAAGCTTATGAAACATTTTCTAACCTAGTCGGCCTATTTCTGACAGGGCAGGACTGTGGACTTACAGTCAGACACAAGTTCCCAGGGTTGACAGCGACATGCCTTCAGGGGCTGACACACATAAACTCACAGGAGGAGATTCACACACGTAGAGCGCAGAAAGCATCTGAGATACTGTATAAACATGTGCGTTCAAAAGCCAGACACTTAAAACACCGGAAACTCATCTCAACATGGAAAACCAAGGTTTAACTTCAAAAGTCCATGGACTTCTGTTTAAGTTTCAAATACATTCAAATTCAAATACATGCTACATATCATAAATAATGAAAATACACCTTTTTCTGTTTTTACTGGAATACACAAACAAACATTTAGCAAAATACGGGTATTCAATTTCTTTCTTGGGCCGTTTTCACACCTGAAAATACGAACCAAGGTTCATGTCTTTGTTGTATTGTTTACATTAGATCTGATTAGTTTTAGTTTCCCAGTGCAAGTTAGGGAGCAGACTAAAGACTGGGCTGGTTCTACCTAGACCTGACATTGATTGGTTTGTAGATGGGTGGGCATCTGACGTCAGCTGATTGTAAATTAGTCTTTTTTTGTATTCTTGTATTCTAAAATGCATTTAAAAATCTGTTTGAATGGTGAAAATGATTGAATGAGTTAATTTAGTTCATTTCGTATTGGTAATTAGTTAGATTGGTATTTTATAGACCAAACTATAAGGTCAGAGGGTCTGTACCAAACAAGGTAGGTGTGAAAGAGTCCTTTGAGTCAGATGAGAAGATGTGACCGCTCTTATATCTGTGGAGCTGGACATATTAGCTTAGCTTAGCATAAAGACTGATCACAAAGGGAAACAGTTAGCCTTGCTGAGTCCAAAGTTGAAAAAACCACTCACCTATATCAGCACCTTTAAAGCTCGACAATTAACATGTATCGTGTTTCTCAAACTCCTCGTGACAGGAAAATACCAGGAAGGAACAACCACCAGTGTTGTATTAATAGTTACACCAACAACTTCCCCTGAAGCCACAAATGGTTGCCTTTACCTTTTGTCACTGTATGGAATAAACTAATACGTTGTATACAAACTTTGTACATTGTTGTTTTTCTCATCCAACTCTCGAAAACAAAAACAATGAAAACATGTGGAATAAGTCATATAGTAGTTTTTAACCTTTTTAAACTACGCTGCAGAGACTCATCTGTGAAGACTACATTTTAATTTGCAATCAGTTGTGTTTTGGGGGCTAATTTCCATCTCTGTCTACTGCTGTCAGATTAAATAATAATGTCAGAGTAGGATATAATCATAAATAATATCAAGGTTTTGGTGATATGGCTTTGCATGTTATATGTGTTCTTATATGTTTCAATATCATGGGTAAATGTGGAGACCGTCTCCTTTGACCCCGCACATTAATTATTTAGTATTGTAGAGTATTTTCTGAGGGTTTTGAATTCATGCACTGACATGTCGACACACAGCTGACACACTTAAAGCACAATGAAATTAAGAGACAAATTAAATCTGAAAACTTTCATATGGGAAAAAAAAAGCGATAGAATGGCTCATTTTGAAGAAGAGAAATATTTCCTCATATCACCAACTGTTTAGTGACCAGGAAAATGTAACCGATCATAAGCTCATACCTCATAAAAGTGGAGTTAAGCTGCTAACATGCATTTTACCGTACATGCACCCTGCTGCTATGAGTGAATAACAGATATGGAGCCCGGTGTAAGTTCAATGAGTAAAATTGTTTTTTCACGTGTTTAGCTTCTCTTATTTTATGCCTTTTCTTTTCCCTGCCTCGTTCTATTTCCTGTGGGTTCTCCTTCTGTTCACTTCAACCATTCCACCTCTGTTCAAATCATCTTGTAGCTGTCAGAGTTCGAAAACTGCTCCTTCCTGTGCTGTCGGATTAATTTCAATGTCCAAGTGATGCCGGAACAAAGACCAAAACTGAAAGGAATGGAATGTTTACACAGCAAAATAAAGAGTTTACCATAATCAGATAATGCAGTGATTGTTTTTTTTACAGATAATATTTAGCTCTAGGAATTTCAAATGTATCTGTGCTGGAAAAAACTCTGTATCCTTCATCTCTGCGTCATTCCTGAACATTTACATGAAACATGTTCAGCTGAAAACGTCAAGCTGCTGTTTTCTCTGACATTACTTGAATTCAGAAACTGTCCAATAAAGCAATAAATATAAGTGTATTCAGTAAAAATATAACGTAGACAAATTCTTCACCTTCACATGGGGCCAACACTTCATTCAACGCACTACAAAAGCATAAGTCATACATTTTATATGGATTCATCTGTGGGGCAATTTTCTTTTTTCTTCTGCTTTTGTGTGAAGAATTCATAGCATAAAGTGCTCACAGTCTTTTATTTACATTTGACCCGAGCGCCAGCGATAGAAACATATGTTGACGTGGATGTCAAATTGGATCCAGATTGCGTGTCCTCTAGAAAACGTTTGAACAGTTACACGACCTTTTTTCTTATTTTTTCATCAGAGACACAAGCACGGGTGTGCGGTGGTATAATTGGCTGCGTAGACAGTCTACAGATGTTATTTTCTTTCAACTAGCTAGAGTAATTTTAGATGCTGTTTTTCTGTCACCTTCAGAACGGTGTGGCCTGCATTCTTTTCTCAAGTGACCATGACGACTTTTCCATTCACAGTCCTCTAACCGCTCTTAATATTATAAAAAACTGTCACTGTGGGAGTGCATTGAATTGCGTTCTTTTGTGAATGTATCGTGTTGTCATGGCTTTAGAATAAGTATTCACCAAATAATAAACAATAATAATAAATTCACCACAGTTTAAAAGTTTTTGTGGTGATACCTCAAAGTTCGAGCCTTCTAGATAATCTAAATTATATTAGGATTGTTAACTCTGATGATCCCAGCTTTGTTTAAAATAAATCACGTTCCACCAGTTTGGTACGGTGGATACTTCCCTAACACTACAATACCCATAAGCCTCGGCTGCTGTTGCTATGGGGAAAGTCAAAGGCAGAAATCAGAGCTGTAGCAAAATAGAAAAAAGATGCCTCATTGTAGGGAACTGAGAACAAACACCACACATAGTTGGCAAAATTCCTCCAGAATCTGAAAATGAAGAAAACTCTAAATATTTCATGAGCTTTCTACCAAGTGTTATATTTAGCGATTGCTCATTTTTGGAGGAACATACGACCAAATTTCAAGGAAGATTGGTGATATCTCTCTTTTTATTTTTATTTTCACTGGCCTGCACGTTTCATCAGCCAACCAGTTATTTTTAAGACACTTGCTCATCTGTTCTACTGATGATTCAGCCGGGAGACGTTCATGCCCATCCAAGTGTAAATGCACCAAGACAATGAAACTGAACAGAGCGCCAAAAAATAATCAACTTTACAATTCGATAATCGTAAAGCTGCACTAATCAATATTTTATAGACCTGCTGTGTATTGACATATTGCTTATTGAGACAAACCCACAGCTAATGATTTTCTGACTCTGCAGTTCCTTCAGCTCTACATTCCACTGAAATGTCTTTCAGCCCCTTGTTTTGGTTTCGGAGGCTCCGACTTTACTGTTTTGGTTCAGTTTGCTGCTCTCATCTCCCGCCGCAGCAAGCACCTGTTTTTATTTAAGCCCGCTGAACACAAGCCACCTAGAAACAAAAAACAGAGAGACAGAGTTAGCGACTAGCCGGTGAGCAAGGTAAAGCAGTTAGCGACTTAGGAGCCAGTTCCAATTCTTTTAGTGGAGACAGACACAGAGCAGGAGAGTGAATATTAAACTTAAATCAAGATTAACGCTTTTTTTGCTAATGCTAGTCATATTGCTCCATGTCTGCTAAATATTTAAATCATAGACTGTATGTTAAGCTGGATGATGTGACAGCTCCAAAAGTGAAGCCAAATTGTTTTGTTCACCCCCTGGTGGCTGGCTGCAATAAAGGTCATAAACCCCGCCTCCTCCATGATATTGGTTGGAACATGGGCTAAAATAAATAGTCACATACGTGTCAAAAATATGTTTGGTCTTAATTAGTCATTTGATGTTATAAAAACAGGGTGAAACTTCACGATTAGCCTGAGCTTCACACACTACTGTGCAGACAAATAACGTCAATAGTGCAAGATGAAAGCTCCAGTATCTGAGATATTTTAGCTTCAGTTTTGTACAAATGGAGAAAGTGGAGATGTGTCGTCCAACTTTAGTCACAGTTTAAGGTGTAAACAGGCAAATAAACAGGCAACTGTTTGCTAGCAGGTAGCCCAGCTATATCATTAGTCCATACTGTGTGATGTTTCGCTTGCTGCGGAGAAAACAAAATTGGCACTGGTTTACATCTAGAAAACCAACACATTTTTACATCTAAGTCTGTTTTTGGGTCATCTGGAGTAGCTTACTACTGCACATATGGAAAAACAACTTTATTGTCCATACTGCAATTTAATTTCCCGGCGGTTTTGCTCCTCCTTAGATTTCCCCCCTTTTCTTCCTGTTGAAGCTTTTGGGGAGTTTTTCCCAAATCAAGGGTTTTAAGATAGAGGCCTATACAAGAAAAAGATACTTGACTTACTCGAGATTTCTTGCCCACACACGTATAGCAGTTAGGGGCTAGCTCCGACTAACATAACCCACATGTGATATGCTAGTAGCAGCTAATGTAGCCCCCAACTGCTACTTACACGTGTTATGCTAGTAGCAGCTAATTTAGCCCCTAGCTGCTATTTGGGTGTCTTATGTCGTGTTCCATTAAACCTCAGAGCTCAGAATTACAGAGCCCCAAGTCGGGAGTTGCAACTGGAACGTCCCCCAAAGTCGGAATTTTGACTCGGAAGGTCGGGGGAACCTCACCACCCCCGACTTCGAAAACCAAGATGGGTGCTCTGTGTATCAACAGTAGTGAAAGTAGTGAAGTAGTATTTATCTACTTCTGTCATCAAATTTGTCGTACACATCGTACTGTTCTTGTGCAACTGGAACATTTTCAAGTCGGGTTATTCGGTTGTGACATCAGTCCGAGGTTCCGAGCTCCAAGGTGTAACGGAACACGACATAACAGCTAGGGGCTACATTAGCTGCTCCTAGCATAACACACCCAAACTTCCGACCAAACTACCGGCGGTTAAGTTGCATTGTGGGCAATGTAGGCATCAGATTTTGACAATAAAGACAAATGCATTGAAAAAAAGTTGTCTTTGCAGATTGCTTGGACCTGAAATCCTTCTTCTGTTAGTTTTAAACATTGATTTATTTGGAAGACTGTTGTTTTCTTACTTCAGGGCGTGTGCAGGTCATTGAACGAACCCCTGATCATTCACAGTGTATTCAGATCCCTGTCAGTTAGTACGAGGGCAACACTGATTCTTCTGGAGGTCAACAGGAAACAACTTTAGAAATGGACCCAAATGTCAATATATAAAACAGTGTGTGTGTGTGTGTGTGTGTGTGTGTGTGTGTGTGTGTGTGTGTGTGTGTGTGTGTGTGTGTGTGTGTGTGTGTGTGTGTGTGTGTGTGTCTGTGTGTGTGTGTGTAGCAGGTTTATGAGCTGCTCTGCTATTGTCCTGGATGAAGAGTTTTGTCTGAAGGTTTGGATACATGTGTTGTTGACTGTCTCGCCCCTCGGCCAAAACTACAGGGCCTCCTCTCCCCCCTGCACTGGGCCCCTCAACCTCTCTCTCTCTTTCTCTCTTTCTCTTATTCTCAGCCATTCACTCTATCCTCCCTGTCGATCTTCTGCTGTCTCTCCCTCTCCACTCGCTCCCCTTTTCTTTCCCTGCTCCTCCACACACACGCACACACACACACACACACACACACACACACACACACACACACACACACACACACACACACACACACACACACACACACACACCTCTTCTATCCGTTTGCCCGTGCTCACTGCCCATATCTTTCTCCTTTCTCTCTATTCACCCCCTTCCTTGCGTTCCCTCCTCCCCCTTCGCCTTCCACCCCCCCACCAACCCCCAATCCTTCTGAAACTGTGTGCTCTGCCACGCGCACACACGCACAAACACACACACACACACTTACATGCACACACACACACACACACAAACACACATACACGAACAGAGCGTGCCTCAGTCAGCGAGTTAAGAACAACTCCTAGGGAGGTAAAGCACCAGTTTGTGTGTCTGTGTCTGTGTGTGTGTGTTGTGTGTGTGTGTGTGTGTGTGTGTGTGTGTGTGTGTGTGTGTGTGTGTGTGTGTGTACGTGCGTGCACATGCGTGTTAATGCGGAACGTGCATGGGGGTGGGGGTTAGCATGTTTTTGTGTGTCTGTGCTGCTGACTCACATGATCCCCATTAGAGGCTGGCGGGAGTAGACACACACACACACACACACACACACACACACACACACACACACACACACACACACACACACACACACACACACACACACACTTTCATCCACACCCACACACAAACTCATACTCACTCATATACATACACTCACACACTCTCGTGCACACATGTACATGCAGGTATACATGCATCCTGCACACACATGCACAGTGGGGTTCTGTGGGGCCTGATCCCAGTTCGACCCTGAGGCTTTTCCTCCAACATGAGGCAGATGTTGGAATCGGTTTCTGAAAAAAATTTTGAGCGTTTTCGTCGGGAAAGGAACAGGTTCTCTGACACTAAAACCAACCGTGTTCTGGCCACTTAAACCTGCTTTTCTAAAGCCACGGCAACACTGAGAATCGGGGGTGGGGTGATGTCATCCCCATGTAAAACCTAACATCATTCTTTAGACAACCACAAGCGTCCTGAGAAACCAGATGCGTAGTGAGCAAGGAGGAGAGGCTTGGTAAAAATGATAGAATTAAGAGTAAAAGCCTCATCCGTCAGTCAGCTGATGGTTTACTGGCAACATAATTCATGAGAAATCACAAAGATTGAAAAGTTTGTGAGGACAAGGTGAGAGTGCAAAGCCAAAATGTGGACAGATATGGACAAATCCATGTTCTCTTGAATAATGGAACAGATCCCTCACTGGGGACCACAAAGAAGTCAACACAAGGCCTCAAAAACAGCAGTGGGGTAATTTTTTTATTTGTTCAGACCTGACATCAGAAATAGTCGATTAAAAACATGACTGAGGAACTGACATATTTGATACAATGTTGCATTTGTTGTTGATACATTCCAGAATTGATTGATACAGATTGATGGAACCTGTTCTTTACGGTACAATGTAATGACTGTGTAATCTGGGTCTTTTTATTCTGACCGTAGAAATCGTTTGGGTCCAACAAGTGTTCACTTGGTTGAATGGCTGACGTGTGACAATAGCTGAAAGATTAATGGATCTTCATGAGGGTCAGATTTAGGGTCTTTCTAATCAGGTTATTCTTGGGTGTAAGAATGTGACAACTCTGCTCTGGAGAAAAATAATATGTCGGATGATACTTTAAGTTTTGGCAAATGGCTTCAATGGTTGCTGCAATTGTTCTGTACATAGGCTACACTGTGCAATTATTGTAATTCTATACTTACACCAGAGAGATGTATCTTTCTCGGTCTATCAGTGACAACCAAGTCATGCCAAACAACCTGAACTCACCTGGTTTCTTAAGTCAACCTGAAGAGAACGCACACCCAATGTAACCGACCCAGCATTTTTTCTATTTGTCACAGTCAATGCATTCTTTTCATACAAGTGGCTGCAATATCAAGAACTAAGCAGAGCTAGGATCAGACCTTCGATAGACACTCTATAGGATGCTGGAAAAAAGAACAGTATCTATTAACCTAACACGCAAATTGAAATGAATTGAGTTTTTTCAAACTAAATTGAGCAATTGTGTCAACACATAACTTTAAGTTCAACAAACTTAATACATTTGTTTTACCAACTGAAGTTTTAAGTTGGTCCAACAATTTTTTTTTTCATTTATTATCTGTTAATCTAAAATATTTTAACCTACAGCCGTTGGAGTAAAGCAAAAAATGGGAAATACTATCTTCCTTATATTTAATTTATTGTATTAATTCGCTAGCAACACAGCAGTGTAACACATTATAGATTAATGTTAAGTCATTACTATATGGTTCTTGTTAAGAATAAAAGATTCATGAAATAATACAGAGACAAAGCAACACAGGTAGACTTGGGGTTAAATGTATAATAGAGGAATGCTGCTTACAATCCCTGTCTAAATAATATTCTCTTGTGACGTCCAGATCATGTTCTGTTCAAAGCTAATAATAACTCTTCTTTTGTGCAATTCTTAGCATGCATTTACTCAGCCAGTCAGTCTATACATTCTGTAATTATCATTATCATTATCATTATCATTGTATTATTGTATTTTTACATTCAGGATCTCAGGAAGACTAGAGGCATATATGTGCTTCCAATGGGGATCCTTATATAAACTAAACTGAACTGTCCCCTATTCTTACAAAGAATTCAATTTATTTTCACATAGGATTCACATGAGCCAGTGGAGAGATGTAATCCAGAATTACTGTTTGAATTTTTAGATAATTCCTATCAGGATTAATATGTTTTCCGTCCAGTCTCTTTTTCACTGTATCTGAACAAGTTACTACAACACAATCAACATTACCTTCTGATGCTGCTTCACAATAAAAGCATTCAGCCGGTGAAACACTCAGAGCCTTTTATTGTGAAGCAGTAATAGGAGGCACAGAGGTTTGCAGTTGCTATTCTGTTTTATTCCTGACAAAGCAGCAGATTTCTTTGTTTTAATACATCAGGAACCATCTATCGCCTGGATCAGTATGGGCCATAAATTATTTTCCGTGTTAGTGGATGGGACATGGATCAAACAAAAAAGTTAATATACAAGATGAATAATTTTTTCTCCAAGAAGATTTTCTGTAGTTGTTATCACACTGATGTTTGTTGAGTGTTACATTTTTCGGGTATATTTGGTTTTAATTAGTTATTTGATGCTTTAAAATTAGGTGAAATGTCACGATTGACAGCTGAGACCGACTCACGATTGGTCAAGCGTGTGTATCGCCAGGACTTCAAAACTATGGCTCCATCTGTCAATCACTACAGCACTGACTCTGGCTCCAAATGCACAAGATGGCAGCTTTCAAATCTGGGACATTTTGGCCTCATTTCTCGATAGTGGGAGGAAGTGGAGACACGTCATCCATCTTCAAATACAATCTATGCTTTGGTCTCTAGGAAGAAGCCGGACAAACTGGAGAAAATGTGGCGAGAACAACGTGCAAACTCCACACAGAAAGGCCCCAGCCAGCCAGTCAAGTTTGAATCCAGAACCTATTTGCTGTTCTAAACACTGCACCACTGTGCCACCCAAGTTTGTAATATACACAACAATATTTGAACAAAGTTAGAAAAAAACTGTAAAACCCTCAGGGCTGAAACCTCATCCTACATGTTCCACTGTTATATCGATTCACAATGACACAGAGTTCAGATAATATACATCAGTGTCTAAAACCAAGACTCTCTAGTTTGTAAAATAAAATAAAGAACAAACTTGATTACTGTATCTGCTCTGCTTTTGGTGTCATTACTTCCTTAAACATTCATTTTACAGCATCACTGGGTCATTTACAGTCGACAGTGACACGGACGGACAGAGACAGAGCAGATAATGTGATTCCAGAAGCCACATCCACAGCCAGAGCGTTGCAACTCCAGAGTATGTAACTTCATTTATACATTGTTATTGTCATAACTTTTTAAAGCCCGGAGATGCTCACTTAATAACAAATCTCTGTTCTGACGTGTGGAAGTGAAAAAAAAAGGCTGGTTTCATCGGTTCCAAGCGTCATAAATCCTAAGAAGATTAAAGAGGTTATGAAGATCATGTAAGGTCATAAAGAGAAAAACAACCACAGGATTCACAACAATATATCACTCAATACAAATGTTAAAGAAAATATGTCTCGTATTATATTTTAAAAAAATTACGTAAGAATGAAAATAAATTAGGGTTCTTTCAGATTTTATCATTATTAACAAATCCATGTGCCTATATTGAGCTTTAAATGAGAAATATAATTAGTATAACATCTTATTTATAGAAGATATCGCGGCATTAGTCGATTTTGAGTTGGATGCTAAAGGATTTTTGTTGCATGAGACATTCAAAATCTGAACTGGGGAGGATCTGGATCCGAGTTGCAACAACTGGAGCAAAGGAATATTGACCTGGTTAATTGGCGCTGACACATTGCGAGGAGTATGGGAGTGTCACACCGGGTCCTGGGGAAACCATAACAGCAGCTCGCATATTACAGCGTAGATAAGACAGGCTGCACGACGGCAGACTAAACATAAACACTGCAGGTATACATTCAGAGCCGAGGAATCTTTCCACTGCGGCAGCCCGGCAAAGTTGGGAACAGCTGACGTTCAAAGTGGAGCACGGGCTGATTCTGGGCAGAAGATTCGACACAGATGTAAAAAAAAACAACAACAACAGCGATATGAAGAGCGAATGGCCAATACCTGCCTCGCTGCTGTAGCATGTACAGATTTCCATATACTGTGCCAATATACGCAACAGTAGCAGAAAAAACAAAGGCAGCATGAGAGATAATCAGTCTTAAGTCCTCATCTAAACTACACCCGGTCTGTCCAATGCCTGCTGGCCCTGGGGATTGTGCTGGAGTTTTAATCCACTTAAAAGCAGAGGACCTCTGCTGCTGTTTCCAAGGGGCTTGACCCATGTTGCATGTGCACACACGCAGACACACATGCACAAAAAATAATCAGCAGCAGCACACGTAAGCAGCACTGCGCACAAATTCAGCCACCTCGCTTGAACAGCATTTTTTCTTATTATCCACACATACAGTATTAGGACAAAAGCACAAATGGATGCATGGGTTCCACAAAAGGGCGTTCCCGGCGTTCTGAGGCGTATTGATCATGAAATGTATGATAAATATGTTGAGTGGCTGAGTCTGTTAGGTCGACTCGACACCGGGGCCCACAATGAAAACTCTAATTTAAACCTCTATAGAGGGCTGATGGATTGCCGAGGCACAACCCAACGCTGCCTGGATTTATTGAGGAGGGGTCAACAGTCACTCCAGCGTTGTTCAACTCCACTTTCAGAAGCAGGTCTGTTACAGTAGCGTGTGTGTGTGCGTGTCTTTCTATAGCTATGAGGGCCAATTGTGGTTCAATACCATCATTGTGAGGACACTTTGACATTGTGAGGACATTTCACCAGTCCTCACAAACGGTTGAGACTTGGTTTGAGGGTTAGAATTAGGTTTAGGTAAGGCCTTTAGCTGTGATGGTTAAGGTTAGGGTAAAGGGCTAAGGAATGCATTATGTCAACGAGTGTCCTCACAACTATAGAGGGACAACTGTGTGTTTGTGTGTGTGTGTGTGTGTTTGCGTGAGATATCTGTCCTCATCCTTCATCACAAAAAAATATATATAAAAAAAGGAACTTGCTCCACTTATTCACTCCACCGCACTAACACAACAGCAAACAAGATACATAAACAACACACAAACAGTGTTCCTGTTAATGTGTTGGAAAATAAAATATTTTTATTGACTAGTAAATAAAAATATATTTTTGTGCACATGTTGAAACGGGTTATTTTGCGCAGCGGACGCATTGTCACACGTTTCCCCTTCTTCTTGCACCAACGTTTGTCGTTATCTAATTTGAAATGTACTAATTCCTTATTCTTGCGGAGGGAGGGTGAGCCACTGACTTGAACAGCTGCTTCATGACCCAAAAAACTGTCAGTCTTTCCCTGGAATAAATTGTGGAATATACCACGTTTGGGTACAGAGGGGGAGCCGGGAACGTGCATTCTCCGGGAAGCGAGGGGTCTCGGGCGAAGTTGTGCATTTGGGCGAACTAACAAAACGCACAATGGTGATATAAGCGTGGATTTGCAGGACGTGGGTGGCGGAAAGGTGCAGAAGGGGAAGGAGCGATGGGTGTTTTTAAGTCGTCCTCCCCCGTGTTTGAGCGCCGTGTTTCTGCAGGACCCATAGTAGAATCAATTCAGCGAGAGGGGAGCTTGAAACCGTCCACTCATGCTTTCCTCCGAGTCTGAGAGAAACACAGTCGAAGTGAACACACAGACCAGTCGGGCCGCACTACATGCTCACAACAGGCAGGCTCCCAGCACACAACGCAACACAACAGCAGCCTCACTATGATCACAACCACGACGCACACAGCTCAGGGATGTGTGTCCCCGAAGGAGGAGCGGAGAAAAAACCCTAAATGAAACCTGCAACAATCTGCAAAACGGGTAAAAAGGTATAAGGTCATTACACAGTGACACACACACACACACACACACACACACTGAAACCCCCCTGAAGGAGCATTTGATTCCAAACTTCATTGCATTTCAACAAATCTCCCCAAATGTGAAATTCCCCATCATGCATGTTGTTAAACTATGAACAAATAGTGCTGTTGAGACGGTTCCTCCTCCTGCTGCAGATGTTGTGAATGCATGTGTCACTTCAACCTTCAGACTCTCTCATGTGATGATGCTCGGGATCAGGATCGGTGAGCGACAGCAGCGTGCACCTCCTCCATGTTTTACTGAAACTTCATTCGATATAAAATCCTGCATAACAACACAAACAAATAAATGAGGATGAGCAGTGAGATGGATTCAGATGAAGAAGAGGGAATAAAAAAGCCAGAGCCACTCACAGAACTGTGTCCTGGAGTCACAAACAGTTACGTACGTTGGCTCGGTGCATGTGCACATATGCTCAGCTTCCCACTCAGTTCCCCCACAAGCGTTTAGAACAGCCTCACCAACCAGTCTGTCTTCCGTTCTCCCCCACGAGCAGCCCCAACTCCTGCATGAGCTGGACGTGCCTTGCTCAAGGGCATGTGTTGACACAGAGGAGGCTCGGCCACAGAGCAGCTATTGGCCAACACCGTCATACATGTTAGTATCAGTAAGGATCAAATAGTTCTGAAGCTCTTCAACTATTCCCAGATGTGAGCAAACTACTGTACATGAATGAGGAAGTTCTTGCGTCCAACATTTCCTGGAACAATAAAGGTTTTTTTAAAGAAGTGCTGGGCCACAGAGTTGAAATCGGGGTCAGGTAAGAAAGAACAGTTTGACCTTTTAACCACCATCACTCTGCAGCACCTTCTCGAGGGGACGCGACAGTGTTCCTGCCTCCTCCTGTCGACGTCAGGTGACTGAGGTGGGTACAGTATTTGCATGCGTGTACAGTAGTCGCATGCGTCGCCGTGCGCGCGCCCTCCTCATTTGAATGTGTTTGCACGCGCCTCCTCGCTGAGGGGTGTATTTCCACGCCACCGGCCCGCTCGCCAATGTCACCTTCATGGGTGGCTCCGTCGTAGGAGCATCCTTCAGAACGTAACAGATTAGCTTTGCAGGCAGGGATGTTGATGAGGTCATCACTTCCCAAGGTCACACCTACACACATCTAGCTGTAGGCCCACTAGAATTAAAGCCCCCCCCACCTCTTCAGATACTATAGAGGCTCAGTTCTGCTTCCCGCCTGCATGCAGATCTAAATAAGGCCGAATAAGCCACATCCAACAGGATAAGCCTCATTGTAATACTCAGCCGCTGCACAGGCTGCTGCCCCGGCCCCTTCAGGGTTCCTTCAACCTGTGAACGGACTTGAGAAACACTTTATGGCTCCACGTTACAACCTACAGTACGTTAGTGAGTTCAGACATTTTACGGAAATATTCTGGAGAGGCTGTACGTGAGAACGCAAAGTTCTAAGTCAGTTGCTCTGCACATTTTTTTAACCGTCTTCCTGCCACATCCACAGCAAAATGTCTGGAAAGTGCGAGCGAGTTGGCGTGTTGATGATGTTCCGCCCCCTGTAACACGTGCAGAAAATATCCAATGAGCCCATGGGAGAATGCAGCAGGAACATTTCTGGAAAATTCCCAGCGAGTTAGTGGGCGTGTTGATGATGTTTCTAAAATGAATGCGTCCAAATGCTCGTATAGTTCTCTTATTAACGCAAAAACAAAACATTACGTCAGTGGAGTCTCCTCCATCTCCATCCACCATCTTCAATGCACTGCAAACAAACACACAGCAGAATGTATTCATCATTTCAACACCAACCGTCACCTGAATGTTGCAGACATTTTCCTGTTGTTGTGAGGACGTCTGATCCGGAAAATCTCCTTCTGTGTTCTTCATATGTGAATGGCAAACTCCAGAAAATGGCTCTTTAATACTCACACATCTTAACATGCTGCACAGTTGCAACCTCTGTTCTGCAATGATCGATGATCAGATCGTCTCCTTTTAGATTGCATCTCTTCCCTATGTCCATACATTTGAATATGACTAGCTGGACAGAGACTGTGTGAAGGCAGGAGCTTCTACAGCAGGTCTCAGGCCCGATGTTTGTGTAACTGTACAACACTGCACACCAAAGTACTGACTCTGTTCGCATCAAGAAATCATTCCATCTCTCATACATGTCCTAAGACCAGGCATCTTCTCTGCTCTGTCAGAGGTGGCTGCTCTCCTCCGACAGCTGATCTTGGGGTTGTGCGACTGCTCAGTGCTAGTGCAGCAAGTGTGCAAAAGATGGACAATAACCACAAATGTGTTTGTACCACTTTTCCTAAGCCCCTTCTCTGTGGAAGGTAGAGCTCCCTGTTGTACAGTGGTGCATCTCTTTCTCGATTCCCCTCCTCTCGTGAGACAATGAACACATTGAGGCAAATCTGTTTCCACAGCCTGTGAATAAGAGACGGCCAGCTTTGTTTTGCACTAGTGTCTACACACAAACACACGCACACACATATATATGCATGTGTGTTTTGTGTGACGGATAAAGAACCACTGTGTCTGTCTACGCACACACACACACACACACACACACACACACACACACACACACACACACACATTTGTGTATCCATGTGCAAATGTGAGTGAGATGCCTGCGTCATGCGTTCGCCATGTGAGTCACTTGCTCTTGTGTCGGGTTGTAAGTAATGAGTAAGAGCCCTCTTCTCCCTCGCCTGTCTCCGCTCTCCCTCTCTGGGGCCCTGAGAACAGAGCAGGAGCCGCCTCCTCCGTCTCCTCCTTCTCCTCTCCATCTCTGCCCGTCGGCCAACAGGTTGCTTTGTCAATAACGCCCGTTCACAATGCACGCTCGCTGCACTGAGTTTTGAAAAGCGAGACTAGATTCAAAGGCAAGACAAACATGTGGCCGTGATCACCTGCTTCTCTATTATTCTAGAGGAGCCATAAAACAAACATGAACAGGTTCCCCCTTCTCCTTTCATGGACGTCTCTTCTCTGTCAGATGAGACAGTCTCGTGATGAGACGACCGAAGGCCGCATTTGAATAATGGCTCCGTCCAGAAGCGTCTTCTTTTGGCGGCCTGCTGTGATAATTGCAGGTGAAGCCATGGAGGAGATGGAGAAGAGCAGTGCAGAGAGAGAGAGAGAGAGAGAGAGAGAGAGAGAGAGAGAGAGAGAGAGAGAGAGAGAGAGAGAGAGAGAAGTAAACACACAAGTGACGTCTGCAGTTGATGACTAACGCTGGAGTGACTCGGGCAGCCTCGCTCGTTCTTAGGGACCGCAGAAAGAAAGGTTTCTGTGAGAGCTCGTGCTGCTTCAAATCATCCTCACTGAGCCACAAACCACGGACAGATATCCATTATCCGAACGGGATATCACTGATCACAGTGTGCACAACTGTATATCTTGTTCACTCTGGGAACGGGTCCAGGTTTGTCAGCATGTAAACAGATGCAGGAGCCCTTGTTCTCTTGCTTTGTTATTTTTTACACTGTCACTGTCATAGGAGATCTTTGACATGGAAAACAAGAAAAAAAAACCCCCACAGAGAAAATGTTTTCGTTTGCAGCGTGCAGCTGTTTTTGGACTTATTCCACCATCTAGTGGTCGTGCACGTGCTGTTACACAGTGTGTGGGTGCATCCTGATAACAGAGATCACAAGAGGTCAGTAAAACCCGTTTGTCTTGACTAACATCAGTGCATTTGACACAAGAATGGCACTCAGCAGAGCACAAACCTCCTGCAATCCAGCTGCACCAAATTTCACTCACTTATTCATATCAGTCCCCTAAATGTGCCAGATGTTTTTCATCAGGATCCATGAAATATTTCCGGTGAAATCAGTGAAAATGTCAAAAACGGCCAATGTTAAGGAAAGTGATAAAAAAAAATCCCTGGATCCGACCCCTGCACCAGAATTTAGTGACTTCTTCCCAGAACCAATTTCACATCCTTCCATTGCGTTGTTTTTGTTTAATTTTGCTTTTACAATAAACAAACAAACAAACAGGTGTTTACATCCCTGGTGGAGGTAAAAATGTAAATTACAAGACCGAACAAATGGTGCAGAAATAAGATATTTATCATTCACACCTTTGATTCCAAGAAACACACAATAAAATCTAGCAAATGGAAAAAACTAATTTGACAAAATGTTTACAAATGGCAGTTTGGAGGGGGACCCCACTTTTGGCACAACATAAAGAAAACACGTGAGTTAAGTCCTCATTTCGACACAGACACAGACACAGAATTAGAAATTAGGACCCTGAACTTCACTTTGCAAATTTACAATGAAAGAGATTAAAAACAGTGAAGGGACAATATTGAAATAAATAGCATTATTATTTGAGATAACATCTGTAGCACCTTATTACTGCAGGTCCTGTTTTTCAGTTTTTAACAGATGTGGAGATATTTTCTGTTTATAGTTGCTCCTCCTCTTTACCGGCAGTGTGGGACCCGTGAGGCCAGAGATACAGGAGGTAAAGAAGTTTTCATGTTGGAAGCTTTTTCTTTGTCTTTTGGGCACTTGGAGCCGTAGTCGACGTAGATTTTTATGTCCTATGTGGCTGTGTCCTCGTCCTCCTCCGTTTCTGGCAGGCTGCCAGGGCACGGCTCCATGGTAACGGCGATGCCCATGCCGCTGCGTCCAATAGGCATGTTGGTGACGCACGTCCATTCATTTCTTTCTGGACAGTAACACTCAACGCTGGACAGGAAGCCGTGCTGGTTAAAGCCTCCTGAATGGAAACACACACACACACACACACACACACATTGTTTAATGAAGCTGGTGATAAAGCAATTAAGGAACTGTTCAACAGCAGCATCGATTCATTATTAAATGCAATTATTTTGTCTTTAAGCAATTTATCTTTCATTTTATAGAAAGATTCTTTTTAAAGAGATAATTTTCCAATGATTTAATTTAGTGATGTGGTTTGTTATCACCTCCTGATCTTTCTTCTATAAGTCTGTTCACTTTTAACAACAAATTATTTCCGCTAATTAGTTAAACAACACAGTCACTGAATCACATTGGGAATAAAATAAATAAAACCAGTGATCTCCTGAACTGTCTTAATGAATCTGAATTATTATTTTCTTTCCATGAACAACACAAGTGCAAGTTTTTAAGTCTGTTGACACATTTTCTAGTACGAAGTAAAACAACATGAAACGAGTGTCAGCAGTAGTTGCTGCACAAACAGCCCACAAAAATAAAAATATAAAAATATATCAATGATACCGACTTTTTATGAGAAAGGTTTCACTCAGAGCTCCTGACTGACTCATGAGAAGTTTGAATGGGCCTGAATACCTGAAACTGTCCATATGCTAGTTAGTGATGACACATGTAACCGACTTGACTGAGTATCAATACAAGCATCATCTAAAAACACACACAAGAAAAAAACGAGGGAGAAAGAGGAAATCATTCCGTATTAAATCATAAGAATAATAAAGTAAAATAAAATAATGTATTCAAAATGGAGGGACAGTAAATCATGTTTCTCTGTTCTCTGCTGAACAGATTTCCATGAAACTTGGTGGACGGACGGGACACGAAAGAACCCTTTAAATTTTGAGGTGGAGCCAGGATTTCTTTTTGTTTCACCAGGAAATAATTCATGGATCTTTATGAAAAACATCAGGCACATTAAGGGAAGTGATATCTGTGAGTGTGTGCAATTTCGTGCCACCTTGGCGGAAGTATGTGCTCTACCACCATTCTGCTGAGTGACGTAACTGACCGAGGACAAAGATGCATCTGTGGTGGGCCGTCGCTCCGTGTGCACTGCGGCCAAACTGCATGGACGCCCTGGGCTCCCAGACATTCCTGCCTATATTGTAGCGCTCCACGGAGGAGAGCTGGCTCCTCCCATCGAACCCTCCTATAGCGTACAGGTAACCATTCACACACACCAACCCTGCAGACACACACACACACACACACACACACACACACACACACACACACACACACACACACACACACACACAGAGAAGATGTTCAGGGATGGTTTCGACATTTTGGGAAAGAGGTTATTTGCTTTCATGCAGTTAGATGGGAAGATTGATACCACACTTATATTTGTACAGTAAATATGGAGCTGGAACCTGGAGCACGGTATAAAAGCTGAAACTGGGTAGAGAGCTGGCTTGGCTCCACCTGAAGGTAACACGATCTGCACGCCAGCACCAAGCTCAATATTTAACATGTAAAATCAAATTTGTGAAATTTGTGTGTTTTAATCTGTGCAAAATCAAAATTGACAAGTTGCGGTGCAGGGGGACTCTTTCGAAATGAAAGAATGAAATGATGTATATTTAATTTGTGACTTTTAGAGGTGCTGGTACCTCAGATCTTTTTTCAACTTAAGAGCAGTTTCCCGCTGTTTCCACTACTTACGCTAAAGTAAGCTAATTAGCTGCTGGCTGTGGCTTTACATTGAACATACAGATATGCAAGCTGCATCATGTAATTCTCTGCCAGAACGTGAATAATTATATTTCTCAAAAATGTTCCTTTAAAGACCAGAACACACAACAAAAACTAAAAATGTCGTCATTGTGTTTGTCCGAATCTCAGACGTACTCACCTAGTCCGCTGCGGATGGTGCTCATGGGAGCCAGCTGCTGCCAGGTGTTGGTTTCAGGCTGGTACTTTTCAGCAGTGTCCCACCGGTTCTGTCCATCGTACCCCCCCACCACGTACAGAGCCCCCCCGCACGTCTCCACGCCGGCCCCAAGACGAGCCACCGACATCGGGCACACCAAGGACCAGCGGTTAGACTCTGGATCCCACCTGTAGAGCAAACAGCAGACGTAGGGGTCAACGTGGCTGTAATCTGTTGACGGTTACACTACAAATGAGTCATTTCTATTAATTGATTAAAAGCAGTGTCGGTGCTGCAGAACTTGAAATGATCCAGAGGTGGAGCGGCCGTGAGCAAGCAACAGTCTCAGTCTACGTGAGCCAGTCAACTTTAAGTGGATTAGGTTAAGCTGGCAGCCATGTTTGGCCACTGTTGACAAGCTTTATTAGAGGCTAAAGGGGAATTAACACCAACACGAGCAGACAGAGATGAGAACGTCTACAGGACATCAGCAGACGTCAAGTTTCACTCGGTGTCAACAATGCTTTTCTGAATGTCCTGTCAAAACGTACAAAAAAGAACAAATCAATGTAAATTAAACACACAAAATATATAATAATAGGATCTTGTGTTTTCTGTCGGGAAGAGGAGCTGCCTTCATCCCGGACTTTTTAAATGTGCAGAACTTTTACATACACGAAAAACCCTTCAACACACTTGATGAAAGAAAAACTCCTTTAATGAACAGACACGAGAGTCTCATCTAACTCATAAAAGCAAATAAGCAAATCCACCAAAATGTCGCACTATCCCTTTAATAGCAGAATGTCTGCAGAGGAAAATAACACTGGCTATAACAACAATGGCAAACAGCTCAGTCATGATGCATATTCTCCTGCTGGTTAATGATTGAGAGGTCATTGGCTCAGTCGTTGGTTTACGGTCCGGCTGTAAACCAACGACTGAGCCGCAGACACGAGGGTGCTGTGATATTTCATCACCGGCGGAGTGCCCTTGAGAAAACCACTAAATTCAAGTCATTTCTCAGGTCACCGTGCCGACAACGACCCTGCGCTCTGAACCCTGGAGTTATTGCACATGCATCTGCAACAAGGCGCTTTATGCAACCGGCACGACGGTGTCACCCCCTGTTGAATCTCCTGCATGTTGCTCACATTCACAAGGGAAGACCTGAGCCCTTTGTGGCGGAAACTGTTGCTATAAATACACTAATCTCTCTTTGACGTGCTTCCCATTGAATTTTCATTTCGGCAGCTTTATCGGCTCTCATTGTGTTTTCGCGGCGTCTCATGTGAAACCTTTTAAGTGCCGTCTGATGACTTCTAATAATTCTTATTGTGACTCTGATCTTTTAAGAATCTATACCCCCCCCTCAATACAAAACGGTCACATTTGAAGCGCAGCTCTTCAGATATGGAAAAGAAAGATAATGGTATCAAAGAGAAAAACATCGAGTTTGTTCTCAGACCTGACAGTTTGTTCTTATTAAGTGATTAAAACTGATTTATAACAGCATCAGGGCTCCTCCCTGCTTTGGTGGTGGAAACTAGGAAATGTAAAGCATTCCCGGGCAGATCGACATTCCTGGGAAAGTGTGTCTCGACATGTTTTTCAAAGAGGCTGCGTTGTCGACTAATTAGACTAAGAGAGATACCTGAGAACTTCTCCGCTGCTCTTGAGCTTGAACGGCAGCTATTCAGCCCATCGCTCTCATGCCATTATCCATACTTATCCATACACCGAGGTGACTGCGCTTAATCTGAGAACGTGTGTGTGCGCACAGGGGAGGAAATCCGTGTTCATTACGTTCACCCTGGTAAATAAGATGTCATTAAAATCGAATTACTTCTCGAGTGCCTTGTTAAATTAAATAAATCATCACACACACACACACACACGCGCACACACACACACACACACACACACACACACACACACACACAGTGAAACACAGTGGAGACGTCTCACCTCTCCACTGTGTTGTGATGCGTCGAGCCCTGGGAACCTCCAACGGCGTAGATGCAGCCGTCCACCACGCCCACGCCGACCCTGTTCCTGGGGATGTTGAGGGAGGCGCGCTGGCTCCACTGGTTGGTCATTGGGTTGAAGCAGCACAGGGCGCTGGACTCGGTGTTGTTCTGAAGCGACAGGTTTCTGCCTCCAACCTGGACACATGAAACGAGGGACTGAAATGTATGATGTGGATCGCTCCGACTTCTGTAAACAAACATCAGTCCTTCATCAGCGAGGGGTTGAGTGAGAAAATAGATCCGTAAAGTATAAAATACGAGATGTAAACAGGAACGGTGACACAGTTTCCCACTTTCAGATGTCACTATATTAATGTAGATCTTCCCAAACAATCTTTTTAATGCACAGCTAAATTGTGACACTGTTTTCTTAACATTATTTGAGATATAAAACAAGGTTGTAATCCCTAGTCAATAAATAATAATATTAAAGTGCTCAGAATTCAAGTTGCAGAAGTAGATGCTGATGTTGTTGATGATAATGATACGATTTATGATTCTCTTGATGAACAGATCAGTGAGATTGTACCGACCCACTTGAAACAGTCTTGGCACGATTCTTCTGATACTTCCAAACAAAATTTGTTGCAGTATTGAATGTTGCCTAGTAACTTTGCTTTGAGAAATATCCTTTGAGAAGTAGCGTTAACGAACCACGGCCACGTCACAGTCAGTTAAATTGTTTTTCAAATACATTAAGCATGAAGGAGACGCTGTGACAGAGATACATGATAGAATTTGGACAATCACCAGTTAATCAGTCTGTTGGTTTGTGAATGTAGTTTAGATCCATGCTGTCAGAGAGTAAATGTCAGAAAATGTCCCAATCTTAAAAACCTATAGCACCTACCCCTATAGCAGATCATGTATTGTGTCATTGATAAATGTGTTGCAGAGATTCAAACTCTCTGCAATGACATTTCACTGGTGGTGTAACCTACAGTGTAGAGGAGTCCGAACAGCGTGCAGGCTCCCAGGCCGCTGCACGGCGTTCCCATGTCAGCCAGTCTGAGCCACACGTTCCTGCTGGGATCATAAGCCTCCATGGACGCCAAGGAATGCTGCTGGTATCTGACCATGATCGAGAACTCAATTAGGATCATCTCTTGCTTTTAAAAGTATTTTGTAACAAGTATGAGTACTTTTATCATAGGAAGAAAGAGACAATGACTTTAATACATGTATGAAATGTTCTATTACATAGTGGTTATTGTAATAAATCCTTTTATCTGTCTAGCTGCACTTCCAAAGTAAGTAAGCAAGTAAGTAAGTAAGTAAGTAAGTAAGTATTGAAGTAAATATGTTAATACTCTTTTTTGCTGGTTCAAAACAAACAAACAAAAACTAAATAAAAATACAAAATATATAATGTTTATATTATGATAAAATGTCAGTCAAACAGCTTAAATCAGCTCAAGAGAAACAGTGATTTTAGATGGAACTCAAAGATGCATCAGAAGTGGAAAATCATCTTAATACAGTATATATATAATATTTTAGTTTTAAACTTTCCACATTGGTTAAAAAACATTTCTAACAGACAATGATGAGTTTGAGGAGGATGAGTTGTGTTTAGAATCTTGTCATATCCATGTAGAATTTAAATAAACTGGAAACAAATTAGAAGAGTGGCAACATAGGTCAACAAGTAGAATAGCTCTGTACATAAAGGGAGAACATGCTTATAGCCACCAGGTGGCAGACTGGGACACTTTCTAGATCCGTGAGGTGGCTTGAACTGCAAGTATCAGAAATGGGTCCCATAATATTTAATATAACCTACACAGTGTGTAACAGTAGATGTTTTGTGCACTAGAGAAACTGTTGAGGAAATGAATTAACTACCCGCCAGCCACATAGATGAGTTGAGTTCCCCGGTTTGGAGCCGGCGGCAGCTTCCTCAGAGTCATATCCTGGAAGATTTTAGAGAGCAGGTCCTTACAGGAGTTGGCCTGGAGTTAAAATAAAAGAGAGAAAATAAAAACCTTTAATAGAGTTTGGGAATGAGAAATTATTTATAATAAAATATTGTTTTAACAATCGGGAAAAGCTGGTTTGTTCGGTGTCCTTTTTGAATCATATAGAAAATGAGTTTTCTACTTTCTTTTTATTACTGGGAATAGTTCGATAAAACAAATATAGATTTTTGGTTTCAATGTGATGATGAAGACGGAGTTGGCTGAGCACACATTAAATTAGAAAGTGACCTCCTGAAAACCTGGGAGAAGGATGTTATTTGAAATAAAGAAGTACTTAAAACATATCAACCTTTATTACTGTTCAACCGGAAGATGCATTTTTTGTGAGAATTTAAAGAAATACACTTTTTAAAATGAAATATACTAATCTTTTCTGCCCTTGCGTTTCCACTGATAGTAAATACACTGCGTGGCTGAGGTTTACCTTACTGAGGATGGGGCAGGACAGGAGCTGGTTCTTCAGGAACTTTGGCGGCAGAGCGTAGATATGAACAGCGTTCAGGAGGGCGTGCAGGTACTGGGCTCTGCCCTCCATATGCCAGCCGACCCAATCTGTACAGGCCTTGTACACCTGACGTGGACGTATTCAGAAACCAAACAACATGTGGGTTTCTTCACAAAAATGCATTTCTCAAAGATTCATAGTTTTCAGTAGAACTCAATAAATGGTTTAGCTGTTTGTTACACAAGGAGACACAGTTGAGTTATCTTACAAAATACAACACTGTTCATATTGCGTTTTATTAATACAATCCTGCAAGCAATGCAAACATAATATAAATAAATAAATCATAAAAAAACTAAGCTGTGCCTGTTAGCCAAGTTTGAATTAGTTGTTTTAGTGCCACTCACCTCAGACTCACAGAGCACCTTGAGACTGTCCTGGCTGATGAGCTCCAGCAGTTGGCAGTGAGACAGGCTGAAGAACTCGTCCACTTTAGTCACCTGCAACACAGGGACACGAGAGAGAAGTCAGATGAAGGTCAGCTCAAAGATACTGGAAAATAAGCTGGCATGTAAGAATGGGAAATCATATGACAATATACACGGACAAAAATATACATCATCTAGTGCAGGACAAGATAGATCACTGGGAAAATGAACCAAAACAACTTTACTTCTGAAAAACGTTTTATTCTTGGAGAGGTTGTGAAGTCACATGTGCTCTTTGGGCCTGGAACCTGTACTGTCTGAAATGACCAGCAGAGGGCGACTCCACTGGCTATGAGACAGAAGGTACTTCTCACTTGATTTCTAACATCAGTAAACACTTTCCTGAAGTATTTATGGTCTCAACTTCTAGTAAAATAGATGATAAAGCACAGTATGCATTGGGTCATGGATACCATATGATTAACAGCCCAGTGCAGGTTACAGGTGCAGGTGGGTGTTCAGTGTCAGTCAGTCCCCCAGCAGCGTACTTCTGCTTTCTATATTTGCCCTTCACCTCTTTGAAGTGTGTGTTGATGTACTCTCGGCTTCTTTGGTGCAGCTCCGTGCAGCCGATCTCCTCGGCAAAGCGAGCGATGCCGATGACATTTTCCGCCTCCAGATGCTTGGTGAGGAAATCGCAGCACGCCTTGGCCACGTCCTCGATCTGATACCTTGTACAAAAAAGAACAGACAGGGACAGAAAAATCATTATTGCCTATATTATTTACTTGTTTCATTAAAATAATAATTGAACTGGTAAATTCTGAAAGATTAACAGAGAAGCAGAACAGAAATCCGAGTTTGTCTGTGTGGGTTTTCTGGTTTCATCTGTTTTCAATGACTCTGGATTATCTTCCCAACACAACGTGCTACTGTTTGTGCATGTTTACCTCATCGCAGCCATCAGGACATGCAACACACATTTCTCTCCCACTGTGATGTGGGCGGTGTAGGCAAAGTCAATGAGCCTTCCCACCACCTGGGGGCAGACATCACGCAAGGTGATCTCCGAGGCGTGCCGCTCTTTGAAGCAGCTGGTGAACATGGCTCTGAAGTAGGGGCTACATGAGGCCAGCACCAACCTGTGCACCTGAAAAAGAAAAGAGGATTTGTTTTTTACTGTAGAAATGATGCATTCGCTTTGTTTCTTTTACAAATAATAGTTTACTTCTCTTTTTTCTCCAATGTTTGACCACGACCGAGACTTGAATTCAAAACTTAATCCTCAACACATTTGAATTAACCTTAGTAGTTTGAGCACCAGCAGCCATCTTTAATCGCAGGTCAACGCCCACATACCTGCGCTGAATGTGGTGATGCATCATTCCAGTCGGGTGGTTATGAGTCATTTATTGTTATACAGCCGACATGCAACATTACCCTCAGTTTCTGTATTAAAATATACTAAAAAAATACTGCCAAACCGCGCGTGTTGTTTTGAGATGTCATTTGTACGACAGTGAGAAGGGAGCTACTGTCTGCAGCCCCAGTGGTGAGCAGCTGCATTACATAATAGATACAACAGTTAACTGGTATTGTAGATCGATAACATGTTAGTAATTAATTGGCTTTGTTTGTTGAGAAAGTGAATAACTTCTGAGCCTGGGGTAAACAATAACATCACCTAGGAGAGAATGTAATGGACGTTATTGTGGTCGAAGCTTCTGTTGATGAAGGATAAAATATGGGATGTACGTTTATTATGTATTTAAATATTCTTTATTAAGGTTGATGAGATGTGAAGATACTGAGGTTTGTTGGATGTGTGGAGTAAATGTATGTACATTTCATTTTGTTAATAATAATAATAACAATAATATTAATAAGTTGTTTAACTGACCAATATTTCTGGTGCCAACGAGCTAATAATTTAGCGGACTAATTGTGCACATCCCCATTTATCATATTCCCCAATTTCATGTTTTTCCATATTGCACCTACATATAATTAGTTTCAGTACAGTGCTATGTTGAAACTGAACCAAAAAGAAAAAGGTGTTGATGTTTTGTGTGTTAACCTTGAAGTCCACGGTTTTGTCCTTGTACGTGACGTGAAGCACCAGGTCACACAACATCTCGTGCTGCCTGAACTCATCCATGACCTTCATGGACCTGGAAGCGTGGGTCTCCACCGTGTAGTCAAGGTAACCAGACCCGTACATCGAGGGAACCACGATGGCTGAGAAGTCAGAGTCGCGCGTGGGACGTTTCTTCCTTAAGGGGCAATGCATCGTGGGAAAGAGGAAGAGGGGTACTCCAAATTTATCAGAGTTTTTACCTTTTCTTAAAGTCTTTCACAGTATTGAGTTTTTATCCCATTTGGGTGCGAGTTTTAACACAGTAAATCCTTTTCTATTCAGTGCGTAGACATTTCCCAGGATATGAGGTGTCCAAACAGAGTAATGGTTTTATCCATTGGTGATCCCAGCAACAGCTGGCAGGCAGAGCGAGCAGTCCGCAGGAAAATCCAGTCGCTGCATTAAATTCGTTGAGTTCATATGTTTCTCTGCACCAATATGGTGGGTGAAGAAACTTGTAGGCTGACGCTGAACCACACGGTGCTCCCTCCTCCACAGAGCCTGGCTCCAACATGACGCACACAGTGTTTGTTCTCAAAGCACCAGTCAAACCATGATGATCACATTTCTGCTGGTCCACATTTTCACCGGTTTCAGGGTTTTTCAAAGTCCATTGTGACTTTTCCTGAGAGTCCTCTGCGATGTGTTTCCACAGGAGAAGTTAGAAGAGGTCGGCTCAATCACATGTATCCTGGCGGGGACTCTGTCTGTTTAATGCTTATCCTGCAAAGACGGAGAAAAAAATAGAGAAAGTAAAGAAAGATGAGACATTTGCTGGTTTGAGAAGAAGTTAATGGAGGGAGGATGTCGTGTTTCCCTCGTGTTCGTGCCGAGTTGTGAATCACACACTCAAGAGTTTCACTTCCTTCTATCTTTAAACAGAAACGTTTTTCTGTTCAACTGCTTTATGCCACAGATTCCGCCTGAAGACTGGTTACTGCAGGAAATGATTTTCTTATTTTAATAATTTATAACTAGAATGACATTCAGTAGAACACATACCTCTATCAAGGCCAAACAATCCTACACATTAATGTCTACTTTTTCATATTTTATATTTTTATAGTATAAGAGACAAAAGGAAGTGGTATTTCTCATAAAACATAGTTTAAAAAGTAAAAAATCTAATAATCCTGGATCCGTCCCTAAATCTGCATCTGCACCCAAATTGAATGGATTCTTCACACGCATCCCTCCAGCAAGTTTGGTGGAAACCAGTTTTGCATAATCTTGCAAACATATAAACCAACCAACCAACAAACAAATCAACAATCAGACACGGGTAAAAACCTTAAACATAACCTCCTTGGCCGAGGGAATGAAAGCTCTGTCACTTCAGTGTAGTTTTTGAGGTGAATTTGAAAGGACAGATTATGAATGAAAGCAGGAGAGAGAGAGCGTAGACACGCAGCAAAGGGCAGCAAGTTGGAATCGAACCTGCGGACGATGCAGACGACTGTAGCATCAATAGGCGCCCCATGCCAGCTCTAATGCGCTATTTATTTATAGGATCTATATGGGAACAAGATGAATAGAAGGTATACACTTGGAATGCCGGCTGAATTCTGGCAAAACAATTATTTTTTATCATTGATAAAATGAGAAAAATCTGCCTTTCTACAATTGTCTAAATCCCCACACATGCGAAGCTGGAGCTCGGAGACGTCTGGCTCTTTTGTTTAAAAAGGACTAAAATGATCAGTTGATTATAAAATAGCTGCTGACGGTGGATTACGTGATCCATTAATTGACAAATTGTCGCAGCTCAACCGGAATCCTTTTTATCAAAGTGAGATCACAGGGGCCTGAAAGTGCTGCTTCATCCCCTCAAAAGTTTAATAGTCGACTGTGAACATTGACACTCGGTGTGTGAGTCACAGAGGAGCGGCGGAGATTCTGCAAATAGCAGAACACACATTCACACTATTAGAAACAGCACAAAGTATGAATGGATCCCTACCAGACATTCACTTCTATGTTACGACTGAAATCACTCCACACTGTGTCGGTTTCTAGACGAGAATTGCCGCCTGACAGTTGAGTGCCTCTGCCGACCAATCAAGTTGCAGTTTACATCCATGTCAGCTCAAGATATATGTCGTCAATGCTTTGAAGTAATCTAATAGTTGCTGGTGTATTTTTGGCAGAATGGAAGAGGTATGAATCAGAGAATAGTTTTGTGGTGAGAAACGAGATACGAGAATATATGAGGATATTCAGTATCTGAACCAAATGTGAAATATGATCTATCGGTAAGAAAATCTATCTTCTGTAACTGTCTTATGATGTAATAATAGAATAATGGCCCAAAAGGTGTTTGGATGTAGCAGAGGAGGTTGACCTTTGACCTCTTGGATATAAAATGTCTTCACATTTGTGTCTAATTCTTGAGTTGTGGCCAAACTCATGTTGTGTGAGGTCACAGTGACATTGACCTTTAACTAAAGCCGGAGTTTCAGGGGCCCATGCCCATATAAGGGAGTAAAAAATGTTGTCAACGATTTAACAAACAGAAAAATTTGCAGTGTTTCTTAAGATGTTATTATCAAACCCGTATGACAGAAGAATTAGTTTGTGTCTAATAGGTTAGGGTTAAAGTAGAAATTCCCTGAAGGGAACATTGTGTCTCGGGTTGTGGCTGTCGTCAGCACAGACGCATCAGAGCAGACTAATAATAATATTTATTATTATCAGTATCTTCCTCTGACATAATAGGAGAGCAATGAATTAGACCCTAAGTGTAACTGTCTCTAATAAAAATGAGTCTGAGAGCAAGAGGAGACTTCTGCTATGCTGTCACTTAGCCACAGCTTCCTTATGTGAAAGCCTTAAAGACAATAGCATGTACATGTTTTTTTATGTACAGTAATTTAGTGAGTGAAGTTGCTGCTTTGCTCAGCAGGACTGCAGCTTTGCAGGGTTGCACAATGAAAGCTGTTCATCCTCGAGTTCCCTCACCTCTCACCCTGCAGTCAGCCAGCCCTGTGTGCCGGTCATATGACCAAAAGTGTGAGACGGAAGGGGAGAGATTACGAGGGGAACATGGAGCGAGTGAGAGAATAACAAAGTTGGATAAAAAGCAGGAGGAAAAGGACCCTTCATTTTCTTTGGCTGAAGGAAGACGTAGGAAGGAGAAAAGAGATCCAGGAGGGAGTAAAACCAGAAAGTGAGAGACATTAGTACAGTGAACTACTCAGTTTTCCATAAAGGTCCATTGTGCTTGGATATATCAGCCTGTCCTGCTCCCCGGATCAGGCTTTAAGGGGGTTAACGGGGAATTACTGTGTAAACACACTGTCCAGAGCTCGGCTACTATATAAAGCATTGCTCAAGTCTGCAGGAACACGGTGAGAGCACCCTGACATCAGTTCGGACCAGTTTATCGATTTCCAGAAGGGATTTCGTAAACCGCTGTTTGACCAAGGTCCTGACCGGTAACACTGCAGGTGGTGGTTACTGTTTACTTTTGGCAGATTAACATCTCAATGAGGGGAGGAGGCTTGATTGACCCAGCCTTTGCTTCAAAGACGAGATCTGTGGAATTCCTCCTCCTCCGAAGCTTTCAAACACAAAGAATGAGTCATTGTTAGTCAATCATTTTGGCATCAAGACGATAGACACGTTTACATATACACCAATATTTCATTATCAGGACAAAAAGACACCGATTACCACAAATCTCCTGCATCCACCCACTTATTCAAATTCACATCCATGCACATTTGTAGAAATGTACACGTGCTGATCACATTATAACGTTCTATTGAAGTTTTCACAGCATTTTGGGATGTCGAAATACCCTGGGTTCGAGTTTTGGAGGTAATGTTGACATGAGTCATCATCAGACTATGCTCTGCAACATGTTAAGTGGAATATAAATGCAGTATTCACAGTAAAAATACAATAAAACATCTTTAAAATGAGTCGCCGCAGTTTGCACAGCATTATGGGTATAGCCACGATGCAATATGTCACTTACAGTAACTACAGTGCGAGCAACTCATGCAAACATGATGGAAATAATGTCTTTGTCAGAATGTGGTTGGAATATTGCCGTCTGTGTAAATGCATAGTCACTGTTTGCTTTACATAAGGCCTCAGCTCAGTGCAGAATGGATTGAAGAACCAGAGGAGGCAGAGGGAGGCCGAGTTAACCATTTACAGACTCGTGCTGTGAGCAGATGGGAGACAGTCCACTGACTCTGACCTAAGAGCTCCCAGCTGCACATATAACACATTACAGGAGGTCTGGTGAGGAATGAAGACACCCTCGCTTAACCTTTGACAAGATCCCGTCCAAAACTGCCGAGCTGGAATGACAACGTGTTTTTTTTATAAGAATGTTTTTTACCAGCGGCGAAACAACCTTCTCTGCCTTGTCACCTCTTAGCCTGCCTTCCAGCTGACTGGGTCAAAGGTTGCCGATGACAAAGGTGCTTTTTTCAGTTTGCTCTGAAATAACTTTCCCCGGAAGAAGAATAGAGCATTGTAGAATTACAGCAGCAGCAAAAGAGTCAAACCGGATTTATGAATTAAAAAAAGCTTCCTCTGAAGACATCTGGTGGTAAAACCTCCAGCCAAGTGCTGCACACTACATCGTCTACTGCACTACTACACCGACACTTGAGAATGAAGGACTGCAACGGCTCAATTTGGACTCTGAACCACACACTTCACCATATCAATCAGAAACACTGAATACACAGTGTGCCATTCATCACTAAGCTAAGAAATCAGCTCCTTAAGTCTGGATGTATGTATGTTCACAGAAAGACATGGAATGATCAGACGTATGGACGGATGCATTTCAGCAAAAAAAACGATGTTATAGTTGTTGTTTTGCTTATTTCTAACAATTAATCGATTAATTGGTCACAATTTAGTGATTTCACTGCACCTCAAACTTAAAACATTTAAATATTTGGGATATTTCTCACATGTGATGCTTACATGTGAGAATTTGCTGCTTATAACTGTGGTTAACTAATCCTGCAGGTTTTAAGTGCTGGTCAGACAAACAAAGATAGTTTGACGTCACCTCAGGCTTAACTGTGATGCTCTTTGATATTTCAAAGACTAAAATAATAAAACCACAAAGGAATATAATCAGAAGATAAAAATCTGCTTTTACAGGCTTGATTCCAGGATTTGTTTTTCTTAGTTTCTTATTATTATTTAATCTCTAAATATCTCTGGCTTTTTGACTGTTTGTTGGACCAATAAGAAAATCAAATGATGCCACTTTGCCTCTGGTGAATTGTGATTGTGATGCTTATTATTATTATTACACAACATCCTGGAGCCTAAACAGACGTCTTTAAATTACTAATTTTGTAGCAACCAACATTTAAAAAAAAAAATCATAATAATATAATATTATTCCAACTAATTATTATTATTATTATTATTAATCATTACAATTGCTGCAGATGAATTTTCTGGCGGATGACTAATCGATTACTTGACTGAATGTTTCAACACTTCTTCCTTTATATGATTCATTTTCAATGACAGTTTTTAAGAATCATTACAAACACACACACACACACACAGTTGTACAACTATCCTTGGTAGGACACAGACGCAAACCATTTTTTCATATTTACAAATTTAACCTATAACCCTGATATTTACTCTTTCCCGACCCGGACTTCCTCCTCCCCTCATCTTTTCTTGTTTTCAGCTAAAACTAGCATCTATGGGCTGTAGCTACGTACATTACTGTATATACACTTCAATCAGAAAGAATAAGTAGTGATATGACAATAAAAAACAGATTCACCACTTTTTAAATTGTGCTATAGTCCCCTATCCTGACCCCTAACCCACCAATACCTCTGTTGTTGTTGTTGTTGTTGTTGTTTGTTACTGTTCTGCAGCTGCTGTCATGGGACAATAAAGTATATTTGATTTAAATACCTTATCCCTAACCTCTACCATGACTAATTCATGGTTAAGCCTAACCGAACCACAACAACACACACACACACACACACAGAGAGAGACAGACAGAAAGACAGACAGCTCAAGTTGTTGCTCAGATAGAAAGTTTCAATTCCACTTTGTGTGTGTGTGTGTGTGTGTGTGTGTGTGTGTGTGTGTGTGTGTGTGTGTGTGTGTGTGTGTGTGTGTGTGTGTGCGGGCGCACTAGTGAGGAAATAAACTGAATGGGTGATAGAATGAACTAGTTTTACTGTAAGTGTGTGTTGTTGCTGTAGCTTTGCTGTAATAAGTGTCACGAGTGCTGCTGCAAGATCACGCACACACACACACACACACACACACACACACACACTTTACACACACGCACAGACACACTCACGGGAACGCGTTTGAATGTTAGTGATTCTAAAACTAGGGCGCGTCCTCTGACCAAGTGCAACACTATGGAAAGCTTCCACGCAGCAGCAGCGGCGGCTGAACTCACCTGGAAGCTGCAGCTCCTCCGCGGCTGCTCGGCTCCAGCGACTGGGCTCGTTTCCTCCGCACGCACTTTGACAGAGTTTGCGGAAGAGTCGCTCTTTTCCCTCAAGCTCCGTCCTGACGCAGATCTGCGGGAGGAAGCGGCACAATGTTCGGAGGAGGAGGAGGAGGAGGAGGAGGAACGTGACCGTGCCTCCCTGTTACGCATGTTCAGAGCCCTGCTCCAAGTCAGGGGCAGCATTCCTCAAACTGAAACTGAGCCCGGATCGATTATGTAACTGTTACTCAGCTGAAAGACGACAGAGCAGGGGAGGAAACCCGAACCGTGATTCATCTGCCCATATATCATGTCTATATCCTGCCCTCCAGAGCCTGCACAGATGCTTTTGTGAGACTAAATCTTATAATAACACACCTCATTTAGAAGAACAGAGTAAGTGACATATCAGCTGTTAACATGATCCCATGTGAATGAGATTATTGACCCATGGAGGAAAACTACAAAAGGCAACACCACTGGGTTTGATATAGTTATGATATGTTAAAAGTGACACTTTTTTCTTTTGATCACTTTCAGACCCATTCATTATGATTATATTTACATGTTGTTGTTTGTATCTTAGAATGAATACAATAATATAACACAACAGCAATAATAATAATAATGTTAAAAGTTAACCTGGGCACATAAAAGTTGGTGATATTTACAGGTTTCTGGTTGTTTTTGTTACAGGAGAGCAGCTAAAAAACATTATTTAAATCTACTCGATCTGGATTTGTTTTCAGCTCTGCACCAAATTACACACACTCAGTCCAGAGTTTTTCACCAAGATCCACGATTTATTCCCTTAATAATAATGAAACAAAGTTAATCCGGTCACATAAACGTTGTTTACTCAGATAAAGCTGGAACGGCAGTTATAGAGCACACACATCTGCCAAGGCCCGGCAGCCCCCTTAATTCTGCGCCTCATGTACTTTTGGGCATGTTTTAAAACTATTAAAAATAATTGTTGCTTCCTGACTCCACATTTACGGGTTTCTAGTTGTATTTGTTACAGTCCAGCAGCTAAAAAAATATATATATTATCATTTAAATCCAATAGATCAGTGTTTGTCTTGGGCTCTGAACCAAATTACACACACTGGTATCAGTCTAGAGTTTAAACCAAGATCGAGGATTTATATTACAACAACAAAAAGCCACCCCCATCTCAGAAGTTTATAAAGAAAGTAGTAATAAAAAATCTTTGTCCAGATTCCAGCCAACATTTAATGACTTCTTTCTTGGTACACGTCCCATCCTTCCACCACGTTGCATGGAAATTTGTTCCTTCGTTTTTTGCGCAATCCGGATAACAAACAAACAAAACCTAACCCGGGCAAACACTATTTCCTTGGCAAAGATAATAAGACGAACAAATATACAGAACAAGCGAAACTTGTATGTTCCATCATTATGTAAATGGTAAATGTACACATGCACACAGCACTAAAGTTCTGAGTTGTAAATCATTCATATATATAATCTGTGCAGCAGGCACACCACAATCTAATCAGCATGTCTTTCAGAGTTACGACATTCACAAGAATTTTTCCACAGACACACAAAAACCAGCACGATGACATAATGTCCATAAACAGAATTATGTGTCTTTATTTATTTATTAAATTCCATTTGTTCTTTTGATTTTTTATTTAACTTATCAGTAAAAATCTGCTTCTGTCAAAATCTTCCAATGACAAGAGGAAATGTTGTTGAAGAGCCGATAAAACCTGCAAAATAAAACTTCCACATGGTTTGATAAAAAATCTTTCAAGAGGATGGACAGAAATATTTCTCAACAAAAACAGCAGGAGAGGTTCTGGCAGAGGTTTAAGTTTCTGCTCCACAACACTTAAGATCACTCTTTTCCAAGAAAGCTAAATCCAGAAGTGTAATAAACAATGTGGATGTAATGACTTATTATTATTATGAGTATTATTTATTCACTGTTTCAGGTGTTTACTGCTATTGTCTGGTTGGTTATTGGAATATTTGCATAAAGTTTGGTCTTTCGATTGAATCAGTTGATTGTATTTGGTCTCACTGACTCTCTGTCTGTTGTAGTGGAACCAGATCTTACTGCTCGTATCGATTCTCTTGCTGTTGTGATGGAACTATGTTCATCCGTTCAATGGCACGGCCCAAGTTTCGCCCCTTGCGATGATCTTAGACATATTTGTCGTCCTGACCACATCACACACAACCACACGTCACATATACCTCGGTACTCAGCGAGGTGACAACCACACCCTCGTCAGTTTGCAGCGGTGGATGAGTTTGACTTTGAGAACAAACACAGACCTTGATCTGAGCAATCACTGACACACGGCCAGCGCGCTGCTCTCCTCCAGGAGCGCTCATGAAACACAATCACATACGAAATTGGTGAAGATTCGTTCGAAAAACAAGTTTATTTCAAACTTATTTCTTTGCATGCAGATAGATGCTTTAAGCAATTTTAACAAGTGTAAAGATAGATATTAGTTGAGTTGAGTTCTTGCATTTTGTAGGAATCCTGATCATAAAGGTGAATATCTCACTGTCATCTACCAAATAACAGCAGATACTTTATTCCACTGAGACTGAATTTGAATTCTCAACTGAACATTGGCCTCAGTGGTCTGTAAACATCTGTTTTTTGACATCAACAGGAATCCTGCTTGTTATTGCGTGAGGTTTATTGACTGCTCTCTCACACCACACCCACCTACATGGAACATGAAAACAAAACTAACTTGCTGATGCGGTGCCAGGATGTGTTGTGTCACAGGTCGACGGCCAGACGGTTGCATGAAAGACACAACAACAAATCCATTGTGATGTCATTGATTTTTATAACCGTGCAGGAGACGACGACCGATGTGAAAGATAAGAATGAATTACACTGATATTTTACTGGATAATTAATTGTGTATAAGAATCTTTTCATATGTATTTGCATATTGAGGGAAGTTCTTCAACTTTGTCACAAACGTTTGATTCACAGATCAACTGAATGGATACTAGAGGTCAAAGGTCAATGTCACAGTGACGTCATGTTCATCTCGTTTTTATGAATGCATTATCTCAGTAACACCTGGAGGTCATTTCATTGACCTGAAGGATGAATTGACGAGGATTTGGAGGTCAAAGGTCGAGATCATTGTGACTTCATAAAACACATTTGTGACCATAACAAAAAATAAATCACACACTATTTTTGACAAGATCTCACACAAACATCTAATCAGATAAAATGATGACATTTATATCCAAAAGGTCAAAGGTCAATTACACGGTGACTTCATAACATTCTGCAAAAACCTATTTTTCTGCCACTATTTGACACTTTAACTGAGGAGCAGTCGGAGAGATTGTGGTTATATTGAACTGGTTGACGGAGGCCTGCAAGCACAAAGTGGAACTTCTTGTTAGACCAGAGTTACTGACACATTAGAGGCCATGAAAACATTTTCCATCGATCAGCTTCTTAACGCGGCGGTCATAGATGAACTCTATAGTTATTTTAGTATAAGTGACTCCTAGGACACTATCATCACTATCACATTGTCATTTGATGGATTATAATTATTAAAATAATTATAATAATTATATTTTAATAATTATTAAAATATCATTTGTAGTTTAATTAGAAATCCATAAAAACACAACGTTTTTATGGATTCAGGTTCAGGTTTCATTTCCACATGTGCTTCAGGGTCAGAGGGTCTTACATGATGTTAACAGTCTCACTTCAGTGAAAACAAATTATTTTATTAATTATTTTCAGCTTAAAAATAAACTAATTTTAGTTTTTTTTTTAAACTAGGTCAGATAACCAGAGTTTATGATGTCACAAAGCCAATCCACCAATCCTGTAGACTGGTGGGCGGAGATCAGAAGCTGGAAAAGGCTCCTGAACTGCAGGCAGGGTTTCAGGGTGGAGAGACAGGAGGCAGAAACTAAACAGAAACAAACATTTAAAGAAGATTTTTTTCCAAGCAATATTTGAATAAATGTGCCTGTTTTATATTTCACCACTGGAAACTAACTACAACACTGATCACTGAACAAAACAAACATATTTATGTGAAAAAAGTAATGTAGAGAAATTGAAATTGACATCGATGTTTACTCATATATGCATTTTGAAGCTTAAATCAAACACTTTTGTTTTGCTGTTGCTCAGACACTGTGATCAAGGCCAACAACATGCCACAAGGAAGTAAGAAAAAAAGTACAACTGCAGCATGACTCAGCACAGGGCCGGCCACATTTCTGCTCTGTCAGTGAGTACGTCTGCTGTTCCCTCTTTTTTATGAACCTCTGTGTTCTCTCCTTCCCTCAGCTGCACCCTCTACTGCATCTATCCTCTCCTCATTACATCTTGATTTCTCCTCACACATTTGCAAATCTCTGCAGATGACACCCTCATGTCCTCTCCTCTCCTCTCCTCTCCTCTCCTCTCCCTCTTCCTCTCGTGCCAGTTTCCAGTTTCCTGCCAGTACAGGAGTCAGTAATGAGAGAGAGAGCCTTGCCTTGGATTATTCTTGGCTTCAGCTTTTACACCTCCACATAAAACAGCTCATGCATGTCTCACTCCACCGTGAAGACCCTGTTTGTTTGTGAACACACTTTTTGAATTAAAGAGGTGGAGTGGGTCCCTGCTTGTGTTTGATGGAAGCCCCGCAGACTTTTATTGAGCTCAAGTGTGATAATGAGAGAGATGCACTGTGCACATGTTGCCCCCTGCTGCTCAAATACAGAAACACAAGTGAAAAACGGTGATAGACACAGGTCGTTCTGAGATGATGGGGCCACACAATCGATTTCACACGTGGAGATAAGTTTTCTGACTCAGAGTCGTACGTGGAAAATAGCTTTATAAAGTCTTCTGTGGATTTTGCAAAAGTTTACCAGTTTGAAAAATAAACCCAGATCATCCGGCTTTTTCTATGCTTGTTTAACAGGAAGCTTGTGTTTCAGTCCGCAGATGGTTTGGTTTGAAATAAATGCTTATTCAGGAGATAAGGAGAGGATGAAAGGCCCCAAAGTTGCATTATGGGAAATGTCTTTTTATTAAACAAATAAATCTGTCTCTCGAGAGTTGCCCAACTTTATATCAGTGCAATAATCATTTCAAATTGTTAAACTCTAAAGTACATAAGATCCAGAGACAATAATTCATACAAAACTGCTTCAACATCTGAAGCCCAGGAATTTTCCAAAGAATTTTAAAGATGTAGACATAAAATCATAACTTAGTGCAAGTGAAAACAATAAAAGGAATGGCAATCATGAGGCCTGAGTCTCATGATTTTCCAACAATAGAACGATAAACTGATTTTAGAGATGGTCTGAAGTTAGCAGCCATATACAAGACAAATGTCAGTGCCACACACACACACTTTCCCATGACAGTAAAACTGCCTTGGTTATATCACACACTACGCACGAAAGTTTATTCTATCGTTTATGGCACTTCAGGGGACATTTATGGGGGAAAACTGGAAACATGTGAGTTTAAGCTGAACAGAGTGAATTTAGAGCGGTAACTTGATTGTTCTTTGTCAGCCGAGGAAACAGTGATGAAGAAGTGACAAACTATAATCACATCATCAGGCTTTCAAGGCAAATGAACTACACCAGAAGTTCATTTGGTTACTAAACTATTGTTACAAGACATTCACAACAATTACACCTGACAGAAATAACTCATCTTAAACATTTCCATAGGAAATACAAACAGGTTAAATGGTTTAACATTGAAAAACAAGATTCTACACATTTGTTGGGATGGAGGAGGAATAATGCAAAACTAGACATTTTCTGAAATGCAACAGCAACTGATTTATTATTCCAGGGAGAACTGAGTGCACGAGAACACTGATAATGTCATTTTTATACGTAATGAGACGTTAATCCGCTAATTTACTGTCTTAAATTTTGGATGGAGCTGCTGCTGTGTTGCAAGACAAAGTTTTATCAACCAATCAATAAATCAGTCAATCAATCCAAGCACTCAAAAATGTAGAACCTCGTAATTAAGGAAGCTCCGTCAGTCCATTAAGTTGTTACAGCTGATGATGTATTGAATTCAGTTTGCCTCTGTCACATTTTACACACACACACACACATTTTATCTATCATCACAGACAAACCAGAGGGTTCAAATATAAAACTGAAAGCATCGTTGGTGCTGACGTCAACACGGTGTCATCTCTAATAAACATTCATTGCCCTTAGAGTCAGAATTCAATCACTAACAGTGGACAACTCCTCTCAGTTTACGTCTCCATGCATGATGCCCATCACCGACAACACATTGGGCCCATATGAGAGGAGGGAGAGAGAGAGAGAGAGAGAGAGAGAGAGAGAGAGAGAGAGAGAGAGTTGATGTACATCTGTCATGCATTATTGCGGCGAATGCCAGTGTTATCCTGGCTTTAGAAACTATGTGAGGAGGGGGTTGATGGGTCTTCTTTAAATCACGGTCTGATTCCTCCTCCTCTCCACTGCCTCTTTTTTAGTGTCTATATCAACACACACACACGCACACACACACACACACACACACACACACACACACACACACACACACACACACACCACACACGCACACACACACACACACACACACACACACACACACACGCACACACACGCACGCACACACACGCACGCACACACACTGTCCCCCAATGAATTCCTCAGGAAGGAGTCAGCCGTCTTCATTCCTCTGGACACAACTTTTTCCTTAACAAGGTACTGATGGCCTTGACCTCCTCTTCAAACAAACCCTTCCCTCCAATCAGGGAGGATTGTGGAGCTGGGGCTCAGTCTGGGCCTGTGGGTATAACAGAGGAAACGTCCTGATTCTCCTTGATTACTCCCCCTCTCACTCTTTCTCTCTGTCTCTGTCAGTCTCTCTTCTTATTCCCCCTCTTTCTGCCCCCGCTCCAAATGTCTCAGTGGCTGCTGCCTCTCCGGTCGTCTCAAACCCAAATCATAAACTTTTCTGTCCTCTCTGTGTCTCTCATCTCACTGTAATTCCATTTTCGTGTCATCGCCGTCCCTCTGATTATTCCCCCGGTTTGATGTTCACTCTTCTAGTCTCTTGATGATGATGAGCTGCTCATCCAGTTTGTCAGCAGAACTTAATCAACTCATCCTTCAAGACCCAAAAGAGAAAACACTGTCTTATATGATGTATTTATGTGAATTTTGACAGTAGGAGTATAACCTATGACAATCATTATTGGGTATTGTAATGCCTCCAGTTTAAGTTTGATCCTCAAGTAAAATTGCCAGATCTCTATCCTATAACCTAGATGTGTCTATGTTTATATATATTTATATATATATATATATATATATATATAGAGAGAGAGAGAGAATTAGCTACATTTGGGGACAAACTCCAGACTACAGACCAGTTAATTTGGGAGAGCCTGTCCAATTAGGGACAAAAATCAGAGACCTTGTTGAGGAGCAAAGCGTCGGGTCAGTGGTCAGGGTTATGGTAAGACTACAGGAAATGTATGCAAGTCCATGTAACATGTGTGTATGTGTGTGTCTGTGTGTGTGTGTGTGTGCTCATTTTTGTTACCTCTTTGGGACCCCTTCTTGCATCAACACTGACAAGAAGACCTCATGGGGACCAACGCTTGGTCATATTGAAGCAAAGCATCATTTTTGGAGTTCCTGGTTAAGGTTAGTCGCAGGATGTGAGTTGTGGTTAGGCTGTCCAAAATGAGGTCAACGCGGGGTCCTAACGAGGAGATCCGTTCTAACTTGTGTGTTCTAGTGCGGCTGTGTGTGCGTGTGTGTAGACAGTGACACAACACTTTCACCGACAGGGACAGACGGTGACGACTGCCCGTCATAAATCAACTATTCTAACTATGACCCTGTGAATGAGCATCACAGCACATTGCCTGGAAAAGTGACACAACGACATTCTCACAAAATCCCCTTTCCACGTTTCCTGGACAGCGGCAGCCGGACACAAGCGGGAACTGAGCCTCGAACAAGAGTCTCCTCTGAGTGAGGGGACAGGGGGACGCTGTGGGCCGGGACCCAAAGGTCATCCTGGCTTTCCTGCCTGGACTCGTGCTGACTCACTTCTGCCCCAACCACACACTAACTGGTGCTTGTCTCTGAACACCATTAGTCAAACATTAATCATAGCGCCCATTGAACATGAAGAGAGTGTGTGTTCTCCCCCACCCCCCCACACACACACACACTCTGAGGCCTGAATGTGGATTTCTATTCTAAATCTCAATGTGATTTGATGAGGTTGCATTTCCGCTCCTTGGCTGCTCCCTGCTCATCTCTGGTGTCTATAGATGGCAGACTTTCCTGCCTCAGACAACTCAGATCCTGACCGGCTAAGCCACTCAGCTGACACCACAACTCAACTCGTCCTCTGCAGAGGAAAATAGGTTCTTTATTGGAAAATAAAGTCGCTCTTCTTGTCTTCCTTAGTAAAAATTGAAGGTCAAATTAAGCTTTTAGATCTAAGCCCTATTATTTCTGAGAAAAAAGCAATTGTTTCACATGCTTTCAATTATAGAACATTGACAGCACAGATTTTGATCGCTGCTTAGAGAAAAACTGTATTTCACCTCTAATTTGTGACTCTGTGATTGTTCTCTTGCATTTTGAATCTTGTAAAATGAAAAGTTAGATGCTTGTCCCATGGATGATACAAATGCACAATATTTGAACACTTTTTCAAAGAGAATTACCTTGACAACTTTTTCTGAGACTCCACAACATGCATTTATTCTCCAATAGGATCTTTTTACAAATTTACAGATGTAAATCATTAAAGTTATATTTTAATTCTGTTTATCTGCTTCAGTTTCAGGGTTTCAGGATTATGCAAACAATTTTTTTATTTTTTACAACTGCTGTTTCTACAACGTGTCCTTTTATCTGCATCTATCTGCATCTACAGACATTTAAAAATGGTGTCAGAAATAAAAACAACTGTTCAGCGCTGTGGAGCTCCACACCACAGGTTCCTTTACTTTTGGGAAACACCCACGCACCAAAAAGAGACTTTGTGTATTTGTATATTTTAGATCCTGCTCTCTGTGGTACTAGTTGTGGTTCCCTTGTTCCTGGGGAAACCTCCTGTGGTTGAGAAGCAGCGTATGTGTGTTTGTTTACATATTTGGTGAATGCAATCTAGACGGAAAGTTCGTACTAAATAAATATGAAATAAATCTGCAGTAAGTGAGATGGTTTGTGGCTATTTAACGACCTGGTGTTTTGACTCATCCTCCGTCAGTGTCTACAACAGTGACCTGCATACGTCACAACAGAACTGTAAGCAAAACAGAGTGACATGTTTGTTTGTTTTAGACTAACCAGTTTATCTTACTCCTGTAACAAGGCTCCTCCTTTGATAAATCACTGTCATATTTTATGACATTTGTCAAAAACAGCCACTGTATCCCAAATGCCGGTTTCATCTGTAGTGTTGTGGAATTTAAATTTTCTTTTAGAATAACCTACTGTAGGTTATAGACGTTAGCCCAAGTTGAATTAGGAGCCATGTTTCCATGGCAACAAGCAGTGACACCTTCTGACCAGTGGAAGAAAATGTCAAAAAAGGAAAATATGGCTCATGTGTCGTGGTTTTCTAACAGTGAAGTAATGAGAAGGGGAAGACATTTAAACCTGTTGGAAATGTTCAGCTATAATAAAGACTTAAATGATTTTTATTTTGTCCTGTGAAAATATGCTGATTAGTCAGCAACAGCACTGAGACCTGCAACATTTAGAGGCCACAACATCTCAGGCATTTCCACCCGGGCCTGGTGACAAATTAACTAGAATCAAGACCCATGAATTATTCCCTCCTTAAAGAAAGTGTTAAAAAAGCCGCACCAAAATGTAAAGGGTTGTTTCTTGGCCCGGGTCCCATCCTTCTAACAGGTTTCCTGGAAAGCAGGAGATTGTGTGTGATCCTGCTGACAAACAAACAAACAACCATAGTCTGTAATTACTGGACATGGAGAACATATTAGAGAATCCTACTCCAATCTGTTCCAATTTAGAGTCTCCAAGTAACCAAAACACACACATTGATATATCCACAAAACATTTTAATTCAATAAAGAAATGGGTTTTCTCTTATTGTGACAAAAACACAAAGCACGTTTCACTCCTCATAGACAAAGAGAGAAACAGAGGAAAGGAGCCTTTCCTGTAACACTGTGACTCAACAGCCTCCTATGGAGAAAAACTGCAGAGGAGACCTGAGGCATGGAAACTAACAGAGGCTCAGTGATTCAGTGAAAGTGAATGGCTCTGACTCTCTGTCCTACCCATCACTGAAGGCGGAGAGGTGGAGAAAAGAAAGAGAGAGAGAGAGAGAGAGAGCAGGGAAAGGACGGAAGAGGGGAAGTGACTGTGTGGGAAGAGAGAGAGAGAGAGAGAGAGAGAGAGAGAGAGAGAGAGAGAGAGAGAGAGAGAGAGAGAGGGAGGAGGGGCTTAGAAAGTATGAACTTGTGCATGATTTGGCTGCAGGAAGCATTAAAAGACGAAAAGACTGCAAAACAGGACGTGGTGCCCTGAGTGTTTTCAGGCTCCACAGAGGACGGTGTCGTCTCGTGGCTGCGCGCACACGCACACTTTTTCCACCGGGTCACACTTTTTCTCGTGCGCCCCCTTCCCTCCTGGAACCTGGAGCTTTCTGCGTAAAAAGCGTGCTGGGTCGTTGTTTTCTCTTTTTTTCTCTCTTTCGGTCCCGTGCGTAAAGTCTGTCCAGGATCGAGGAAGAAAGGCGACATCACAACAACACGAGGAGTCGAGGGGCACATTTTTAACAAGGAGCCGTGGGAGGAAAATGAAAGTCCTGTTGGATCTGTGCTTGGTTTTCCTCACGCTGCACAGCCCGGGCACTGTGGTGTCCCTGTCCACACGTAAGTTGCACACAGATGTCCATGGATGCACACACTCCTGGCTGGGGAAGGGTTTTTTAGTTGTGGGCAGGCTGCTGCTCTTTCTTGTTCTTTTCTTTTTGGGTCCACTGAGATCAGTTTAATCCATGTGTCACCCAGAGATCTCAGCTGTAAACACTGTGACACTGTCCTGCTCCTGATTTCAAGGATACAACCGGAGCCAAAGTGGATTTAGATAGTAGCACATAACACATCGTAGAGGGGGTTGAGTCAACTTAAACAATACCAAAAAAATACAAGCCTTCATAAGAGCATCATAAGATGTGATATCAGTGATCTGTGTTTTTAAAAATGAACAAAAACATTATATTTTATATTAATAATAAGGGCAGGGGGATATGGCCCAGAAAATCTATAAAGATAAACATTTTCACATCAACAATTAGCACAATATGTCACATTATATATATTTTAAAGTTTAAAGAGAGATTTTTGCTCCTGAGTAAAGGTTTGAACTTGTCTTTATGAGCAGACAATTAATAAATAATGAATAAACCACATTTTATAGATGTTAGAAAGATCAATTATGTGTTATAACTGCTCACTAGCACGTATATATACAGTGAATTTTGTCATATTGTCATTGATGAAAATTACATTGCAATAATTAAGTAATTACATTTATGTATATTGATCTTTTGTAATTAGGACGGTGACGCAAATTACATTGCAAAAATTAGATTGCGATAATTGATTAAATAACTGATATTGTTTTATCGCCCAACCTTATTAATTAGACAAATGTCATTGATACGAAATTAAATTATAATTATAAAATGTCAGTTTAACTAAAGGAGCACATACAAACGTTTTCTATAAGAGGACAAACGAATTTAAGATAATGTAAATCCCATATAGGAACAGATATAAATCACACACATCATTCATTGGGTAATACTCGATCTATCGTATTTTTTAAATGTAAAATAACAGACCAATTCTCTCCTAAGATGGTTTTACATAATAATGATGCACTTGGGAATCACTGGATCAACCCAGGTTTATATCTTCCCAAATAAAAAAAAAGGACAAATGCCACTTTTCCCTCCACTTGACAGCTCCTGTTATTTATGTGAAGTACACTGCTCGTATCCCTACACAGAGGACTCATCTCCCAGGAGGCTGAATTTCAACAAGTCAGGCCGTAATTCGTTTAACACATGGGGAGCATGAGCATGAGGGCTTCACGGACCACAACTGAATCAGTGACATCATTTGCTCTGGGTTTTTTTTTTTGGGGGGGGAGCATGTTAACCGGCAGCTTAATGCACAGTAACGTAAATAAATCAAAGTTATGTCCGCTTCCCCTGTTAAGTGGCTGGATTAGTTTTTTTATGGTGAGCTCACTGGCACAGTGCAGCTCCACACAGACGAGCTCCTGTTATCCATCCTGTTTGAAAGGCACTAATAAAAGGAAGTCCAGTCGTCCGGGCTCAGACGAGACAATGGGCTTTGATCCTAACCTGCTCTGCTGTGTTTTATAGAGCCTAATTGGTCATTACGGTTTTATTCGCTGTCGTAACGGACGGTGCTTCCCCTTCACTCAGCGTGCTGTGGTTTACAGATGCCACCGAAACACAACAGTTTCAACGTTGAATCTTCTTTCTAACATGTGATTAGCTATTTAATGCAGCTCGTGGTCGTGTAAGGGGGTAATTATGTTGGATGTGATCATTTAATACAAAATATTTCACTCTTAAAATACATGAAACCCCTCAAAACAACGTCTTTTAATCTGAAACTCTCTCCTCATACACACATTTTCCATTTGTCCTGCCTGTGCTCGCCCTGAGTTGACTTGACGTTTCGAGAAGATTTATCCTCACTCCAGATAAGAGCACAAGCTAAATACCTGAATTGTAAATTTGAAACCATCCGCCGTTGTCTCTTCGATCTCCTCTCAGATGGCTTCGCACGGCTCGTTGTCACTAAATGTTGCGTGACTTCCTCCACTTGGCCAGCCTCTCAAAATGTTCCACATGTCCTCATATCGTATGGCAGACGGAGGAAAGGACGGGCTTTAGTTGGACGGTTGCACGGATGAGTGGAGAATAAATAGTTGAGAAATGGACGTCGTGAACCTTTGGAGAAAGGACAGCGAAGGTCACAGACCCTTCATGAGGAGACCTCCTACTCTCACCCAGACAAAGATGAAACCTTTTCTCCTCTCTCAGTTGAACTTGTGCAGTGACTCCATGTTCCACTGTGGTCGGGTTAAACCTCCCCCCCCGGTGCCTCAATCAGCCTCAGCCTCTCCAAACAAATACGATTTTACAAGCAATTTCGTCCGCTGAGCGTGTCGAGCAGAGACAATAAACAGCAATAATTGTGTCTCTCTTTTGTTGGTGTTTGAACTGTGAGAAGAAGGGAGTTGTTGGAGGGCTTCACACCAACGTCCCGTCCTCAGCGCCTGGAATACATAAACACTGATTGTTATTCAGCTGGATCGGTATATTATTGGCTAATCATGCCTTCAGTCCACTGTATCCGGTGACAAAGACAACCAGCACTCTGCCCATGTGTTTGTTTGATAAGCCGGTGGAAGCCGGAGATGGGGGTCATGATATTATTGGTGGTTTGGAGTTGCAGCTGAGTTAACTTCCTCGAAGGCGGCTCCTGCGTAAAAGGGACCACACAGTGTCTGTCAGCGTGAGGTGGCTGCCAGACGGAAAGTTGTGGCCCCGCGGGCGCAGATTTGCAGGTTTTCTGACAAAGTGTTGACGTTCTCACTCACTGCTCAGTCATGTCCTCGAAAAAAATCTAGAAAATCATCTCACACACATACATTTTGGGTTTTGAAGTGCCGTCGACCTAGGTGGGCAACATGTGTCGATATTAGAAAGGAAATAAAATGGAAGACCAACTATATTCTGCTTAAAACTATATGAATATAAGTGGTAGAAGTCGTATAATTGATATATTTAACCACTTTATTGGAAATAAACAGAAAATCCCAGAGGAGAAAACAGCTGTGCAGAGTTACTGTAACACGGGAGAAAGAAACCAACTGAGACTAAATCTGATTATTCAAGAAGGAAAATTGAAAAACAATAATCTATAAATTATGAAACTATGAAAATAAACTATAAAAGATTATAAAACTTTATGATTATTATAAAATGAAGTCACAAACATTAATAACTTGTTATGGTTAGTCTTTCACAAAATAAAGTTTGCACATGTGTTGTCCTCTAAAACTGCATTTTTCACATCATTGACAACATGTTTTCAAGTGAGTTTTCTAACCTCTCCCCACATTTGATCTAATATCAACCTACTGAAACTTAATCCACGCGGAACATTTCAAGCAGATTTTCAAACTCTTGCTGGTGCATCCGAGGTTACTCCACCATCTGAGATTATCTGAAACCATCTGTTCATGCAGTAATTTAGATGCTATGATGAATGTGACTGAGAATCGAGCATCCTCAGGTTGGTGCTGCAGTGATTTAAGTGGGGGCAGCACAGATCGAGGTATCCTCGCTTTTATCTTTCATAGGGTAAAACTCCCAAATCCTACATTTCCCAGAATGCAAATGAATAGTGACCTATGCCTGATAATTACCCACATCTTTCCAAAGACTTACGGTCCAATAAGTCCGAAGCCTAACTGAGCATTCGCATGTACGACTTTCTTTAACGCTTGACGCGGGCACAATCGCCATAGCAACAACCCTAACCAATCAGTTTCCGGCTTGGGACACTCAACACAGCTGGCTTTATGATAATGTGTCAGGATAGCGGTCCATGCATTGCTAAAGGGAAATAAACTCCAACCAGATGAACACTTACCAGATTCATCGACTCTGCTTCCTCGGTCGAGGCTCATTTTCAGTTTGTCAGGCAGGATTTGAGTTGATTGGCTAGTGCCTACGCTTGAGTACAATTTGATTGGTTAGTGCCGTGGGCTGCTGCTTGAAATGTTGAGCTCTTACCAACTTCTGTAGCACAAGAAAAGTGAAGTGAGGATGTTCTTACGTCACTGAGTGTCGTTTCCTCCTGCCCTCCTCCAGATGTAGCAATCATCTACCCCCAGGACCCCGTCCTTCGCATGGGGTCCAACCTGACGGCCAGCTGCTGGGTCCATCCCGACCTCGGCGTCCACGCAAACTCTCTGTTCTGGACGCTGAATGGTCAACAGCTGCCCAGCTCCATCTACAGAGTGCTGAGTCCGACCAACCTCAGTGTGACGCTGGCCGGACTCAACGCCTCCAGGCAAACGTCCGGAGACAACCTGGTGTGTCACAACCACAAGGGGCACATCTTAGCCGGCTCCTGCCTCTACGTCGGGAGTAAGTTGAAGCTTGTCAATTGTTGCAGTGCTGTACACGAGTGTTTGATTTCATTCATGTAGAAATGTCTTATTACCTCCATCAATTAGGTTATATTTTCATTGCCATTTGTCTGAATGTCAGCAGGAATACTCCAAAACTACTGAACTGATTACCATGACATTTTTTCAATTTATTTATGGCGAGATTGGAGATAGCCTTGGCGGAGATACGCAATCTCCGAGCACCCATCTAGTCCACTAAGTATTTCATTCAGGTGTCAAAATACTTTAAGATGTTTATTTTGCGAGGGCTCTGTTTCTAATTCAGTTTGAGTTCTTAAAGTAGCTTGTTAACAGGAAGAACAAAGTGCAGGATGAGGGCGACACACCACAGAAGCGAGAGAAGTGAAAAGGAAACGGCAATAAAGGGAAACAACAACGAAGTCGGGGGCAGATTTAAGTCCCTGTTGGCTGTATTTTATGTTCAGTATTCTTGCCTTCAGGCCCAGTGAGAGGCCTCCGTGAGTGGGTGTCACTGTGTGATGCTTCGACCACCTGTGTGGTCCATTACTCGCACTATTACTCATAGGGCGGGGGTCTGACATTTTACACACACGCACACACACGCACACACGCACACGCACACGCACACACACACACACACACACACACACACACACACACACACACACACACTTATACTTCAGTATTATGGGGCCATTACCTACCCCTAAATACAGTTTCTTATTTTTACAGTGAACTTTATTGGGTGACCTTGTTGATGTGATAACATAATAAAACGTTGAAATAATTTAATTATCTCCGGGGGGGATTCCTTACCTTGAAGAAACAAGTTTTTTCACAAATAGGCGAAATTTCTGTCTTGCTGATGGATTAATTAATTAATACCATTCTCATGTGTTTTATAAACATAAAGTTGCAGCAGTTGGTTAGCTTAGCTTAGCATAAAGACTCAAAGACTCCCAGGAGCCTTAATGTCAATATGAGTTTGCCACAGTCCAGCACACAACCCCATGTTAACCTACTACTTGTGACTGGTAGTGGACAGAGCTAAGCAAGCTGTTTCTAGTCTTAAGAAAACAAGAAAACAAATGTGAATAGTTTTCAAGTATCAAATTAAAAGCCAGAAAACTAAAACCAAGCCTTAAGGATAATATTTGCTTTTTTCAATGTATATATTTGGTTTTCGCCAATTATTTATTCGATATCATTATATATTTAATCAAATTAAGTTTGTTTAAACCTTGTTAACTCATGTTTCTTGCATAATCCAACTTTTTAAGTGATGTCTCCATTTTATTATTACCAATAGCAATAATAACAGAAATAAGAAATAATACACAAATAAGACACAAGTAAAATTAACCTTCATTATTCTTAAACTTTAAAAGGCCTTTGGAGAATTGAGGACCACCCAAAATGTGCTCAAGTTTTAAAAATGTCCTCACTCTCAAGATCTGAAATTAAAAATGGTCATCAGAGAGATAAAAGTACATGAGCTGCAGCAGACACACACACACACACACACACACACACACACACACACACACACACACGCACACACACACACACACACACACAGTCGGGATCTTAATCTCTGTGCAACACTGGCATTGAGAACCCTGTGTTCTTAGAGAGGAGGAATGTTGGCAGGGATCCTGAGTCTGACCAAATCAGAAGGTGCACACACACACACACTCACACACACACACACACACACACGCCAATTAAGAAAAAAACACCAATTTCTGAGGAACATCACTAGTGGGTGAATTACACTCCAGAGGAAGGGGCTAAAGTAATGGTTGGAGGTAACTTTGTTCTCTCACTGAGTCAATGTCCCTCCACCTTCTCTCTCTCTAACTTCTTTCTCACCATCTTTCTCTCCTCCCTCCTCACCCATTTCTTACCCCTCTCTCCCTCTTTCCATCCTAGTGCCTCCACAGAAGCCGGTCAATCTGACCTGCTGGTCCAGGAACACCAAAGACCTGACTTGCAGCTGGGCCCCAGGAGGAAAGGGAGAGACCAACATTAGTACCCAGTACACGCTCAAGTTCAAACTCAGGTATGCACGCACACACACACACACGCACTGCGGCTAAACCATGAAAAACATGATCTAATCCATGATTTAGTTTGGAAATTGAATTTCTTCAAAGATAATAATGTTCTAATGCTTCAGATTTCAGTCCTGGTTGATTTTGGATCACTTGCTCTTGGTTACTGGCAGTAACAGTACGCTTTAATACTACAGCAAATACTCCAGCTACTTCAGTAGAAACACAATAGAGCAGTTGGTATCTGTACACTTCAGTCGGTCTATTAGAATTACATTAATGATTTGGTTACAAGGAGTTTTCTTGACAGAGCAGAGCACTGTGAAAGGAGTGTCACCTGAAACTCATCTAACAACTTGCTGTGTTCACTGAGAACCTCTTTCATTACTCGCTCCCTCATATCAGAAAGGATCCGCTGACGAAAAATGACAAACATATCTGCTGCTTCTTAGTTCATCACCAGCTGTGGTCAGTGCTATCTTTACAAATACATGACAGATAAATGTGTTTCCTCTGACTGCTCCACATTACACATGCAATGTTCGGTTTGCATTTGCGACTCGATACATCTCCGATAAAGTGTTAGGAGAGCAAACAATTAACAGTGGGGCTGATATCAATGTCATAGAGTTACAAACAGACTGAATTACATGCATGCGTCATCTCCAGTAAGTTCCTTGTGCGTGTGAAAGTGATCCGAATCTTGCTTGGAATGGCGGACTCCTCCTCTGAACAATGAAAACAAGTAGAAAGACACATAACAGGACCCGCTCTATACACCTCTTTGAAAAACAATTTGTCACTGAAATGCAATGAATCATGGGATATGTTGGGCCGGGAAGGATCTACCAGGTGGAGCCTCCATTGTTCGGGGGTGGAAACATTGGTCACATTTGTCGGCCCGATTTTGGAGAGGCCTTCGAATTAGAACAGTCTGGTCACGCCGCTCAGACGTAAAGTTTACAAATGCAGCTTCTGAAGGATGCGGCCCCCAAATTTAGACACAGCTAATAAACTGTAAATAAATTGATAAAAAGTAAGTTAGCCAGTCACTAACAGCAAGAATTTTGTCTGCTGAAATTATGATTATTGCACCTTTATGAGTTACAAATCCAAGCAAGAGCGGGACAGAGCGGCCACTATTACCCTAAAATATATGTTATAGTGCAGTCGTGGTGTCAGAATACTGCTGTATTAGCAGTGACCCTGATAACAAGTCAGGTAAAGCAATATTTAAGTGGTTTCAGGGATTGTACTGGTACTGCAACAACTCTCGCTAAAAGTTGACATCTTTATAGCGTCCATGTTGTTTCCACGGTCCGCACACGAACACACTAAAGTCGCAAGAACAAGTTACAAAGTTGTGGCGTGAGATGAACTGGGAAGCATGTGAACATAATCTAAGACGGACTTCTTCCTTGTTGGATAATGTTGCCCAGTGGTGCCTGTAAATGGAGTTTTTGTTCAGCCTAGTGCCCATTCAAAGTCAGTGGGGGATGATTGCTTGGCCTGTGTTAATCCTGTTTATAGCTTTTGCTGCACGCTGCTTTGATATGGTTCAGGTTTTTTGTCTTTCTTCTTCAAGTCAAGAAAAAAGTAGAAAAATAAAGTTTCAAGCTTCCTTAAGAACCACTCATCCCAAAAAAAACAATACAACCTACACTGCACCTCCCTGGGTCCTCAGCAATCCACCTGCTATCAGTCAACTATCAGCATTTATTATAAGTTGCCAACTGTAATGCCACAAAATTATTTAGTGCTCCTTAGTAAGTAAGTAAGTAAGTAAGTAAGTAAGTAATTAAGTAAGTAAGTAAGTAAGTAGTAAGTTAGGCTACTCACAGTGAACTGCAAGAAGTTAGCCAGTTGGCTGTGCATGGAGACGATCCCAACTACAGATGCCTTCCCCTTTAAACAGTGTGGTTATCTTTTGATCTTGATCTTTCTTTTAATCTTGTGCTTGGGTTTTGTTTAGGCTTAAAAAGACACCACCCTCCTATGTCTTTGTATAGAGTCTACGGCTCTTACGGCAGCACCATGAACAATGCTTCAACATGTGGGGATATCTAAAGGTTGACAAACCAGCCATGCCCAGTAACAGTTACTAAGCTATGATTGGACAAGCTGAGAGAAAGCATTTAGCGAACGGTCAGTTGATTGTATTTCTAACCATCCTCACTTATTTGGAAAATTACTACATGTAGAGACATGCAGTCCCCACGTCATAGGTGAAGGGAGTGAAAACCAAGAAAAACATCAGTGTTCAAATGGGTTGAACACCCAATTGTTGAGCCCATTGCACAAGTTTCCATTCAAAATCAACATGTTTCAAGAGAGTTTTTTTAAATGATACTGACATGCCTCAAAAACGCCCCAGAAACAAGCTACAGTGAAGCTGGAAACAGGACAAAATACATTACGTCTTTGGCAGACCTCATTTTAAGAGAAGTAACATCAGAGGTAGCCAGAGGGTAAAAACCTTTCAACCGTAAAAAAGTCAAATTTCATGAGAATTAGGAAAACAGGTTTTCTGGAACGATACATTTTCAAAAAATGAGTTTCAGATGCGATGTAAGGGATCTATTCACATATTTTTATCATTAAATCAGCTATTTAAAAACACCAAAAGAGAAGTGACTTGACATGCACTGCCCACAGGCGTACCAACTGCATGGAGATCTCTTATTGGAGTCAGATTAGTGTAAATAAGCACTTCATAAAACCACTATAGTGCCAGATAAACTCTTGAGTGCATTATTCAAGGCCTTTGAATTCTGTCCAGAGGTGTTTCAGCATTTTCTCTTTCCTCCCAGGTGGCATGGGAAAGAGAAGGAGTGTGAGGATTACACTCACACGCAGCCGTACTCCTGCAGCATCACCCGCGACCTGCACCTCTTCACGCCCTATGAGATCTGGGTGGAGGCCTCCAACCAGCTGGGGCGGGCCACGTCTGATGTCATCACCCTTGACATCCTAGACGTAGGTGAGTGTGAGAAGAAGTGAACTTTGACCCTCTATCTTTGAACTGCTGTTTTCTAGAGTTTAGAGAGTTAGCGAGCCCTCAGGCTGAGGGGGTAGTGGAAACCAAACTCTTAGGCCTATGAGCCTTAAAAATTAGGGAATAAAACTGACATGGTTAAAATAACCGTGTTGATTCTCATCCAGCTAACTGGGCCCTCGGAACACCTTTGAACGATTTATTTGTTTGTCTTCGAAACCAATGTTCAGACATTGTGGGAAATGCACTTTCTTGCCAAGCATTAGATGAGAAAATCGATACCACTGTCATATTGGCTGGGTCTCAATTCACGGGCTGCATCCTTCCAAAGATGCATTCTACCCGGTTGAGTAGACAGCTAAGGCCAAATTGAAATGAGACAGTCTGGTCTACGGAGGATTGCCGTGATCTGCGTCACCAGCTCGTCCCGCCCTTATTGCTGTTGCCAAGCTACAGAGCTGAAGTTGGACTATACGAGAAAGTTCTAATGCCGCGTGTTTTTTTTAACTTGAGTAACATTAGCTGGTCAGTTGAGTTGAAGCGTGATGCTCAAGCGTTGGACGTATCGTTGATCGACTGCGCCATTACTTCTTTAAAAAATGGTTTGTCACTGAGGTGCAATAAATCCTGGGATAGGTTGGGCTGGGAAGGTTCCAACCGTTGGAGGCTTTGTTTCTCAGGGATGGAAGAACGCATTTGTCAACCCCATTTGTCAATCTTCTTAACTAACTCTACAAAAATGTAAAAAATTAAAAGTTTTGGTTTCAACGGAATGACGTGCTGCAACTTGCCTGGGCTGCCATCTTGAACGGCTGTATCCAGTTTCTTAACACATCCAAAGGGCAGGGCACCATCCAGGGGTCGTCTTTGTCAGGTTAACAGGCAGACATTTTAAGTGCTTGAGCGAATAAAACTACAAAATAAAATCGTAAAGCTGACTCTTTTTAAACCACATGATATGACTGATTAAAACCCTCATTGAACTTAATTTTTAATCTGCGCCAGTCCAGTCCGTCTGTTAGTGTTAGGGGGTCAGGGTCAGTCTGCAGGATAAATCAAAAACTACTCAACCGATTTCCAAGATAGTTTGTGGAGGGGTGGGACACGATCATTTGGAGCGGATCGGGATAAACAGGCAGATCCAGGAACTTTGGCATTAGCCTTGGTGGAGGTATGTGCTCTCTGAATTCCCTTCTTTATTAAAGTGGAAATTCCCAAAAGTACCAAATATGCGTAATGTGTATAAAATGATGCACAAAATATAATAAGTATTTACATATTTATAAATGTTGCAACCCTAAAAACACATTATTGGGTTTAACTATTCATCCCATCATTAACTTCCCATAGATTAGACAAAGCTGGAACAAGCCTATAGAGAATATATACTGTGTGAGGAATAAAGTTATTAATAATGACCATGAAGCTAATTAAAGGCGGCACAAGGGGGATAACTCTGCTAAGGGGTTCATTCCAACGTGTATTCATCACCTCGTGATCCCTCAGATTCATCTTGTGACCCACAGGTTGGGAACCATGAATGACTTAAGCTTCAGCCCCAAGTAGGCATCTCTCAGAAGAAGAGTAATCCTTTGCTCTACAGCCTCGTCTCCTTTATTCCTTCAGGCAGGACACTGGCTGGAGTCCTGTGGCCTCCGGCTGTCGGAGAAAGTTGTTTGCAATTTCTTGCCCAGATTCACACTGATAGGAAGTGAGCAGTGTTTCCTTTTAAAGCTTTGTTATGCGGTCCGTTGCTTAGCTTAGTGCGGTTTAAGCAAACGGAGCATGAAACTAGACCCAGTTCTTCTCTCAGTATCACAAAAACACACACACTCACACTCACACACACACACATATGCATGCCCACACCTGGACAGGCATAGGTGTGTGACAAAGGGAAACACCCTCTCCCTTTGATGAGCTAATTTTCTCTTTATTCATACTCACTGGACACACACACACATACACACACACACACACACAGAAAGCAGTCGCTTACGCTCTTTTATGTAGTGTTGGAATGTTCCAGACTGATCCTCGAACCTAATCCCGTCTCTGAGCCGACTGCAGACCCCTGAGGCCCGAGGAGTTTGGGCTTTGAGGCTTTGAGACTTACACCTGACATAATACAACCTGATTCCCTTGGAACGCTTCACCTGGTTCCTAACACGCTCCTAACGATGTCGGGGAAATGTGCCATGAGAACACCATATAGAGTTTAGGGGCGAACACGTCACTGGCAAGGAAACAAGTGTCCATCAAACTGTAATCCTTCTCCGTTCCCTAATGTATGCACGCCCGCACGCACACACACACCTGTTTACACATCCCCAGGGCAGGGCAGGGCCTGGTAACAGTATAGAAACAGAGAGGCGGGCTGGAGTGTAGGCGGTTTCTGGACTTGTGTACGTGCATGTGTGTGTGTGTGTGTGTATTCGCTTTGTTTCGCTCACGTTGCCGCTCTTTTCTGTCGAGTAGTTTCCACAACAGCAGCGTGTCATAAAACACAGCAACCACACCTGCGTGCTCCGGCTGCCGTGAGTCACCCGCGTCTCCGGTCATGTCCAATCAGTTATGAAGGCGAGGCAGAAGCCTCCACCTACAGTATTCGCTGCATTCCTCAGTCACGGGGAGCCCCCTCCACCGAGTGACGAGAGGCAACATGCACCGCTGTGTCGAGGGATGACGACATACAGTGTGTTAATGATTCATCTGCAATTTGTCATGTCTCATGGACTTTTATAGCTAAAATCATAAAAAGCAGAGGAATCATGTTCTTTATTACAGATACCATTTAAAATGTTTGTTCTCCGCTATAATGTTAAGTTGGATTAAAATGAATGAGGATTTCCAGTCAGAATGACGTGATAGAATTCAATGTCATCTTAAGATAATAATGAAACAACACAGTTAGGAAACCCGTTATCTAGACTTTAAAAATTCTGTAAGACCTTATACTTGGTGCTAAATAATGTATATGCAGCTTTTTAAGAGCTCAGTCCTTCAGTGCAGCATCTTACAAGTTCAACTCTCGCAATAAAATTAATTTATTCGAAGTTCAGAGTCGTTCCTGCAGCCCTGCTCTCAGATCCAGCTGCAGACATCAGCCTCTTCGCAGCATGAGAGGTGAATCACAGGGCAAAGAAAGTCGAGGAAACCCCCTCACTGCTGCTTTCCTCTCTGGGATTGCAACTGAAATAAGGAAAGTGCTGGCTGATAATGGTAATAAGACAGTGGACAGAGGTTCTAGTGAGTAAACAGCCTGAAACTGGAAATATATATCGAACCAATACACGATTTTGAAAAGTGAAAATTAAATAACTTGAATCTGTCACCATGAGAAAAGTAATCTCTTACCCTAAGACAATGAACGGATTAATTTGTTAGCATAAGATAATGGGATAAAATATAACTACTGTAATGATCTCAAATAAGAATGAATAATTTTCTTTTAAAATAATTAAAATAATTAAAAACCACGGGGCCTTGTTTCCTCATAATCCATCCCCGATTTAGTTTTTTCCAACATTTAAAACTTTTCTATTCTCAGTGTTACTCTCCACTTTTGTGTTTAAAATAAATATTATTCGGAGGGATGGCCCCCGTAGCAGCCCACTGGGGTTTAATCCTTTTTATTTCACCCACGAGAGCCGTCTGAACAAACACTTTTTATTTTGCACAGTCTTTGGTTCCTCCGAAACTCCGGCGTTTCCTCCAGTGAGTCGTTCCCCATCCTCTTCTTTTCCCCCGGGTCGCCTTGTTTGTTTGCCGCTGTGGGGCGACGTCGCGAAGAGGAACTGACGTTGACATCGAAACGAGCTCGAGGGCCCAGAACAAAACGGGCGGAGAGTTAAAGTAATGGTCTGTCACCACATGTTTGTTTGTCGAAAAAGATAATCACTGTCAGATGAAAAAGCCTCCTCCAGCTCCGCACAAGTCCAGCCTTCAGAAGGCATCTGACCGCAAACCTCAGCCAACGCCGAACAATCCTTCAATGTGCTCTGACACGCAGACGTCACTCCTACCACTTACTGTTTGTACTGAATGGATTTTCTGACCCCGCAAACTTAACCTTAAGTATGAAGAAACCCCTGAGCTGTGGAGTTTTGCAGCCATGGTTGGAAATGAAAATCTGGGCCATCTGTCCACCAGAGGTTTTTCATTATCCTCTCAGGATAGAAATAAACTTGTTAATGGATGTAATGATTAAAAGAAACAGTTTCTGCCCTGTGTGAAATCCCTGTACAGTTAGGAGTCTACACCAATGATATTCACTATATTTAATAACAACTACTATTATTTTCCCCCGTCTGTTAGTCAGATAGTTTGTATTTCAGCAGGATTTCGCAAACTTGAACAAAAGGGAATTCCACGAAACTTGGTGGAAGGATGTGACATGGGTTTTTATCATTGTCTTTAACCTTGTGAAATAAGGTATTTTTCAATATTTTCTTTGATTTTCATGGATCTTGATGAAAGAAATCAGGCATATTTAGGCGACTGATATTTATGAGTGTGTGGAATTTGGTGCAGATCCAAATAAAAATCTGGATCGAGTGAATTTTAAATGTGATTTTATAAGAGGACTGTTGGACCCTGGTGGAGGAATGCACTCTACTGCGTGCCATTTGAGTTTTTTTATTTTCTTTTGTTCTATTGAATGCTGCTGAAATCCTTGAAGCTTATCAATATTTCTAAATTACCAATGGATCAAATCAGAAGTTGCTCAAACTAACCTGTTATCACACAATTCTACACTTTCCCTAAAAAGCTCTGGGAGTCTTTTCGCTCATTGTTTCTATTTTACACCTTTTTAATTTCACTGCTTTACTGTTTTTGACTGATGTTCACTGCTCAGCAACTTAGTGAGTGAACACAGTGGAGAAATAAGAGGAAACTATTTCATTCCGGAGTCGGCAGAGATCAATACAAGGCCGAACAGAGACTAATGGACAGAAACACCCTAACCCAATAGAACTAACTTCATGTAGCTGTGCATAAAATGTAATAGTGACAAATTAGACACAGTAACACGCTCAGTGTGAGTAATTAGGAGCATTTCAAATAAAATTATCGGACAAACAAATAAAAAAACAAAGATTTTTAGTTTACACTAATTTAGGTGAAGAACAAAATTTCACATTTGAAGGTGTTGATTGGATGTGTTTTGCTTCTTACTCAATAACCGCCTCCATCTCTTCCTCCAGTGACCACGGACCCTCCGTCAGGTGTCATGGTGAGTCGCGTCGGGCAACTGGAGGACCAGCTGAGCGTCCGCTGGGAGGCCCCGCCCGCTCTCAAGGACTTCCTGTTTCAGGCCAAGTACCAGATCCGCTACAGACTGGAGGACAGCCAGGACTGGAAGGTAAAGGACAAGTGGGCACGCGGTTATGGGATGGATGGAGGATGAATCTGCTCTCTCTGTCTCCCGGCCTCAAACACACACCGCATCCCAGCTGGTTCTCATCCTCGCGCTGTAATCACCTCAAATCTGGTCTGATTGAAGCCTCCTCTGCCAGACGAATTAAAAGTTGGGCTCGTCAAAAAACTTTCATTAGTCATAAATCTAGCAGTCGAGGTCCGAGCAGGAGGAAAAACACAGGCCAGAGCCACTGTGTTTACCTCTATCTGAGCTTTTAATGAATGAAAAATACTGTGTGAAACCTTTAGCCGCGCAGATGGTGCTCTGCAGAGTCCTCTGGGTGAGAGTGAAGATTCTCCAGTAATTAAGGCGGAATTACACAGATGTAATGTAAGCAAGTCTTTGCTCGCAAAGTGGGAAAATAAAAGAAGGGGAGTGGAGAGACGGCGGAGGGATGAGAGCGTTTCGCAGGCGGAGAGAGGAGACTTCGAATCCAAGTGGCTTAAAGGGGTTTGGTGGTGAAAACAAAAAAACGCTGTCTCCCTTCAGAAAAAGTGGCCGTAATCATGAGGTCATGCTCAGGAATGGAGGGATACATCTCAGCTGTTAATGTCTTCAATATGGCTGTAAAAAAAAACGCTCGGCGCTAACTTCTGCCGATTTGGCTTTTCGCCGCGCCACGTCATTAGCCCTCCGATGCTTGTAATTTCCATGTTCTGCTTTCTGTTGGAGTCGCTCTCTAACAAGTGTTTACAGACCGAATGCCAGAGAGAAAGTGGGGACTATTAGACCAGATTATTAACTCCAGCGCGTGTGTTTCTCTCCCCGTATCTATTTTCCTGTCTGTACCTTGCACGCTCTCCTGTGTGTGTCCCAGTGAATCCAGCTCTGTAATAAGTAACAGAGAACAGATTTTACCCAGCGGGCGCAATTACATTAAAATAGTTTCATAAACATGCTGATCAGGAGCCATCAAACAATGTGGTGTGCATGTTTAGGTCCGTACATGGATTATAGTTGTGTTCTCTACATCTTGATTTTCCCTGTGTTCTCGTTTATGCCCATTGGTATTTAATATTGTGGTCAGACCTCCAGCGCTCAACTATTCTGTGTTTGTGTCTTCTTCTTTTCCAGGTGATGGATGACGTGGGGAACCAGACCTCTTGTAGACTGGCTGGACTCAGACCTGGAACTGTTTATTTTGTCCAGGTATGGTGTAGTCGGATCCTTGAGTGTGTGTGTGTGTGTGTGTGTGTGTCCATGTGTGTGATGATGAGTTTGAAATGTTGTGTTCAGGTCCGCTGTAACCCTGTGGGCATCTACGGCTCTCGCAAAGCTGGGATCTGGAGCGAGTGGAGCCATCCCACCGCTGCATCCACACCCCACAGCGGTGAGCTCACACGCACACACGCACACACGCACACACACAGAATCTAAGTTTTCTTGTTTTGTGTATTCAGGTCCGTTTTGCGGGGGCATATTTTATCAGCGAACTTTTTTTAATATCACGGTGCACCACACATCCCACTGTTTGAAACTGGAAAACCTCTGAGAAGAACAAAACTTGTGCTACTTTACCGTCCTTGTTCAATGTCCTCACTCTGTTTTGTATTGTATTGGCAGTTTAATTTGGAGCAGATGCATCAGTTAAATCAAATCATTGTTAAACATCCTTAAAATCAAACCAGACTCGGAACGTGTAATGTTCTCGTTGCCTCCCAAAGAAACGATGATGAAAAGGCCGATACAGGAGGCTGAACCGAATTTGATTTGTTAAAAACCTGTTGCTCGTCTCACTACTCCTGCTGTTTGCTCTACTGGATGTCATAAAGCTGTGGGCTGCCTGTGGTTCCTGCTTCCCCCAGACCTTAGCAACGCAATTGTTGAGTAAATGTTATCGTAACTGATAGGAATTATGGCCACAACTATGAAAACACGAGTTCAGAATTTTTCCTTCAAGGGTTTCCCAGACCTTTCCATGAAAGCCAGGAACTTTGGCTGAAGCACCAGACTGATCAGGGTTTGCATCATTCAGTGGCATTAATATTAATATTATATCACATACACACATAAACAGGACACCACACATCCTTGGCAGTTATTAAATTCTTCTTTGTGGATTTCTCTTCTCTAACTCTGCTGGAATGTGATTAATAACTGTAATTTAATAAGGTAATTGAGCATTTTAATACCTATTACTCCTACTTCATTATATTTTATTTATCTGTCTCTAGCTATTTTACATGAAACACATGCAATAAGATGCTTTTCTAAAGATTAAATCAGTGGTTACCAACTGTTCTTGGCTGTGGCCCCCTTCAAATAAAAGCTCTGTCTCTTTGGGCCACTTTCACATGTCAGATGTCAAAGAGTCATCATCAGATCAGAGACATTTAAGATGTGAACTTCTCACATGGTTTCATTTCCTCCACCAAGGAGGGGATGTTTCCTTCTGTGTTAGTTTGCAGGATTACGCAAAATCTGCTCGACCGATTTCCATGAAACTTTGTGTCTGGGTGGGAAATGACCCGAGGAAAGAAGCCATTCAATTTTGGTGCAAATTCGTATCAGGAGACAGATCCAGGAAATGTTTAATGACTTTCTTTACTTTGCGAGATGGGTCTTTTAGAACATTTTTAACGATTTCAGAGAGATTCATTCATGGATTGTGATGAAATAAACATATATAGGGAGCTGATATTTGAAATATTCAGATGGTTTCATTTAAATAAAAAATAATATATGTACTTTTCCTCAAGTAGAAAATATAATGCTGGAGTTTTTCTCATAAAGAAGTATTTATACCTGATATAAGCAGACAGACAGATTGTTAGCAGTATTGAACAATAACGACTGGACGGAATAGTAGGAAACATGAAAGGAGGCAGTGTGGGTCAGGACAGAACCCGTAACAGTTTGGTGCAGATCCAGATCAGGGGGCTGATGTTGTGTGTTGGTGGAGGTAGATGACGTTCTAGTTAAAATAACTATGAGACCCAAAAAGTACAAATCATCAAATATGTTGCAAAAACTCAAGAAAAAGTAGTTCCTGGCGATATGCATTATCTCGAAACCCCTAATTTGTTATTATCTGGAACTATACGTGATTGTTTATCTCTAACTTCTTCTCTTTTCTCATCTCCCTCCCTCTGTTCTGACCGTGCAGAGCGGCTGATGTCAGGCTCCTGTGACTCCAAGTCCAGCGGGGACTCCAACTCCACCCTGCGCAGGGAGCTGAAGCAGTTCTTCGGCTGGGTGCGGAAACACGCCTACGGCTGCAGCAGCATGTCCATGAAGCTGTACGACCAGTGGAGAGTGCTGATGCAGAAATCCCACAAAACTCGCAACCAGGTAGGTAAGCATCAGTAACGCAGCGATAACGCAAACGCAGACACACACACACACACGTGATCAAATGCAAAGCGCAGACACGCACGCAGACATGGGCCTCACACACACATACAAAATAAAAACAGTCGGTTATTTTACGAGAGATGATTTTTAACAGATTTTGTCTTTTAATTCAGGTTCTCCAAGGGGATAAATCCTAGCACATGCTGCCTTTCACAGGCACAAAACAAGTCAAGAAAAGAACTGAGTGCGTGTGATTTGTTGCTTTTGTCTTTCTGTGTATGAGGAATGAGAAAGAGATTGTATTCGTATATGGGAATTATAAAGACAATTTGTTCTGGACACTTTGTGCGGATACCGGCAATGAAACGTGAGAGGACATCCAAAGAGAAGCGATGGGATTTTTCTCTGCCGGTCGAGGTGCGAGCGCTGTTTTTCCGCCTGCAAACATGTTCCGCTGGCAAGGACTGAGGAGGGTGGACACGTCACGGATATCCTGGTATCATGTGGACTACTCTGCTTTCACACAGGAAACTGTAGCATGAATAACTTGGACACCAGTTAAAGACGTTTGACATGTGCCGGCTCTAAACGTGCACAGGGGTGGTCGGAAACAGATCCAAGCAAAGCAGGAGCATCCGAAAAGTATTCTGTGACCTTTTATTGGAGGTTTCTCCTGTGGATTCAAAGCACCATCTAGTGGCTGTTCAACAACCATGGACTCTCCCACCAAAGCTTCATGAAAGAGGGAAAAGGAAAAGTACCAAATTATCATTCAGTATTTGTAATTCATGCTTTGTTATATAAGTGGATAATGTGCCAAACTGGTTCATCCAGGATTCCTCTGTTTCCGAGTGACTGATGATGTGATGATGGTGTTTGGGTATGGAAACTTTTTCACTGCCTTTATTTTTGTACTGAGTTGAACCAGCATATTTAAAACTGTATAAAGTTATGTTTTATTTCTTAAGTTATGTTTAGTTAGTAAAGAAATATCAATGACTGAAGTTGTTATCAATCTGTAATGTTGCTCTATAAAAAATATTGTCAGAAAAACTGAGTTTGCAAATGACTTTTATGGCAGATTCTGTGGCTAAAAGACCAATGATATGGAAACAAAATCTCATCTTTAGTTCATTTTTTGGATCAAATCTTGCACATGATGATGCATCTACAACACATATCTCTCCATCCATTCATCCATCACGGAGGGGCTGGAGCCAATCCCAGCTGCCCCCCTGTGCCTCCAGAATCACATATGGAAAATTAAAGCAGCACTAGCTGTGTCTCAATCCAACGCGTACACTGCGAAGGCCGAACTGAAATAAGACGGTCTAGTCTTTCTATTGCGTCACTCTTTCTAAAATTCGTTGAAAAGGTTTTTTTTGACATATGTTCCGTTAGCTGTTCGGTTGAGTACTTACATTTAAAACATTTTCGCCTCGCTTTTAGCTGCCATTACCTCTTTGAATCATGGGATATGTTGGGCCGGGAAGGGTCAACCCTGTGGAGCATCTGTTGCTCTGGGATTGAAAGGACACATTTGGAGGAGCCTTCGAATTGGAACAGTCTAGTGACGCTATCGTTCTACGAATGCAGCCGACGAAGAACGCGGCCCCTGAATTGAGACATGTAACTTTTACTGAGCGGCAGCGCCCTCTGCAGGCACAAGTGGTGATTCATTCTGTTGATGTCCAAACGATTAGGTGGTTTTCATGTAGAGAAAAAAAGTCTATTAAAGCTTTTACAAATGCACCAAACTCTGATTAGAACTCTTAATATTTTAGATAGTTACATTTTTTTTCTAGGTTTCTTCACTGGGTAGCAGAGATTAACAGTTTTTATTGACTTCTACGTCTTTTTAACTGATCTGTAGTTCAGCGTTAGTTGAACTTGCGTAGTCTGATTCTGGAAGTTGCGTTGTCCCAAAGTTTATCAGGGAAACTGAAGACACTGTTTCCTGTCGTCACAGCGAGTTAATCTCCTGCCGGTGACACTGCAGAGTCTTGTTACTGATCCTGTGACCACTCAGAGTCACTGGTGCTTAATATTTAACCAGTGTGGCGTTTTTCTTGGTCATGGCTCTGCACTAAAGGCTTTAGTTACCTTTGTGCTCGGGGGACAGAACATCAGAAGAACGAGGGAGTAACAGGCTGAATGTCTACCTGAGTTTCTCTCAGTGGAAAGTAAAAGAGAGCAGCAGTTAATCATCCTCAGGGCTTTTCTGACACAGTTGACACTTTTCCGATGCTGTCTGGGTGAAAACTAGCAGACAAAGTGACCTACTTTAGAATTAGTCGCAGGTTTCCAGCTACGAAAACCAATTTTTGTGTCCTGAAATTGTCACAGTCGCAGAAATACGTTTTGAAGAAGTGTTTTCAAAAGCACTGACACAACCTTTCAGGGAGGAAATCGAGGTTATTATATATTTCAAACGTATTTATCTTTTTTATATATTTATATATCACTCTGCCTATCAGAAAAATGTAGGATTTCAACCATAAGGTGTTTGTCAAGTTTTTTTCCTTCCTTTTACTTAATGTACACTGTAAAATATATTATAAGTAAAATTCCTTCTGTAAGAATTCTTCCAGAGTAAACGTACAGAAGTCTTATCTATACATGTGAATATTTTTGGAACATAGGAAAGGAAATAGGAAGGAAGATCTATTTTGCTTTTGAAAGTTGCCTCTCACATGAAGTTGATTAGAAAAATAAATTAAGTAGAGTGCATACTTCCCCTTATGAAAGCATATTTAAATTCTTTGGAATCAGATTTTTCTTTGTACCTGAACCAAATCCCCCACACTCATAGATATTAGTCTCCTAAACCTGCTGGATTTTTGTTTTTAAGATCCATGAATTATTCCATGAAAAATTTAAGAAAACTTTGAAAAATGCTCCATCTCGCAATGTTAAAGAAAGTGAGAAACCAAAATGCTCTGTCTTCTTATATCATGTAAAAATACTCCTTTATAAGTACAATTCCTGCAGTAAATATTCTATTTGAGTAAAAGAATAGAGCTATAACCTACAAAAGTTGTGCAACACCAATTCATATTCGTTTATTGAGCCTCCAACTGTAATTTAAACAAAACCATCTGAAAGGTTTAGCAGGGAGTTCTCTCTTTGCTTTTCTCACACAAGTCACATAATGCAGCATTAAATGGAAATACCAAAAAGTTAAAAAAAAAAGTAAAAGTAACATTTTGCTAAGGCTCAGTACATGAGTATATTTCATTACTGTACTTTCCACAGCTGAGTGCTGTAAATTTGGGCTTTTACCTCTAATGGTTCCTTTTCTAACCAATAGAAAAGAGGAAAGAAATGAAAAGATCCCTGGAGATTATTCAACATTTAAAAGCCTTTTTTTTCTTCTTTGCCAAGTATTGAATTAAATGTAGCAGCTGCTCTGGCAGGTAATGAATCACTTGAACTGATTTAAAATATGATTTTTTTATTTTAGAAAAGGACTGTCAGATTATAATGCTCGCCACTCGATGGTTTTCATTACAGCGTCGTTCAGTCTGTCAAATATCCACATGCAACAGAAGATCAATGTGAGTGCTTCTATTTTTTAATAGCCCACACCGACGCTCATTTGAACTAAAGTTACCTGTAGTGACTTGGAATAAGATGAAAAACTGTAGTACCTCCAGCTGACATGAGTAATGCTGCAGTGTTTTACGTCAACTGAGCACTTTACGAGTACGTTTTGTGAATTCAGTGCTAAACTGTTTGTTCTATCATCTTTGACATTTTAGTTCCAAACAATCAATGGTTATCTTCTTTTTAGCCTTGAAAGAGTCGACTTTTGGCCACAGACGCAAACATATTTTGTCTTAAAAGGACCTTAGGGGGAAAAGGAAATGGAGAGCAGGTTGGGGCGTACCCAGCTCCCTTGTCAATATAGGATTTCTTCACCTCGTGGCCATGTATAATTCAGCCTGGGAGGGAGCTGATCACCTGGAGAGAGGCACACGAGAGAAGAGGATGTGTCTGAAGTGACCGAGGAAGAGGAGAGGACGAGGACGAAGAGGTTGGCACAGTATGGAGGAGGTGGTGAAGAGACGGCCCATAATCTCTGCCAGAGAAAGAGGTCAGTTTAAGAAATGTGTATCCCACTGTGTGTGTGTGTGTGTGTGTGTGTGTGTGTGTGTGTGTGTGTGTGTGTGTGTGTGTGTGTGTGTGTGTGTGTGTGTGTGTGTGTGTGTGTGTGTGTGTGTGTGGCTCTAACATCCACATGGACTGTATTAGAGCTGAACTGGCTTTGGTATAACATTTCTCACACAGCATTTCTACAGCCGTTGCTCCATACTCGTTTGAGACTCCTACTTTGTTTAGAATCCGTTCCCAAACAAGCCGAGGAAGGACGTTAAAATGCATAACCATAGAAAATCAGTCAAAGGGCTACATATGGAAATCATCAGCGACAACACAGGCCGAGCCAGAGAGTCAGTGGGTGTGCTGTCTACCTCTGTTGCTTGTAACTAAGCCTGTTGCATCATTTTCATCACTGTCCTCCTCCTCCTCCTCCTCCTCCTCCTCCTCCTCCTCCTCTTCTTTCCCTCTCTCTCTCTCACTTTCAGGTCCGGGCCCTGGACGCTACGCTCTGCCCCCTACAGTTGGATACATCAACCATGACTTCACCAAACCCAGCAGCCCTGCATATTCCTTCCACATCCGCAACAGCAGTGAGTTTTCATATGGAAATCTCTTGGGACGCTATGTGTTTTTTTTTCTGTTGGTTTGCAGTGGCCCAGTTTTTGACTCACAACCAGCTAGAACTTGTTACTTACTACATACACTGTCTGGAATTGGTTTGGTCCAAAAGTTGTCTTTGGCCGATTGTTTGTGTTTGTATTTTTTTTCTCTAGTGGTCTCTGTGGACTCCAGCCCAGGACCAAGGTACCACGTTGACGCAAAGGTCACCCGCTTTGGCCGAATGGAGACGCCCTCCTACTCTATTTTGGGCCGAGGAAGGAGCACAGGAAGTAAAGGTGATAAAAAAAACATCTCAAGTAATTCTGGTATATTTATTTATGATGTTTTGGGATCAAGTATATGGGAGAGCATAGCCGAATAACCATTTTTGTCTGTATGTGGTTGATTTACTCATCTTATATATAAATAGAACATATGTAATGATAAAGGTTGAGCTGACAGAAATGTAAAAATCTGAAGATACCAGCATGAGAAACAGTACGATGTTCAATTCAATTCCATATAGGTGATAAAGAAAAGCAGACTTCCTGAGCCAGCTTCTTTTTGTGTGTTCTCAGGGGAGCTGTTCCCGACTCCAGGACCCGGGGCCTACAGCCCAGAAAAGGCTCCACCTCTCAATGCTCACAGCCGACCTCCATCCTACACCATCGGCAGCCGCACCAGATACCGCTCTGTGGACGCTGTACCAGCCCCCAACAGGTTTATTACTACTATCATTTATCAACTATTTAACTAATTAAATGAATTAATTTAACTGAACTTTCTTTCCTCCACCAGCTACAGTCTCCCAAATCTGCTCGGTTGCCACGTTCCTAACAAACCCTCCAGTAACAGCTTCAGCTTCTCAGGCCGCAGGAAGGTCGGCGCTCCCTCTGAGGATCTCTCCATGAGCCCGGGACCAGGAAAATACAACAGCACCAACCCAGACATTTACCGCCAGCGCCAGCCCTCCTTCACCATGCAGAGCCGCACCAAGCGGCCCAGTTATTCTGCGACCATTCCCGGCCCGGGAGCGTACAGCCCGGAGAAGTTTCACGTGCACCTTCCCAAACCCCCGTCCTTCACTCTGGGGGTCAGACACTCTGAGTTTGTCACCCCGCTCGTGCTGGATGTAGTCGACTGACTCCTCGGTGGATTTTATTCAAAGCTTTATTTTTATTTTATTTTTCACAGAAATGTTGCTGTTTCCTTGACAATAAAACCAACAGTGTTACAACAAACACTACCACAATACAAAAATTAAATTTCTTTATAAATAAATTTTAAATATCAATGACCTTTGCTTGCATTGTATGTGCACTCAAAACAACAATGATCACTGGTAGCTTAGAAGGAGAGAGATAAATAAAACAGGGTGTGAGAGTCTAAGGCTTCATCCTCGGTAAGGTGATGTTTACAGGCGAACTCCAGTTGCTGCACTTGCCCAGATCCAGCAGCTCCTTGGCGCACACCTGGAACAGGTACTCCCTCCCCGGGCTCAGCCCCTTCAGCTCCACCTGGGCGCTCTCAAACGGACCCAACTGGAGGACAAAATATACAATGTATTATTTTTAACATCCTCAGTTTGAAATTAAACACAACGGCTGAGGTTTGCATATGCAGATTTAACACAAATCGTCTCCATGAAAGATTTAATGTTATTTATCATCTGGAAATATATGTGGTTCTGGTTTATTATGGATTCTAACTTTATTAATGTTAGAATACTTCATCTGTGAGCAGATTGACTAATAACAGCACTTTTGGGGTTGCCAGGTTGGGAATAATCCCTTTGAATATTATGTTTACTTCTTCTTTTTGGTAATAATACAGTTACAAATGACAGTTATCGTTCATTTATGCCTCCACTAATACAAGTTAATCATTTTTTGTAGATAGACTTTATTAGTGTACACAGGATAAACATCAGCCATAATATATGGCTGATATATATATATAATATTTAGATAATGCGAAGAGGCCAATATTTACAAAACAGAAAAGATAATAATGCAATTTCATGATTTAAATAAAATATTAAATTGTTTCAATCAAACAATTGAAAATTTATAGGAGACATAAAAAAAACAAATGTAACAAGGATTTGTTTACAGAACACTTTTTGGAACAAGGATTTTTTTAAAGAGTTTCACATATCACATCATTTCCGTTGTTGTTAACCCTGTAGATTCTGATGAAGCGCTTTCTTACATTGACAGACGATGCGATGCCCCTGTTCTCCCACTGGTACATTATCTGGTATTTGAGGGGGAAGATGTGCAGGTTGGTCCAGGTGGACGGAGGAGACCACTGCACCAGCAGGTTTCTGGTGCTGTGAGAGGAAACCCGGACGTCTACGGGAGGATCTGGTTTCACTGCACAACCAGAGACAGAGAAAATGAATATTGCTTCTTCTTATATTATCGGTATCAAGCCAAGATGTAAAACTGCATCTCCATCAATGGTAGTAACTCACACCTAACATACATTTAACACTTTTAAAAATGGTTCCAGTTCTTACCAATGTCCTCCAACATAAAACTTGAGAGGTAGGAGCTGCTTCCACCAGAATTAACAGCCGTGACGTTGATGATGTAGTCGGTGAGAAGCTTCAGGTTGGGCAGCTGGCAGTGCCACTAGAGCAGAAAGCAGATTTGATTCCAGTTAGTACATCTTAACGGTAAGTGTATTTTATAGTATATTTCAATTTGAAAGAATCTATAATTGAAAGTATTTTGCTAATTTATATATACTGACAGTGTATTTTATTTATTTGTAGTATCCCTTTATAAAGATAAATATCTGCTTATTACTTTATATCTTTTATGTTACTTGCTGATCAAACAACTTTTAACTAAAACTATTGTATTGTTTCATGTACCTCTATGTACTTTTATGTATTTTATGCATTTACTTTATTTTATTTAATCATTTTATCTTATTCAACTTTTTCTAAAGCCCTTTGAACTGCATTTATGTATGAAAGTTACTGTAAATAAAGTTTATTATATTATTGTGATGAACACACAACTCAACAAAACCAAGCACAATGCTCCTTATTTTCGCTGGTCTCCTGTAATGGATGTAGTCACTGTGACCAGTTTGGAAATGGAGTATCATCAACATTACAGTTTAAAACCTTCACAAATCCAAACCCGTAATAATGTGTGCTCAGTTTAATTTAGGTTCAAATCTGCTTCTGTACATAAGGGAAAACCTCTCAACTGCAAGGACAAATAACCTTCTACCTGTTCAGATGATGATGATGATGATGACGATGATGTAGGGGATGAAGAATTATGGGAGGGTGGGATGAGATGACACTGCTCTGTGATTGGCTGCCCGTGTCTCTCACTGTCAAACAAACACATTTACATGAATACAAACAAGCTCCTTAATGACACTCAACAACTGCAGTCCATGCTACTAAAAGGGGTCAGTTGTTTGGGTCAGCACCAGCAGGAGGAAGAGGAGGAGGAGGATGAAGAAGAGTTGCTTAATTTGTCAGATTTACCTGTAGGTGGCAACGTAATGTGTCGGTGGGCAGTGGGACGGTTCAGGCCAGGAGCAAAGAGTCACATTCGGATAGCTCGAGCACCAGCAATGCACTCGTGGAACGGGGGGAGGAACTGGTGGAACAAAACACATTCTGTGAAAAAATATAAATAATAATACAAGCAGAGCATTTAAAAAATGAACGTGTTTTTCTATCCATGAAAAAAATAATGTTTTAATATTACTTATCTTTCCTTGACTATTCTTACTATTTTTGATAACTATTTATTATTATTGTTTTTAATGTAATTATTTTATTTGTATGTTCCCAGTTTCTTTATCACTTAAAAGATAAACGCAATGAAAACAAAAAAAATTTAAATACACATACACACAAAAAACATTAAGCTACATAAATAAAATAGAGCATTTTTCTGTTCTGTAAAAAGATGAAAATAGACAAAATGACAGAATTAAAGTGACTGTATAAAGCACAATCCTAAAACTATGATACAATAAAACATGGTTATTAAATAATATCTATTTTAGCTTATTGGTTAAAACTAATTCACACACACAAACACACAAAACACACACAATGTACCACACACAGCACAAGCCAATAACTGTGAGCGTATCGGCACAGACTGGTACTCACCCCCTGATTTAGCTCTCAGTAGGTCCAGTGCTTGTCCTCCCAGAACACACAGGAGGAGAGTCACAGTGAACAACAGCGCAGCCATCATCAGTCTTTGAGAACAATAATTCTGCCCTTGATTGTTGTCTGTTAAAAAGATATCTCTAAAAACCCTGTGAAGCCTGACACAGACAATACTATTCTTTTGTTCTCTGCTCCGTTTCCTCCAGTTACTACACCAGTCAAAGTTCAGAGATAACAATCTCCTCTCGCTCTCTCCCTGAGTGTGAGTGTGTGTGTGTCGCGGCTGATCAGCTCTTTAAAAGCAGAAAAGGAAAGAGGAACTCGCACGCAAATGTGCAAATGTGGTTTACCTCCCACAGAAACAATTGTTTCACTTTGATGTGTCAAGTTTCCTTATGTCACAAGCAAAAACAACAAGTTTCATATAAGAGTATTTAACATTTGTGTTTTATTGTTTACAGATGAAATAATTATGTACAAGAAGATGCAGTTCTTTGAAAGTGGTGAAGAGACAGGAGAGAACTTGTCGGCACCTGTCCAGTTTCTCCCTCTGCTCCTCTTTGTGCTCCAGATGGTCCTCTAGTGTCCAAAATGACAAATAGCAGCGATAGCATTGAAAACACAGTGTGCGGCTCACACTTAAAAAGTCTTGATCAAGCTACAATGTCCATTTCCAGCTGATCAGTGTCCACAGTCTGAGCTGTCACATATTTTCTGGACAGGGAGCCACGGTGGAGGTTCCAGCCCAATGCGGACGCCCCGTCCCTGGGTTGTGCTTATACCATTGAGTCCCTCCACTGGATGTGCGCAGGGACGTGAAGGCCTTGCTGATCCAGTTGTTCTTTGCTGCATGTAACTGGTTGGCCATGAGACCCTTCTGGTGCTCCAGGTCCTGGAAGAATAAACACAGATGAACAGCCTTTTAGAAATGTTACCATAAATGTGCACTTTACAGTTTAACATGTTAATTTCAGCTCTTATTTGTGCCGCTGTAATGTTTATGCTCTTGTATTTCTCTGGAAGTCCTTGTAATATTGAGGTAAAAGATAGAAAAATAATTTAGGTAGACAAACAGGCATACTGTATAATAAACTAACAAATAACAAACTTTATTGTTCTTAAATCAAACCGGTCAAATTTACTGAGTTAGTTCATCAGGGATCATTTCTTGTAGTACCTGAATACCCATTATGTTTATACTGATCAGAGTCTACTTAAATAATATACTAAATGGACACTGTTATTTTGCATGTAAGAAGAAAGTACAATCAAAGTAAAAGGTAATATACTTGTTTTAAGTACACTGAAATACTACTAGACCTACATGAATAATACATTTTACAGTAGAACCCATTTAATATACTTAAAAAAAAACAACGCAAATACTGATATTTTCATCTTGTATCATTTAACTGAAATCATTCAAAGTGAAGACATTTCTCCTTTCAAGAGGCTTTTCTGGAAAATTGTTGGATCCTGTTTTTTTCAGCGTATTTAAGCGTATTTAGGTCAGTTTAGGGAAGAAGCTTTTTTTCAATGAGGAAAATCTTATCTTTCACATTTTGTTTTTGTTTCTTTATGAATTAATTTCTGCTATTTCTTCCTGCTCACATCTTCTCTGTCACTTCTGCTTTCCACCAGCAGCGTGGAGACCTTGGGAAATCCTGTCCTGTCTTCTACACTCAAGCTGTTACGCGAAATGGAAATGCTTCATGTCAGTGGGGTCTGATGGCTGAACTGAAGGTAGTTGAGACACTTAGTTTCCTGAGTTACAGGTCAGGCAGCAAACATTCCCTGTTAAGCTCCTGTGAGTAGAAGTTGTATTTCTGTTGTTATTAAGGTAAAAAAGCACGATTAGCATGATATTTACCTGGATTTCGCACTTAGCCTCCACCATCTGGAGTTTGGTCTGCGCCAAGTCCTGCTCCAGCCCCCTGATCTGAGCCCTGAGGGACTCCCTCTCCTGGTCCTGCCTCCTCTGCTCCGCCTTGTTAGGAGGTCCCCTGTCCCCATCCTGAGCGCTGGTCATCATGAGGCCTCCTGTCTGAGCTGCTGCTGCTGCTGCTGCTGCTGGAGACGAGGGTTCATCTGTGTCCACAATGTGCTGACAGCGAGAACAAGCCTTCACTGCACTCTGCAAACATGGAGGATGAGATATGTGAGATGAGAATATCACTGACACCTGCTGCAATAAACCATCTGTAATGAGAAAGTTACGCAGCCGAGTCGTGTTAACAATTTCTTGAAAGCGTGGAAAATTGCTTCCTTCAACATTCTGTTCTAAATGTGGCTTGAAAGAGATAAAAAAAAAAAAAAGAAGAGATGAAAGTTTTTTTTATTCTCACCTTGAATGAATCCAGCTCCTCTCTGTGGGCGGTCTGCTGCCTCTCCAGACGGTTTGTCAGCTGGGAGCAGATCTGAGCGGAGGAGCGTTTGATAATAACATCATTAAGCAAAAACACAACTGAATTCTTTATTATTATATATATATTATTTAAAGCGTACACCCCGATTCTTAACCCTGACGATTGTCTGTACCTGTTTGTAGTCTGCGATGATGCCCGATGACCTTTTGACCTCCTGCTCAGCCTTCTCAAGCTCTCTTCGAAACACCTCCTTCAGCTGTAAGAGGAGGAAATCATTTTAGCCCTAACGCAGACAACAAAGTGATTATTATAATGACTGTGGGAGGCAGTAGAACCAGTCTTAGTTTTTACCATGGCAGCTTCCTCTTCCTTCCCAATCTTCTCCTCCTCTGTGGCCTGCAGGAGATGTCTGGTCCACACGAGGTCTTTGGCGAGTTCGTCCTCTTTGTCCTCCGCCTGTCAACAGCCCACAAACACCTCGATGCATTATTACATTTTTAAATATCTAATAAAAAATAAAAAAATCTACGGTTTTCCAGGTTTAGTTAGAAAAACTAAACACATAAAAAACAGAAAAAAATGTATGCACAATAATTCAATGCATTTTTCAAGGGTAATAATTATAGTAATTATATATATATATCATTATAATAACTGGTATAAATAAAAAAATGTTAAATATAAATGTATATGTTAAATATTAGATTTAAATGTTAAATATAAATATTAAATGTAAATGAAAATGTTTTAACAAAATGTGGGAGTTGAGAATATATTTAACATTGACGACTTCTATTTAAACCATTTCATAATTTTGCTTAACTCCAGAACATCACTCTTGGAAAATCCATCTCATTATTTTACATTTGAAAAGATGGTGCTTTCTTCTTACATTTGGCAAAGCTTAATGTGCTGAGCAGGATTAAAACACACAAAGCAGCACCCCATCATTTCAGGGATTTGTTGAACCATTTCCTTTTTAAAAAAGACATCTTTAATCATAAATGCATGCTTTATGTTTCTCTGGATAAAATGAGAGCTTAGCTCAGCACTGTCAGTTTGTCTATTGCAGTTTTTTTAAAGCAAAGACCAGTTTTGGTGTTTTTGTATTTTTAAAAGAAACTCTGGCTCTTTCTATGAAGGGCGGGAGCTAATCGCACCTTGTCCAGGGCGTTCCTCAGGGCGACCTTGCTGCTGATGAGTCGATGGGCCAGGTTGTCGTTTTCCTGCTCCAGACGGAGGCTGGTCTGCTCCAGACGACGGTTTTCCTTCTGAAAAAACACTCAACTATCAGGGTTTGTGGCTCACAAACAATTAAACAATTTAATTTCTGCTGATACAGGAAGTGACTGCATGTGAGGGCTGAGCTTCAAAGACATTGGGTTTTTAAATCAAGTCAAAAGTCAAAGATTTCTGACCTGGTATTTGTCCAAAGGATCTTCTACAGCCTCCATCATCTGAAGCCGGCTTTCCCTCAGCTTAGCTTTCTTTGTCGGAACCTGAGGGGAGAAAGAATCAGATCTAACTAAATACACTAATTTGGAAAACACTGTCATATTTAACTGAAATGAAGAGAGATATCTCCTCCGCACAGATCTGGTGCCGGATGCAGAGCGAGTGCAACAAATCAAGAGCAGGCCCCAAAAAGAGATCCGGATAAGACTGAGATAAGACATAGCTGAGCACATGGGGGGGGGGGGACAATTTCCATATCTTGAATATCTAAAATGAACAAAACAGAATTCTTTTTCTAATGTCTCAAATGACAAATCATCACATAGGATGACACTAAAGTAATTTTTTTGGAATTAACTTATTTTAACTTATAATGATTTTACTGACAATTCCCCTCTTGCTGTAGGAAAATCCTGTGAATCCAAGTTGTGTATCTGTATGTTTTTAGATGCATTGCACTGATTTCCTGAAGATACACTGAAGTGAAAGTTCAACTAAATCCACAACAGTGTTTCAGAATGAGTAGTAGCTTTTTCATACATCTACAAATATTAGAATAGTGCCACGGTTTTGGTCAGTGTTGTTCTTTTGTCGGGATCAGCTGAGGCGCTCTGAAATGCTTATTTAACTGGATAAATCCAAGCAACAGTGAGTCTTACTGTGAATTTAGGTCCCGTTTCCGCCACCAGACAGGCCAGGATCTCCTCCTCGCTCATCTGTTCCATAACTTTGGCATCGTACGCCATCATCGTGGACACCTCCTCCATCATCTTGCCCAAATACGCAGCCTGGCTAGTTGCTCACGCTCGCTCAAACAATCAAGGCCTGTGCAGGAAAAACACCTCCAACTCCAGAAATCACAACCGATTCCCCAGATGTAAGGTGAGTTCCTGAAGGGGAAGACGTCTTGTTTTGACTCACGGTGACGCAGGCGAGCGGTGAATCCAGCATGAGAGCGTAAAAAGGACTAAAGACGCACGATTGGGGTAAAGTCCACGTCTTCCCAACACAAGGAAACTCAGCTTTACAGTCCAAAGGTGGAGGACAGAGAGAGATATACCTCCCAACAGGTAGAGAGCAGCTGTGTCCTTTCACACCAGAGAGCCGAGCCACTTGGACACAGTGTCATCTGAGGGAGTGTGTGTGTGTGTGTGTGTGTGTGTGTGTGTGTGTGTGTGTGAGAGAGTGTGTTACAGGTGCACAGGCAGTAACAGGTTCAGCAAGGTTTATATGAGACCTGAGAGAGTGTGTGACAGAACAACAGCCTCAGATACACCCACTGCAGCGCTCACCTTTCAACACGCAACACAACACAACCCACACACACTTAAACAACACTAACAACAATAATTTGATCCCACAATGCATTTTTTTGGGACATTCATCTTAACTTTCATCCATTTTCCACTTTCTTCTTATTCATACTCTGACACAGACGCAGTATGAAGCTGCCACACTGACATGGACCCACTTTAAATGACGGAAGTGACGTAAGTGATGTGGTATTTGTGATATTTCCCCTGAGGTGCCCGTGTGACACACATTATTGTCGTGGTCTGAGCAGCCTGGCAGGAGAGCAAACGGGTCCGGCAGGTAAAGCATGACTTTGCAGAATAACAAAAGAGGAGTCTGCACCTCCGCCCACTTATTCCCCTTTATTCACATTTTCCCTCGCAAGTTTCTCCCGACTTTGTCACGACGTCTCTCACTCAATTTCTTGTCTTTTCCTTTCATGATGGATGACAAATTACCTAAGTTTCCCCCCTGTAGGTTTCACTTCCCTTTCTCTCAGCGGCTTGTGGCTCCCTCTCACTTCCGTCTTTGATTTTACTCAACTTTATCTTCGAGTCCCTAAACGTTGGTGATTTTGTTTTGTCATTGTGGTTGAAGACTAACAACAAAAAAGTCCAGGCAGATGTATAAACATTTATTCCTCCTCAAAAAAAGGAACCATTTGTGAAACACGGTGGATTCTTTTGTGCATCAGGGTATAACAAAACTTATTCACACAGACAAATCTGAAAAATACAATTTTTTAACAATCGGAAGAAAGCAAGGAACCTGAAAATATAAAGGTGTCAGTTCTGATTCTGTTGTGGTCACTGTGGTGCAACAACAACACAGAGCCGGTGGCCGCTAGAAATAAACCTTTCACCAGACAATGGGAACCATATGTGTTGCGTGAATATATCAAAGTGGTGAACACGAACGCTAAATTAACAAAAAGTCATTTTACATATTTACTGTAATTTAGCACAAACTTATTCACAACAATGGGAGGTGAGGAAAGAATCGTAACTCACAGCTCAGTGGGAACATTGTGAGAATACAGTGAATAAATATATTTATGTCTTTTCATCAATAATCTTTCATACAATTGTGGTCATATATTTATCTCAGTTAAAGAACAACGTTGGATAATTGGACAAAGTAAACTTTCATTTCCAAATGTAAATGTTCCATTCTCTCACAATCCACGAGGGAAGTAGATGGAGAAACTCACATTTGGTACAAACTTACTTAAACACATCTAAACCCTGACACCGTTCACAAAAACTACAATACTCCTTGAAAATATATAGATTCAGGCATATACTGTGGAATAACACTGCATTTCCTCACTCTATAGCAGATATAATGGCTTTAGATAAAAACATGAACCTTATATATTTGTCACTTCCCTAAAACAAAACTCAAATCTTCTTTTCATCCACCTCAATCTGTAAACATGAACATATTAATACCATCAAATCCTATGGAAGACACAAGTCTAGCACAATTTCATAAAACCTGAAGTGAAAGTAGAAGCAAAATTAATTCTCACTTTAGTAAAGGACTTTTTTTTACTAGCAGACTGAAACTCGACTCTTCCAGATAATTGCATGATGCACGAAAATGCTCCGACTTGGGAGTTTCTCCTCACGTCTTTTCCTCCGCCAACAGTAGAAACTACCGATGGAGCCGAGTCGTTTCTGTCCAAACGAGCGCCTCGTAGAAAAACTGTTAGCCCTCATGTATAATAAGCAGCAGGGGGGAACCAAAGAAGTGGTGGTGGTCCATGTTTTAGACTCTGCATTTTGTTACCGGTTGTCTTCTTGTGAGCAAGAGCCCCCTAGTGGCTAACCTGTGATTTGTGATATTGGGCTATATGACAGAAAGTTGACTTGACTTGTTCATGAGTTTTTTTCTGATATTTGCGTTAAATAAGGAAAGAGAACTCAAAATCTTATTGGATAAGTACAAATCCACCTTTTACCTCCGACAAGCGGATTATGTTTTCACACCTGTCTGCTTGTTTGTTGATTTGTTCGTTTGTTTGTTAGCAAGATTACACAAAACAACCGAACAGATTTACGCAAAAGTTATTGACAGGACGGGATGTGGCTCAGGTAAGAACTGTTTAACTTTTGGTATGGATCTGGATCAGGGCGCGGAGCCAGGATTCCCCCCCAAACACACTTTCTTTAACATTGCAAGATGTTTTTTTAAACATTTTCACTAATTTCCCAAGGAATGTTTAAACACTTTTTGCACTTTCATTTTTCCTTTGGGAGGAAATTCCTACTTTTCTGAATAATTAGCACAAAAAAAACATTGTGACACCCGAGAAAATGTGATTCAATTGTGAAATTATTTGGAAATGAATCAGAAAATATGAACCAATAACATTAAAGTGTAACCAAAAAGATTATGGTGGAATTTTTGGTGGTAAAGTGATTTTGTTAAATTCAATTTGTAATTCATTAATTCTTATAACTCAATTCCTTTTGGTTTGTAAAAACAGTGCAGTTTATAAAATAAACTTTCATGGCAACAAACATTTTGTTTTTCATAATTCATCTGTAATTGATCAACATGGTTTTTGTGAAAAAAAGAAAGAACACTGACTTGTGCGTGGGGCCCTTACGTGGTCACACTATAAAGAACATGCATGGTCACGTGTCTCTGACCACCTTCACATGTATCTGACCACTTTCACATGTGGCCTGAATGACGGCACCAGTGTAGGCGCGTCCACACCTGAATGTGGACCGGATCACGTTTATGATCCAATCGGCAACAACACATTTTAGTCCCACGTGAAACAAAGTGAGGCTGATTAACCACCTCCCTGCTGATGTAACAGCACTTCACGCTGCCCTCTGCTGGTCCGTGGATCTGTTGCCCACACAGAGGCTCTGCTCAGTCTATGGGTCACTTTCCTCGGATGAATCTGTGGCTGAAGTGAGCGTGTGCGGTAATGTGGGTGTGTGAGTGTAATTGTGCTGTTTTGTAATCCATCACCTGAATTTAGTCACATGTGCTCGCGAATGTCAGGTGTATGTACGTAAATCTATATGTCTGTGTGGCGGTGCAGCAGAGGTCAGACCTGGGTGCTGTAGGGGCGCGGCGGTGGAGGGAACATGTCCGAGGGGCCGAAGTAACTCAGAGGAGAGGATCCCTGCGGGTTGGCGGACAGAGGAAGAGAGACGGACGGGTTCTCGTAGTAGGTGTGGAAGCCCAGCCGCTCCCCTCCGTTACGCATTCCGTCCGCGAGTCCAGAGTGGATGGGGCGCGGCGAACAGGTGGGGCAGGGGCTGTGGTGGGAACCCGTGTCCAGCTGATCCAGGGAGACGGGGGTGATAGTGGCGCCGTCCATGGCGAGGGCGTTGCAGGCGTTGCAGGGAAAGTGAGAGAGGGGGTCCTCTCCCACCAAGGAGCCCACGTCCACCTCAGAATCATTTTTCTTACAGCAGTAATACTGCAGAGGGCGAGGGAGGAGACAGAGGGAGAGTGAGTTTGAGAAAGAAGGGTTCAGGGTTTGGATGCTTAAAGGAAACATAGGATGCTTAAACACTAAACACTGTTATAGGTTTTTTGAGAATGTAAATGTACAACTTCTAAATTTTCCTTTTTCAGTGAACTATCCCTTTAAAGATACAGGAGCTAAAACCAATGTTACAGACAGAGGCTGAAAAGAGGAGCAGCAGCGATGGACAGTGTGAGGACAGTGATGTGTTTTCTGAGCATTAGAGCATTTAAACCTTTTCAAGTGATAACACACGGGAACATTATGAACCTAAGTATGAGCAAAATAGTTATTTTTGTCAATTTCATTTTTTTAATCTTATCTTCATTTCATTAATTTCAAATGTCTCATGATGTTCACAGATCAATGAGCTCAGTTATTATATTTTACAAGTCGTATACAAAAAGCTTTATAGTGCAAAGGCTTCAAATGGTTTTGCACAACTGTATGATTTGCATTCGTATACTGTATTTTTGTGTTTATATTTTTAAGTTTACACAGTTATATTTCATATATTTATCTCATTATGCTCTCGACTCTTGTTTTTTTGCTCAAATCTCGTGTTCCCTTCCTGTGCTCCTGCTTTCTATCCATCCATCTATCCATTTCAGATTCATGCACACACAGTGGTACCTGGAGTCTACAGTAACAGAGCACTGCTACGATGCACAGCAGTATCACTCCGGCGAGAATTCCTCCGGTTATAACGATAGTTCCCGCTGACATTCGACCAGCTCTCCATCAAACCCTTCTGAGCGAGGCGGAGCGATGATGAAAGCAGTAGAGCGAGAGAGAGAGAGAGAGAGAGAGAGAGAAACTCTGGTTGAGCTCATTAGACATGTGGATTTCAGTGCAGCTAAAAGACTATCCTGCAAACTCACGTCCAAAGGTTTCTTTAATGTCGGCAATGATAACCAATGCCGGCTATATTATGTTCATGTGCCATCGTGATGTAACTGCAACTGATGAAACATGTTGTAACTGGATGGTTGTGGTGCAGCTGTTTTCAGGCAGCCGGGGCTGTGACAGGCCTCACAGACACAGATTCAAGTGGTAAATTAAAGTTAAGTGTGTTGATATGAAGCTCGGCCCCGACGAACCCACGGAGCAGCTTCACCGGTCGTTAGTATGATTCTACTCAGTCCTAATTTGGTGTCTTCATGATGTGACTTGATATGATTTATTTACAAATTACATTCCAAGGAATAACATGTTCAAGTGAAACTATTTCACTGTATCACTTTTTCCAACATGGTTCCAAGAGATTAAAAGACAAAACAACAAAAGAAAATCCAATAAAATGCATCATACAGACGATGTTTACCCTGGATGCACACGTTCCTTAAACAGGTAAAGCTAACTTTTATATTAATGTATGTAATAATTGCATAATCGTTTCTTCATATGACTGTGAATAAATGGAAAATCCCCCCAAAATGTGATTGTGTCAAAAGTTAATGCTTAACGCTACAACATAATTTCCTGACTTCATAGTGACATCATGATCATGTCATTCCATTCATGAATAATTGTTCAATATTATGTTACAATATATTAGAAAATACGTTTTTTTGGGGATTATATTTCTGTTGATTTTGACATTTGACTGATCAGCACCAAAAGTTAATCATCTGGACATATCCTCGTAAGTAATATTCCCATTCATTTAAGTGAAAATTCATGCATGTGTTGTTGGATTCACCTAATTTTCAGTCTCACTCAACCCCCGAGCCCTCGTGCCCTGTGCACTCGTTCGTTTTTTCCACTGCTCTCTCTCTTTCTGACTAAGTACAAATTTCCCCAGATCAGCCTCCGAGACAGAGCTATTGGAAATTTCGGACAGCTGCAATATATCAGTGTCACCAAAATATCTTCCATAGCTGGCAGTTACATCTACACTATATAAAATCCAATAAGAACGCCTATATAAAGAAAGTGAAAGCAGGTATTTGCAGTGTGTTTGTATCCGCTTGCACTCAAAACTAATGGATTGAATAGAGCTAAAGTAAAAAATAAACAGCTGTTCCATGAAAGAGCAAATCAAAATCACAAATCGTCCTTCATGTTTAATTCTACATCACACACATGACTGTAAAAGCTTGGTAAGTTTCAGACGTGTTTGCAGTTTGCAGAGCTATTGAGCACAGTGATGTCGTAGTAGAAGAGATGGACACCTACATTAGAAGACAGCGGGAGATGCAGAGATGGAGGAGTGTGACAGGTAGGAAACCATGACAGGCCTGCGGAGTGTCACTCTCAAGACCTCCTCTCACTGGAACTCCTGTAGGGGGAGAGAGAAGAGAAACGCGGGGCTGCAGCTAAGCATTATTCTCAGCGGTGATTCATCTGCTCTTTGGATGAATTAAATCACCAATTAGATTTAGATTACAGCCTTAAGTGATGTACTTCAAACTGCTATTCCTATAGGGGCAGTCTATTTCCTGTGATTTGAAAAGAAGCAGGCAGCAAATCCTCACGTTGGAGAGGCAGAAACCCTTTGACATGTAGGATTCTGACAGTAAACGACTATTAACTATTATTCATGACTCGGAATCTGGTCTTGCAATGAAATGCATAAAAGGGCACAAATTGCACAGACTCAAAACCAGAACAATTTGGGATGTGAACCTCTCACTCAGGACTTAGCACGACGACACAGGCATCACCCACTCTGCACAGGAGCCATATGGCCTGTGTGTTATATGCATATGTGCAGTATAGTTTCAGAATACTAAACCACAAGCCTACGTGCATCTCCTGTCATTTTAGGTTTCTGTGAGTGATTCAGAAGCAGCGCTTACAGTCGCATGGATAATTGTCGTCATGTGGACAGAATTCACTGAATACTGAAGGTGCTCATTAAGACACAAGAGCAAAGATGCATTTATTAAACTATTCAAAGAAAGAAATCATGCAATTTAATGTTCTGCTGACTATATAAGACACATTTGAATCAAGAAATCACACAGGTTTGTACAGAAACTCTTCATCCCTGCTGTTCTAGTTCCACGATGCAGGTAAGTAGTTTTTACCAAAACAGCCTTGATTCACACAGCAGCAGAAATATTCTCAGCTAAAAACAACACAATATGTCTGCACGCATAATTATCTCCACTGCACACAGTAAATACACCGTCTAGCTTTAAATAGACCTTCTTATAAACAGCTCTTTCTGAGGGAAAGCAATAAATTATTATGTGAACTGATCAGTTGATTCTAAGGGCTAATATCAGCGAACTGCTGATGTAGTATTGGTGTCTATGTTGTCTAATATGTGCAAATAAATAATTTCGAAAAGATACAATTTACCTAAAAAACATGTATATTTAACGTCTATATTATTTTCAAGTTCTATATATGTGCTTGTATTTTTATATATAGTGAAAGGTTTGTGCTTAAACTGTAAAATATCAAGCCTCAATTACATTTCTGTGTCACGAGGGTTTATCTTAGGAATCATACTTACATACACACACACATAAACACGCAATCCACTAACAGTCAAGTTACAGTACTCAAATACCAAATAAACGCACATTCCAAACGTTAATTCCCTCAGTGAAAACGACCTCATATATCAGTACATAAAATACATTCATTTGACCTTAATTTAGACGTTTATATGATTAAGCTTGAGGCAAAATGATTCATTTTAAGCGCTGCCATTATAGTAATTACAACACTAGAGGACTTTGTTTATCTAGTGTTCAAGCTGATTAACTGAAACATCCAGATATTTCTCAGCAGAAGAACCACATTTAATTATCCTAATTAAATTGATTGAAAAACTCAAGTTTCTTTCTCATTACTGGTGAATTAATGTAATTTGGTGAAAAGCTACGAGCCTCCCAAGGCTGCAATTTGCAGTGAATTTTCATCATCTTTCCTAATGAAAAGGTTGAACTGTTCTGGCGCTTGTTGTGTCGTCATAACTGGCGAATCTCAGCCAGAACATTTAACATGTTGGTTCAGGGTTGGCTGGTTTTGGTCTGGTGCCCGGCTGCTGAGCCACATGTTACCAAAAGTCAAATCCAGCCAGAGATTTCCTCCCTGTGTAAATGTCTGAATAGGATTCAGAAATTCTGAGGTGAACCCCAGTGGGTGATTTGTTCGCTTATACCAGGGGGAGGGTCCTGTCCGTCAGTGAGTGTGCAAAATAACTCAGCAATGTGTGGAACATTTAACATTTTAAAATATACTGCGGATCCCAACATTTAGTTGGCAGCATTAACTACAGGATGTTCACCTGCACACGCAGCCCTCACATTCGAGATGCAGGGATTGCAGAGAGGGGATGGCAGAACTGGCAGGTTATGAAGGAGGATGAAATCCGCCCTCATCCCTGCTACAAATCGCCTACTGGCGTACCCCTTAAAAATTGTTTTAAGATAAGGTGAGAATCATAAATTTCAACCTAACATTGAATGTAAATGAAGCTCTAACACAGAGCAAAGTGTGTGTGTGAGTTGAAATGAGCATGTGAGCCTCCCTCCCAGACAGCTCACTCGCTGCAGCTCCTTCCATTGCATCATCGTACTAAATTATATACACCACGGGCAACGATAATGTCGTTAAAAGCGATGTGAAGTCTCTCATGCTCCCCGTTTCTCCATCTCCTCCCTCTCTAGCTCACTTTCCCGCTCCACCTCCTCAGTCGTCCTTATGCTTCTTGTCTTGTCTTTACACTCCATCTCCCATTCACTCTCAAACCCCATCCTCCTCTTCCACCACACCGTTACACCATTCCCCTCCTGGTCTCCGGCATCACTTCAGTTTAAGACCTGCGTTAAGATGGCTGAAGCTGCTGCAGCAGGTTTATGCAGAATCTGTGGCCTTCTCTGATGTATATCAACACAGACAAAGCAAAGGAATCTAGTCATTTGGACTAACACGCAAGCAAATTATGTTAGAAAGGGAGTGCAGAAGTAAAGCCTCAGATTAGGGAGTTTCCAACAGACTGGAGAGACAAAGAAGCCAAGCGAGGGAGGTTGGGAGACTCGAGTCTAACGCTGTCAGAGCATCTTAACCGATGCAGTTCATGTGTGGCTCTCAGAGGGTCCACAGCTGTCTGGTTGAACTGGAAAACACAAATCCAACGAAACGCACACACATAACCATCCTTGGATTTCATTGTGACTCAAAAGGAGCAAGAGGATCTGCCAGAAATCCTGTCAAGTGCTGACATGGAGAAGTGACAGGGATGAAGAGGGGGATGAGGAAGACTCAGATGAGCCAACAGGCATCTGATGTCCACTACACTTAACCTCTTTGAAGACATTAAGTGTACGAGTCCCAGGTGACTGGCAGACTACAGTTGTTATACTGTGTGTATCTGTCAGATGAGCTTCAGTGACAGAAAGTAAAAGCCCCACTTCTTCACTGTGCAGCAGACGAGTATCCCTGAGACTCACAGGGGATTTTGAAGGTAGCCTTTGTGTGCGTGTATGAAACTCCTGGGTATTTTAGGATTTTCAGCAATCTAACAAAAAAAACAACTGACAAAACATTTTATTAAATTGTTAAAATATCCATATCCTTGTGCTAAAAGAAAGACATGCTCACATGATTAAACCACCACAGCATCATGCAGTTACAACCTTCATGATGTGAGAAATGTTGAGAGAGGTGGAGAGGTTTCACACTCCACTTGCAGAGGTATATTTAGAAGTTCTGGTGTCTCTCGACACAGCTCAGAGAGGCGTCATATTTTAATTAGTTTTCTCTGTGGGATATGAAATGATCCAAGCAGTCGGATAAACGCACAGAGAGACACACAGGTGATAACAACCACACACACACACACACACACACACACACACACACACACACACACACACACACACATCCAACATTAAACATCCCTGATCGCAGCAAAACCTGGAGAGGTAAAAACTCTGCCTCCCTCAGAAGTTTCAGGTGGGATGATGTGATGATGATTGGTGCTTTGAAACTTTCTCCCATGTGACGCCTGAGTAAGTCACAAAAATTAGAGACGATTTTCAAGGAGAAGTTTAATTACAAAATCCAATTTATCTACAAGTTGAAAGAATAATTTGACATTTTGGGGAAATGTATCATTTCCTTTCGTGCTGATACCGAGATGAGACGACTGACATCACTTTCATGTCCGTCCATTTAAAATCAAGCCGGCGCCAGCAGCCAATTAGCTTAGCTTCAGTCGTAGAGTGAAAACAGGGTGAAGCAGTATTCATCATCTTTCAAGCACCTCTAAATCTCACTAATTAACACATTACATGTCGTTTCTTTAATCCGTACTAAAAGTGTCAGTTTCGCAGGGTTTATGTGCCGGAGTATTTCTGGACCAGGAGCAGTGATTCCTGGTCTCTGTTACCTGAGTTTCTTCACTTTGAGCCAACTAGTTGTATCAAACTGTCTTTCAGATGGAAAAATTATTCTGGCAAATACTTGTGCCACATTTTTGTCTTACATCTCGCTCAATACGTGCCCTATTCCCCGGCCCAGGTCCTGTCCACGCACAGTATGACTCTCAGATTCCACATCTGGACCCATTCTGGTGCACACAGAGAATCTTGCTGTCAGCCAACAGCTGGAATCAGCCCAGATGTGGAAGTATATGGCCGGAACTCAGGCTGAGGATCCAGGAGTTTCATTTTCCTATTTTCATGCAAACCAATCTAAATGCTAATAATAATTAAAAAACCCATCACACGTTCTCTGAGCCCAAAATTAAGTCTTCAGAAAACTTATTTTGTCCGACCCACATTCTAAAACACAAACATTTTCAGTTTACAAAGATATTAACAGAGAAAATGAAGGGGACCTAGAAATCGTTGCAGATAAATAGAATAAAACTATGTGAAGCAGGTGGTATGATATTGGTGCTTTGAACGTGTTCTAGCTCCCCTTCGAGACCGATAGATAGAAGATATTAGACAGTGATAGAAGCTAAGGAGGGCGATCTAGCCCAAAAAATCATATCACAATCTTTTTTGGTAAAGGATCACAATGCATGATCTAAATCACGATTCTCTGCATGGACACAAAGTCTGTCCCACTAAAGACCCAACTCATAAATCTCTGCAGCCTGTTTTTGCCTTGATTTTATTCTGACCAAGAATATTGATGTGTGTCCGCATTCTTAGCCCAAAATTCTGCTTTCTGTTTACAAACGATTTCACAACGAATCGCACTTTTGGCTTAGCGCTGCAGTCAGTGAACTAAAAACAGGCTGGTTAGCAGGGGCCGATCTTTTAAAATTGATCTTAAAGGTTCAGTGTGTAAGATTCAGTGGTGAAGCTGGATGTCGCAGCTGAATACCCATCCCCTCACCCTCCATGAAACATGAAAGAGAACCTCTGGAAACCTTCAGTTGTTATAAAAACTCAAAAGGTGATTAGTTTGTCCAGTCTGGGCTACTGTAAAAAAACATGGCGGCCTCCGTAGAGAGGACCCGCTCCCTGTCTGAATATGAAGTATGTAAATCTAAAGGGCCCATTGTAGGGTAAAGAAAACAACAATTTGTACCATTTAGGTGAAACACACCAGTGAAAACATAAAGGGTTATTTGATTTTCAATTTCTGCCAATAGATCCCTTTCTTCTAAATCTTACACACTGAACCTTTAAAACAACACTATGTAACTATTACTGAGCAACAGCGCCCTCTGCAGCATCACGGGGTGATTAGATAAAAGACAGCAAATATTGGGTTTTTCAAAAATGACACCAATTAAAAACTTAAGTTATGGTGGCTGTAATTTTTCTATACAAATTACAGCAGGTAACACAAGTGACGATTAATTCTATTCGGCGCCGTGTCCAATAGATGAAGATTTTTACATAGTTTTCATGTAAAGAAAGAAAAAACAAAGCCCATCAATGTGTTGACTGCGTTGTCCTACTCACTGAACTGAATCACAGCAGCTTCCTGAGACAGAAATGTCCTCACTGAATATTGGAATAAGAATCTGTTTTTTAACGATTTCTAAATCTTTATAACTTATCTATAGTTCGACGTTGGTCTTGAACTTGCTGGACCTGATTGTGGCTTTTTGAACCACAACAATCAGTCCATTACGCTCTTCTCACACGTGATCGTACCCGCTCACTGAAGTTACATAGAGCAAGAAGAAGACACCATTCTCCCCGTTCCAAGTCAGTGCACCATCAATATAAAATTCGAAGTTGCTATTTTAAGTTAAAAAGTTGCACGGTATCACTTTGACACAGAAACTTTTAATGATGCGATCTGCACGATTCGAAATGTGGATTATTTACTCAATTGAGAATGTCCACGAAATAAAAGGGTCAGATCGGCCGACCCTAAGAGAAGCTGAGGGATTTTACAACAGCAGATAGAAACCTAACACAGAGAGTGGGGGGGAGAGATGGAGCGAGAGGGTGGCAGCACCTGAGTGGCTCTCCGATTTATCCATTCTTAAATAATCATATGAATATTTCGTTGCGGTGGCCTCCCGACTTTGCGCTGGAAATCACAGCTAGTCCCTGCAATTTTAAAACCGCGGGGCTTCAATTATTCAAGTATCGTTCCCTTTAACAATATTTTTCCATCACGGGGGCAATTTAGCCAGGTAGTAAAAATCGGGACTTTTCTGCCTCGTCCGCCTCTGAAAGCACTCATCTCGGCGTGTGAGGAGAGGAACACATCCACATCTAGGACAGAGCTGCCCACCGTCAGAGCGGGAGGGCTCGAAGGCGGCAAAGGAGCGGAAAGAAAAAATACAAGAGGGGGGGGGTGGATGATTTCATTTTCATATAGTCTAAACAGAATGCGGTCATCCGTTTTTTCCCCACATGACCGACAGTGATCCAGGTCTCTCTCTGTGTTTGAAGATGCTATAAGGTGTCGTGACTACATGAGCGTTCATTAAACTGTAAGATCTTGATTGATAAAATGAGCAGGGGTTAAATTCGTTGCAAGTAAAAAATTCATTAAAAAAGGTATTAGCTGGTTCCCTTTTGAACTGTGATTCTCAAACACACACCTTAACCATAGAAGTCAGCATCTGGGGTGTGTGGCATCCTCAACAGTGCTGCAAAGCCCCCTGGGAAAAAGCCTCGGCCCTCGGCAGGGGAATGGTCGGCCCTGCAGCTCCGGTAAATGAGCCTGTTTGTTTGCAAGGGACAGAGAAGGTCAGTCAGATGGATGAGTTTTCATTCACATCATAAACCCCCAGCATTAATCACTCCTGTGTAAACCCCCATTCATTTACTGTCACTGCTCTTTGGCCCATTGGAATATTTGTAGATTGTAGTTTATCTAAAGCATTAAATCTGAATGAAAATGGTCACAATCGTGCAAAAATAAATACATATTTATATTGATTTTACCCACAAACTACATGTTGCATGTGATTTTCTTCTTCTTATTCTAATACAAACATATATTTTATTATTATAAGGAGGTAGAATCAGGTCCACTCACCTCTCACCACAGGATGCTCATCATTTGGAGTAATGTCAAACTACAGTATATACGAATGATTTACATATTTCAGGGATAACAATGTATACTAATACTTTCCGTGAAACAAACACAGCCTCTGTCAAACTCCACTGGTGTCTGCAGCTCCATTTAGCGGCTGTTCCATCACTGATTGGCCTCATCTTTTACCCAATTAAGCGGATAGATTGATGCGCAGAGCCGCTCAGGGCGCACGGATGGTTCCATGATGTCTTACCTTCACGGAACCTGTTGGAGACCGTCTCCCTCCTCCGGTGTCGGTCTCCACACGCGGGTCCACACACAGTCAGAGTCCGGTGCTCTCCTCTGCAGCTCCGGTCATTAAAGGCGCCGGCAGCCGCGCTTTGCTCGCTCCACCACCGGAACCATCACGTCATTATCCGCCGTCCGTTGTCCGCCGCTCCTCCACCTCACTCCCAGCCAGGTGCCGTCCAGGGCCTGCGGGGGGGTCTCACGGCATCTTCCGCCCGTGTGAGGCGCTGGAGACGGATGAGACGAGGCGGCGGTCCGGCTGGTGAGTGTCGTCGCTCGGCATGGCTGCGTCCTCCTCCTCCTCCTCGTCGGCGGCTCCCTGGGGGCGGTTTGGCACCAGCTACCACCGGTCCCGGTGGGGCGGGGTGGCGAGAGGAGAGGGGCACAAGGGGCGGTGTGATGTCTCCTCACCAGGATGGAGGTGATGGAGGTGGAGGACATGGTGAATGTGGGCAGGGGGTCGTCACCATGCTGAGATGAAGGTTTAAAAGTAATATATCCTACTCTGTAGCTGCTTTTTTTGTTGCAGTAAACTCCGGACATTCTCCGGAGGGGCAGAATGTAAGAACGCAGATGTCCGAGTGAGTGGCTCAGGACTTTCACTGGAGTTTCTCCATCAGGCCTCCTAGTAAAAACTCCTGAGAATGTCTGAATGAGCTCAGCAGGAGATCCTCCGGAGGATCCACCTGGAGCAGGTGTTGATGATGTTTCTAACATGGGACAGACCAAAACTGAAAAAATAATAATAACACAAATATGTCAGGCTAATTTTAAATAGAGGGCTGCATGTTCTTACATGATCTACAAGTTTAAAAAGGTATAAAATTTGTTTAGGGATAGAGACAAATTTAATGTTAAAGCCACAGCAAGTTTCTGCTTTTAACCTTTATACATGATTGTCACAAAACGTAGTTGACGAAAGTGAAAATCCATCCCTTAAAACGGCATCAAACTTTAATGGCTTCTTTTCAGGTCCAGGCTTCATCCCTCAGAACCACATTTGGTGGAAACTGGTTCCGTAGTTGTTGTTTTATTTTGCGTAACCAAGGGGCCAGTTTCAATGTGCTGTAAATAAAAACGTGATTTCCACAGTGGAATTTCAACGTTATGTCCTGTATGCTACGTATGTTCCGGACAGTTTCCTGTTGTTGTGAACGCATCTGACACAGAAAATCTCCTGCTGTGTGTTCATAGGCGAACTCTGAAAAATGTCCGAACCTTATTTTCCAGACATTTTTCGGAGTTCATGCCTGAAAAGGGCTTTACAGTAACTAAATAATTACTCATAAATCTTTTTTTCACTATCTTCATCTTTCTAATGCCCTTAAGCAGCTGAAGCCAACCATCGCAAACTAATACTCCAACGAGGTCCGTCTTGACCATAATGCTCATATAATGAGGAGATTTCCGGCTGGATTCACTTGTTTAAGAATAATGTTAATCCAGAGAAATGGCTCATCTCTTTGGCACTGCCCTGCTTCTGTCTGTGTGTCTCTGTGGCAACGTTAGCTTTGTAGTACGGGGCCGATGAAGGAAGGCCAGTGGGGAGTTCTAAGATTACTGCTCGAATCAAATAAAGGAGCCGACACATTATAGCGGCTTAGAAGATACACCCCATTGCACTGATTAATTTAAAACCAGCACAATGTTATACACGGCCCAAGGAAACACACACACAGACACACACACACAAACAACATGTGGAAATCTGTCCAGCCTCGTTCTTCAGTCTTTTCCTCCATTTACCTTCCCTCTCATTTTCTCTGAGATACTCACAAACACACACGTGTGCACACATGACGACACACATCCACCCAGCATGGCCCCCTGCCTCATGACTTGAGTTCATTATTGCCTTGGCAGGGTTCCTCAGATGACAACAGGAATGACACAGAGTGTAGCAGTGGAAAGTTTTCATAGGGTGAAGACAAAGTGTGTGTGTGTGTGTGTGTTTGTGCGCACTGAACAAATCTAATCTTCTCTGATTCATGGGCAAGCTTGTCTGCATGCATTTGTGATACGCTTCCTCTCCGCGTATGCGCTCAGTCTACGAGATGGAGCGCGAGAGCGCGTGAGACAGAATGGTTTGTGACAGTCGAACACAGCGTGAGCACAACTCTCCGGGACTAAGTCACAAAGCCTTTCTTAGCGGGACCACCAGTTACTGCTGACAGCGCAGGCTGAGTTCATTTACTGGCAATACTACTTGTGACACAGTTACACATCCCAAAGGCTGAATTATGACTTCCCGATCCAAAGACGTGCTGAGACACCGCTGCTCTCTGTTGCACACCGAGACAACACGGGGAAGCCGATTCTCATTTTCTTCAAAAGCACAGATAACTACAGATGATGTAGGGACTGGCAGGTTTATATATCCTTTTTTTTCCCAATGCATATTGTTTTCTGAGGTTTGATGGTTTGTTTTTAAAATAAGTTGCTGCTTTTCATGTAGCATTTGGAGATAAACGGATGATAGGTTTATTTTTAGCAGTGCTAGGGTGGGTGGCTCTGTGGGTGGTAATGTCTTAGACTATAACATCTAAAGCAACTGGATGGACCGCGTTGGAATCTGGTCCCAGATGATGTATCCTGCTGATTTTGTTCCTCTGGCGTCACCATGAGGTTCATGATTGTGGTGTGAACATCAATCTTGTGATAACTTTGTCTATCCTTGATTTTCCTTATAGCGCCAAAATAAGGTCAAATTTATAATTAGTGCAGCACTTTGGTTTACTACTAAATAAAGTGAAGTCCTGCTCAACCAATCACGAGTCAGTCACAGCTGTCAATCATGACATTTGACCTTGTTTTTAATAGCATCAAATAACTAATTAGAACCAAACTTACGAGAAAAACGAACTATGTCTAAAATGAGAGAAACCATCTTTGAGAAAAATGTATTTGATGTGCACTTCGTCAAAAGCTCCAAACAGCAGCATGGTGCAGCCTCACAGAGTCATAGAATTGACATTAACTCCCAGACCTGTTTTCTTGACCTGCAGAAAGGTTAATAAAATGTCTCCAATAACAACAAATGATTCTAAAGGAGACTTTTATATATATATATGTTTACAAGGAATCTGAAATTGAACCTTTTCTGCAAAGAGAAGGTATAAATATCAAAATGTTTCACTGCAAGCTTGACATGAACTATTAAATCTTTTACTGCCACTGACAGGTGAAAATGGTCGGCTGTACTGTAGTGAGGTATGATGACAAGAGTATATAGCTACAGTAAATCTTGTTATACTGGTAAAAACCTGATTTATTTCTCAAAAGACGTATATACTGCACCTGCTTTCAACACTAGGAGAAAGAAAGTGAAGGAAATATCAGAGGAGAATTGGTGATATCAGCCGGAGTGAGTGCCCTGTAGTAATGCACCAGGTTTAAAGGAGCCCTAACTGTCACTGCTCCTCCAGGGGCCAAATAGTCTTAGAAGTGTTTTCATAAACACCTAAATAAAGTCAAGTGCCGTCTGCGGCCTCGGAGCTCAGCACATAAAGACATCACTAAACCTTTAAGAGATCCTGGGGCTTAAAGTGTGAAAATTGATTTTCAAGTTCTTTAGCCTTCAAAGAACTGAAGGCTTTTTCTTCTTTAAAAGGTGGATTCTAGTACACGTGGTGTCTGGTACCAGTACAAACAGGTCCAAGGCTTTTCTGAAGCTCAAACGTGCCTGTCTTCATTGCTCGTAGTTCATAATCACATAATCAGTTTTGTCTATCAAAGCTACAGTATCTCCGCTCTGGTGTAATGTGGGACGACCGGCCCTTGCTTAATATCCTGTATTCCCCATGGAAGAGATTAAGGCAGCGGATCAACCAGGGAGACACAGCTCAGATCACAATAAACTGAAAGCTAATTAGATCTGTTTATCACCACGAGCGCTCTGTGGGACCGTGCAGGGCTGCATGTTGCTACAATACACCCAGAACCTGTCGAGTGAATTCCATGTTGGACGACTAAAAGTGTAACAACACCATGTTCCCCACAGGTAGAGGTTTACTTCCTTTTAGCAGCTTTTCATGTTTCTTTGAATATTGTAACGTACAATATCCAATTCTCCACTTCTTTTCCACAGAACACATCAGCATTATTTGCAGGTTTGATGCCCTGTAGCACTTTAAATTAATATATAGAATACATTTGTCACAGTCACGGCACAATCTTGTATATAAATTGACAACGCATCTCCACTTCCTCCAAAAATGAAGCCCAAATATCCAGGATATGAATGTGAAATCATGTGAAAATGACATCGATTGGAAGCAGAGTCTGAGAAGTAACAATCAGAGAACATCTTAAAATTGACTTGGCAAGCTCTTTGACTTATTATTTTGGTCCATGACCCATCCACTTACATGGAGGAGGCAGGGTTAATGACCTATACTGCAGCCAGCCACCAGGAGGAATCAAGACACATTGGCTTTACTTTGGGGGAGAGGTCATGTTGTCCATCCCTATATATAGACTATGTGACACAACAGTGACAATATGGCTTTAAGTATGTCGATGACTCTCATTACAAACTTTATCTTTGCCTTTGGGCTGTTTGGGCAAAGCTCTTTACTTTGAATAGGCATTAGTCACAGCAGACACTTTGACTTATAGCAGCACAAGCAGGTGAGACAATGCCACAGTTTAATTACGTGTCCCAGGAAGCCTCTCCAGTTAACCTGCATGTTCAGTATCAGGACCCTGGGACTGGCTAACGTAAATGGAATAAAGCCTTAATGTCATCAATTATACTGCTTTAACTGCTTGTTTTGTCAAAACATCTGCAGGGAACAAGATCTATCGAAGTGGCCACAAAAATGCTTGTAGCAATTAACCCACAGGACAGAGAGGAATAGTCCAACTCTGCAGTTCCCCACGTGTTTAGGTTGTTTCGTGACTTACACAGTCCATGGATTGTTCACTCTGATGTCCGAAGCATAACAATGTCCATAAAGCTGCTTGTAGATCACAGAAAAATCATTCCTTGGAAATCCAGAATCATCACGTTTTTAAGTTTTCTGTTCAAAGCAATACATCAAATGGTACGTTGGTGACATTAACTGCTTTTAGTGAATCCAGCATATATATATATATATAAGTTAATCAACAGAAACTTGAGGCTATACTTCTCCTTCCTTGTAAAAGTTTACACCTGTTGTATAAGTGAATACTTTTAATGTTCAATGTAACATTGTCCAAAAGATAATTTACTTAAACTGATATTTGAGCTCCTACCCAAAACTTTATTACTACTTTCCTGTTGCTTCACTCCCAAGTAGGTGAAAGCTCTGAAACTATTGAAGAACATTGTGTATAGTTTAGCTAAAAAGACAGATTATCATCTGATGAGTTGGTGGAGACCAAAACAGAGCTAAAAGAGTGAGTAGTGCATCTGCGTTCGCTAGGTTGAAAGAAAATAATGAAATGCAAACCTGTTATGAATCACTAGAATCAGTATTAGAAAGATTGTTTCAGGAAATGATTGAGTTCAGTTTGTTAAGATTTGTCCTAATCAAACAAAACACAACGCTAACAGACCCTCGACACCAAATGAAGAGTAACTGCAGGATGTTTGCTAAAAACTACGCAATGGATGATAACGTCAGTTGTTGTTTTTAACCTGCTGTGTGCATCCACTGCCCTCAAGTGGCCAAAATTAGTTAGCAAAGAATTAAGGGATATATAATTGCTGCTCCTTATATTTTGTGCAATAGTGGCAACAGTTAAAAAGCCCTTTCTTTACGGAAATAACTAAAAATACTCGTGAAAATGAAAGAGAAAGGAAACCTGACATTCCTGCAGAGCATCCAACTAAACCCCATTCAATATCCTGACTGCGAGCCAGGCCTTATCACACATCAGACCAACATCACTAATGCTCTTATCATTGAATAGAAGCAAATCCCTGCAGCCAGGTTCTAAAATCTTGAGGGTGGCATTACTAATTGAACGGAGGATGTTACAGCAGCGCTTTAATCACCACGCTTTTGGAATGACGTGTCGAACAAGCACGTAGAGCTGCAGCAGCAACACACATCGCTTGTACTTCAAATGTGGACAAACTGGTTTGCCATCCATTTTATATTATTGCTATACAGTTCAGTCTGTGAGGCTACTGTGTTCGACAGTATGAGACCTTCCTGTGGGCACATTAGTCAGTTCTGTCAACACGCTCCGCTCGGCTCGGCTCCGGATTAGTTTTTAATTACATTCAATAGTACGGAGTGTCACCAGCCACAGACCCACACAATATCGCCTGCAACAACCTTTTCCTCCGAGAGAAGGAGGAGAGTCTGTACAAATTTAAAATACATTAAAGCTGCATGAATTAAACAGCTGATGCCATACTCAGTCATCAGCATGCACACACTTGTGACTTTAGACAGATCTCACCGGTTATCAGACAGCGGGTTGTGGAAACACTCGGCCATCTGTTTGGTTTAAAGTGATGTTCTATTGTAAAAAACAACTTAAAAGATATGTTTCCTGTAGGCTCCAATTCGTTCAGTCACAGATTTATTTCTTAGCACAGTTTCATTCCATGGCACAATCCAGGTCAGCTTATAACAGTAGTGCACGGCAGAGCAAGAAATCCAGAACACGATCACTCAAACACGTACATGTGGAGTTCAAACAACTTTAAAACGGTATGAGGCTCAACCTGCAGTGCGACATAACCAGTGAAAAGACCGATTCATCAGCAGAGCTCAGAGAACTAAATAAATGAGATTTTGATTCATGAATTTGAGTCGATGTGGAATAGTGGAAGAGAAGACCTCTCCCACACTCCCAGTGTCTGAGGATATAAAACAATTGAGTGTGAGAAAACAGAACTGATTATCACTTGGCTAAAAGAAAAGTCTATTATCACTTCCAGGCTTTTTTTGCTTGTGCACACAGTGTTAACTAAAATCAACAGCCGGGCCCCAGAGACAGAATCCAGGTCAGGAGAGGAGCCGAAGCCGTTTCAACCGCCCTTCACCTCCACATATTAAGCGGCTGCATCTCTAATGAGGCAGCATCCCCCAAATGTGGCTCAGAGCTCAGCCCTCTGTCTGTTGAAGTTCATTCCAGTATCTTGTGATAGGGGAAGAGGGGCAGGCCTTTAGTGAAAGCAGAAATATCCATGATGGCAATAGCGCCTGCCAGCTTGGGTGAGGCGGGAAGGAAAGTGAGTTTGGACACCTCACAGTAGGTAGCGCCAATTGTATCCTCGTCTTTGCTTTCTTGTTTTTTACCTCTGCCGTCCTCATCGTTCTCCTCAGCACCAAATCCCACCACCTTGAGGAGACAGGGATACATTCACTGTGTTGAGTAATGTGCAAAAATAAAGAATAATGCAAAGTATCTTTAATCTTCTCCATCAAACACACACACACACACACACACACACACACACACACACACACACACACACACACACACACACACACACACACACACACACACACACACACACACACACACACACACACACACACACACAGGCATCTCTTACATGCACACTGAGTTTGCGGCTGTTCTGTTCTCGATGTTCTTGGAACCAAGACACCAGCTCAGTCCTGCTCATCTGCTTCAGAGCCTCGATCTGAACACAGAAACACTGATGTAAGAAGAACACTGGTTGGGCTGACGGACAAAAAACATTCATAGGAAGTTTAAACCTCTATTAATCAATATCTTTATATCAACCCTGAATCAAATGACGTCTGTGAAAAGGGGGGTTAGTCGTCACACAATTGTCGGCCATCTATTAAGCCTCGTTAAGCTTCACCATTTTTAGTTTTTACAGCTCATTTAGAGTTTGCTTTAATTCCACCAGTTCATTTACTATCTGCACACAACCTGCTGATAGGAAGCCAGATCTTTCCCTCTGGAGTTGATGAAGACCAAGCCTCAGCTAAATTGGACTTACACTGGACAGGTGGTCCGATACTTGATGCCAATGGGAGAAAAAAAATCTGCTATTCATCTGCCAGATTAAAGAGATGAAATGTCAGAGCTGCACCTCTTACAGTTTATTTTCATGTTCTTCTGGATCTTAGAGGTCTAATATTAGGTGTGAAATCAGCTGACGTCAGGAGGTGGTGTCCAGGAATGAACAGCACATGGGACCAGTTTGTTTTGAGTGTTACATAATCCAAACTAGAATGGCACTCAGTAGAGAGCACATACAACAGTCCCATTACATCCAAGCAAGCTGCATCACATTGCATATACTCATACATATGAGTAATTTTGTGTTCTCGCAATGTTAAACAAAGAGGTAAAAAGTTCCTGGATCCATCCCCTGATCCAGATCCCCACCAAAATTTGATGGGTTGTACCCTGACCCATAACGCGTCCGGTTTCATGGTATTCCGTCCTGTAGTTTCTGTGTTATCTTGTTAATCTGCATTATAGAAATGCAGATGAAAACATAACCTTCTTGGTGGAGTAATAAGTTGAATATGTATGACAAAGATTGGGGCACATTTCAGAGAATAAGGCATATGTGGTCGACTAATAGGGGATAAAGTTAGAGTAAGAGAATGCAGCAATATTTTAATAGTCATAGCATATTCCCACATACTTTACTGCCATCTAATCGTTTGATAGCAGTCTGTGGTAAAGATCAAGTTAGAGTTACAAACAGGGGGATAAACTAACTATCAATACATGTAAGCAGAGGAGAATAGGATGTATGGATTTGTTTGTTTACTTGGCTAAAGATGTGTGTGTGTGTATATGTGTGTGTGTGTGTGTGTGTGTGTGTGTGTGTGTGTGTGTGTGTGTGTGTGTGTGTGTGTGTGTGTGTGTGTGTGTGTGTGTGTGTGTGTGTGTGTGTGTGTGTGTGTGTGTGTGTGTGTGTGTGTCTCACCTCTCTGTTAAGCCTGTCAAACAAATACTGCTGTGTAACCACCTCGGCCCAGTTCCTGTCCACCTCCTCCCCGAGGTGTGTGTCCTCACACTCCTTCAGTTTCACTAAAGCAGTCACCTGTACATAACACACACACACAAATCTCTAATTCTACACACTTCATCTACTTATGCAGTTACTCGTGCACTTATGGTTACAAAATGTCCTCTTAATCCAACCAAGGAAAAGATCATCCTTGGACATTTCTGAAACTTTTTTGCATAATCATTTTCACCTTTTGAATAAACATAGGAAAATGACAAACCCACAAAATAATGCACACACACACACAGACACACTCACAGACCTGAGTATTAAAGGCCTCCTCAGTCAGAGCATTTAGCGTGTCCCCGAATGAAACCAGGAACTCTTCAATCTTTAACTCCACCAGCTCGGTACTGAGAGGGAAAATACAGTTCATGAGAGGAAAGAGATATATTATAGGCTTCGGGTATATTTGATTCCTTTATTCATTCATCAGTTCCTCTCTCTCCTCTTTCCACAACCACACAGATAAATTGCAGCTTGGATTTGGGTGAACAGTAAGACACATTACACCTTGGTTTTGGGAAGGCGGTTGAGATAAATCGCGTCTTGCTTTGGGGCAAATAAAAGGTTACGATTGTGTCTCAGACTCACTTGAACTTGGTAGCCTGTGTTTCCACGGTGACAGAGAACCCCAGTACACCCGAGGTGTTTCTGCAGGTCGGGAAGACATGGTACCTGCGGCAGGAGAAATGAAAAAAGAAGAAAATAAAGTGCATTATATTTCCTGTCCTGCCAGTCTGGAGGCCCAAGGGCTGGAATTGAATTAAATAGTAGTTTAACAGTAAACACTAAAGTCTGGCTAAATGTGACAAGCGTTTTTTTCAAAGTCACTGGAGCAGTTTGGTGCAGAAAATGCAGAGTAAGAAAATCCTCCAGTCACTTAAAGCACAGGCTTGCTCTTTTAAAATACAATAAAAACTCAGAATGAAGACAAACATATAGGCAGAGACACTAACTGGAACTATATCAATATACACCCTTGTCTTGACTATATTCATGTATGTAAAAATTCTAACGATTAAAATGTAGTAATTTAGCACATTTTCACAGAGAATTCCAACAATGAGCTTCAATGTTGACAAATACATCGAAGAGGATCTAAGAAGTATCAACATTTAAATTTGTTTTCTATACAAGTTAAGGCAGAAAATATTGACAAGACATAAAATTGAAAGTAAACTAATTTCAAAAGATATTATGAGAAAGTATATAAGTAAAAGCGAGTTTGTAAGGACGGGTTTTCCAATGTGGAAGTGAGAGTTTAATAGAAACATTAGCTGATTTTGTAATGCTTGATTATAATTCCTCCTATTTCGAATTCATAAGTAGTATATAAAAACTGAATAAATGGTTTATAAACAGACAATAACACAGCTGTAACCAGATTTGTCAACAGCTACAACTCCTCCTGTACAGTCATTCATAAGTGGAAGCTGGAGTATGAATATTTAGCATTTAGCAGGTTATAATCCATTAATTCAATGTATGAATGTATTATGCTTATAAATATTGAATAGGAGAAATTAAAGCTTCATCCCATTATAATTTCCAGAAATGTCAGAAATGCTTTTAAATACAGTTTTAAAAAACTCACCCCAGAGTCTCTTTGGTCCTGAGGAAGTCGAAGCAGGGTTCCTCCATGTGCATCTGAAAAACAGACAACAAAGATGGAGGGATGACCTGATGGACTGAGAGTGAATGAAGGAATGGGTGGATAAAAAAGAGAGAGAAACACTCACCACTAACAGCTCCATCAGTGTGTGCTCCTTTAAGGCCTTGGGGCCAGACTAGATAAATGTAAAGGAAAATTAAATGGGGAATAAAAACAAAAAATGCTAAAATGTGTATGTTGTACAGATGTGTGCAGATGTGTTTACCTGGTAGTAAACTGTGACCTCAGAGTTGGCGTCTCCCTTATTGAGCGACTTGACTTTACAGATGTGGTGCTTCAGAGGAAGCTCCACCACTCTGAACATCACTGGCACAACTGCTGGCAACTTTGAGAACTGCAGCTTCCTGCCAGAGGAGGAGAGAGGAGGAGAAAAGGAGAGTAAGGGCGGATGGAAGGAAAGGAGAGAGAGAACAAACCCGGTAAGGATCCGAGGGAGTAGAGGAGGAAACAAAGAAGGGAGAAAGAAGAGAAAAAAGAAAAGAGGCAGAAGTGAAGAAAGTGAAAAAGGGGATCATTGAACAACCGAAGCTAATGCAAATTACAGATCTGTGATTGTAGAGTATTAGTGTTCTCATTAGAGAGCATTCAGGATAAGAGCTGACTTACTCTGTGACATACTGCAGGAACTGCGCTGACTCCTGTGGAAGAAACACAATTAAATGATAATGAGCAGGTAGAGATAAGAGAGAAATAGAGTATGGAAGTCAAGTTCACTCGGAATCAGTCGATGAAAGTACCAATTTTATTGTTAATCAACCTATTTGTGTGGGTTCCAGCTGCGGTGGACTTACAGTGCTGCAGAAGTTGCCCTGCACCAGTCCCTCGGCGTACAGCTCCGTCCTGAAGCTGCGGCTGAACTCCGTCAGGTCGTCGCTGGTCAGCCCGGCCGTCAGAGCCTGGCACTTCTCCACCATGGACCAGCGGGAGTGCTCCAACATCAACAGACGGACGTCCCTGACACAGAAGAGAGGAGGGAGAGGAGGAGTGAGTGAGAGAGAGAGAAAGAGGAGTTCTCTTTGAGGTTGTCACATTTCACCACTAGAAGGCATCGTAGACTTGGTGATGAATCAGAAAGTGAGTCAGAAAAAGACAAAGACACAGGATGAGTCTTACTCACTTGCCAAGTTTGTCAGGTTTGATGAGGATGTTGAAGTAAGTTTTCTTGAGCTGCTCTGAGAACATGCTGAAGACGCCCGGAGAGGCGGAGAAATCAGCGAGGCGGTCGATGATCAGGTGGAACAGCAGCTGCACAGAAAACCAGACACACAATTATTATAATTAACTAATGTGAACAATACATACTGGGGAAATAATTCATGTATAAGTTTTAATCTTAAACGTGTTTTTAGATTAACACTATGACGAAATAGTTAATTTATTCCTGATACATTCACTCACAGACAGTTTGTGGTTGAATCCTTTGACCTTGATGACCAGGCCATGTTCGCCAGCCACCAGTTTATACTCCAGCTGAGCCACTTCAGCCTCGTAGGCCGGTTCCGCTAGGTTGTGTCCGAGGATGTTGACCAGCAGGTCGAACAAGACCACGCTGAAGGAGGGAGGACAGAGAGAGGAAAGACATGGGGAGGTAGATAGAGGGAGAAAAGTGACAAGGAAAGAAAGAAAGGAAGACGAAACGAAGTTAAGGAGGGGGAGGTAGAGGAAATAGGGGGGTGAGATAGATGAGATTGAGGGGAAAGAGGAAATAAGGGTGAGAATCAAGAGTAGGAGAAAATATTTTTTATAATTATGAAAAAGACAAGGAGGTGCAGTTGAAAAAAGAGTGAGGGGTGCAGGATATTAATGAGGGTTACAGCACAAGAGAAACAAATGTTATTTTCACAAGATTATATCTGAGCCTGCACTTACTTTTTAGCAGATTGCTGGATTATAGGAGAGATTAAGTGGAATCTGATGTAGGCTGCAGCAGGAGAGAGGACAAACAAGTATCAACACCTCTCTAATGATATCAAATGTCTTTAGGAAAACAGCTTGCATGCTAAATGATGCACACACACAAACACAGACTCCAACACATTTCACCTTTTGGGATTTTGAACTTGTTGTCCTTCCTGTACCACAGGCAGCCCCTGTCGCTGTCGGCTATCCGGACGGGGAACTCTGTGTCTGGGCAGTCAGAGGGCTTCAGGGTGAAGTCAGTGGCTGAACAAATGCACATAAACAATGAATCAGCATCATTCCACTTGGTAAAACCTCATAAATAATGTGTGAGTTTCAACAATTCAATATGTCCAGTTAGGGGATGAACATGCAGTAACTCAATGCAGAGAAAGATGTCGTGTCCCCCCCCCCCCCAATAAATGATTCAGGAACCCTTAGGGCGAGCACTGAAGACGCACCCTCTCTCCACATTTTGTCAGAATACCGAAATGTATCAGGCCTTAAAGTTTGGTCAGAATTGAACCAGAGCTGCTTGTTTGCTGAGACAGAATAAAAAATCTTGACCTTTCATTAATATGCTCCAGTAAATCAACCATTGCCGTCTGTTGAGGTAGCTGAATAACTTTTTATGCATCAGTCAGATTGGTGGTGAAAGAAAGTTGAAAATTGTAAACCTGTAGTCAAGTGTCGCCAGAAAGTTTTATACAAATTTTTTTTTATCTGAATCAGGGTTTATTGCCAAGTAGGTTTACACATAAAAGGAATCTGCCATGGTGTTTTGTGCAAGCATAAATATCAAAATGTTCAAAATATTAAATAGCATCAAATATTATAAGCACAAGAACAGGATTGTTGTTATCACTAGAAAGGAAAATAAATAATTATTCTTATCAAGGTTTCAACTAAATTCCCATTCAGCAGGGTTAATGTGACAACAATTGTCAATCTGTGTTGTATATCAGCCACTGGTTTAAGTAGCTCAGGGGATTTCATCATCTGCATCTGGATGACTGGCTGCCTGAGGCTGACCAGTGGCCGGCTTGATGACCTCCTAGTGCTGATTGACTAACACCGATTGACTTTAGTGATTTCACGTCACATGAATTTCTTGCTCAAATTCAAATATTTTAACTTGAGCAGGTGAAGCGAATCATGCAAATGTTGGGTCTCAGTTCATCCATAAGTCCAAGTGAACATTTGTACTAAATTTGAAGAAATGTCCTCGAAGCGTTCATGAGATATCGTGTTCACAGGAATCGTTCAACATGACATAATATCTTCGGGCAACCAGAGCAGATTTGTATCCAAGTCTGATTCCCATGAAATAGAGTCATCATTGAGTTGGTATTGGCTGCGGCTGAGGACTTCAAGTTTGAAAGAGAAAACAAATATGTCTGCGGGAACGATGTGAGCCTACGAGATCTCTGTAGCCCACTCAGCATTTCTGCCTGAGGCCATAGGCTACATCGCCTGCTACTAGCATAACAAACTGAAATCTGTTGGTGGGCAAGCAGCATAAATACGTAAATTCACCCACCGATGAACTTGTTCTCCTGAGGGAGGTGGATGTCGCTGTTCAGCTCCAGGTTGCCCGTCCACTGCTCCATCCACTCCTGCTGGATGTCTGTGAGGAGAGAAAAAGGCTGTTGTCATGACACAAAGTATTTAGAATTTAGATTTGTGTTTTAAATTGAGGGACCTTAAGACTTTAGCGCAACAAAGTTGAAATACAGTTTTTTACACTTTTTAAAAACATTTAAATGCTGTTTCAACACTATTGTTCGCCAATAAAGAGACAGAGATAAATGCTGGCATTTCTGTTTCTGGCTTAGATCAGACTGAATATCCTCACACAAGGGGAAAGTATTCACTGGATCTCTGCATTGTGGGAAGGAGCTGTTTTGTGACAGTAAACAAGCAAATAAACACACAGAGAAAGACAAAAACACACCCTCCACGCTGTATTGTGTTCCAAACCACTTCTCCCGCAGGGGACACTGGCCCTCATGTTCTGGTGACAACAGCATCAGGTTGGCTTTCTCCGGGGTGAGCAGGGACAGAGCCGCACTGATCACCTACAAACACAAAGAGACAACACAGGTACAAAAAAATAAACTACTTTCAGCAAAGAAAGGAGAGTATGTTTTTTGTTTTTTTTCTCTTCACTTCTGCACTGTTTTTATTTTTTTAAGAACAATTTCAAGCAGTCGATCGCAATAAGAAGCAGAAAAGCCAAAAAGAGGAAAATGTGGCTTTGCAGAAAATATGCAAAGTTCTACTGCTTAAAAGTATATTTCTACGATAAATAAGCTACAAAATAAATAATAAAATAGAGTTTTTTTCCCACATTAGAATGATGTGTTTATCCAAAAAAAGGAAATAAAGGATTCCTGGATCATCTCTGACCGATTTATTAGATTTATGAGCCTTTTAGACAAATCAATATCAGCGCTGATACGTGCCAATACGAAATGTTTTACTTTAAAGAACAAATACATTGGTAATACATCTAAGTTTGTGCATGCCAATATGTAAAATTGTATGTGCATTTTACATTAATGGTTTTTAATTATATTCTTTCAAGTTCTATATATTTGATTGTATATATGTTTTCTTTTCATTTATAGTTATTTCTGATAAAGTTTAGGTTCAAACTGTAAAATGTCAAGCCTCAACTACATTTCTTTGTCATAAGAGTTTGATAAAGTCATTTTAAGAATCTTTGCCATATTTTATAAATAGATCGTCTGATATATCGGTATTGGAAATTTGTACTCAGTCAGGCTCTCCAGTGAAGTACTTACTTCTGGGTTGTACTCGAACATCAGCTGATCTCCTGTTAGGAAATCTTCTTTGGGAAACAGCTGCATGTTCTCACAAATGTCCTCAACATACTCGATTGGATCAATCTGACGAAACAGAAATCAGTCGTAACAGAACATTAACTTACTTATCTAACACAGCAGCTTGTGGACGTTTGGATGTTTCTCACCTGCTCCTGGTAGTGAAACTCATTCGTTTCAATCTTCTGGATCTCTTCGTACACTCTGCATGAACGTGCAGATAAATACACACAATTATTATTTATGTTCATCCCAGATTAAGTCTCAAATGTCACAAAATTAATAACTCAGAGAAAAAGATGATGGAAAATAACAAAAATAACAAAAGGCATAAATAGAAAAAGTACAAGAGCCAAACAATCACATTATCGTCTCAATATGAAATATAATGAAGTGTTCACTACCTCCGACCTTAAAATTAACCCATAAGCCAAAGAGAGTATGACCAAGGTGAGTGTGAGTGAGTGAGTGAGTGAGTGAGTGAGTGAGGAGAGAGAGGAGGAGTGAGAGTGAGTGAGTGAGTGAAAGAGTGAGAGAGAGTGAGAGAGAGTGAGTGAGTGAATGAGAGTGTGAGTGAGTGAGTGAGTGAGTAAGTGAAAGAGTGAGTGAGGGAGTGAGTGAGTGAAAGAGTGAGAGAGTGAGTGAGAGAGAGAGTGAGTGAATGGGAGTGAGTGGAGTGAGTGAGTGAGTGAAAGAGTGAGTGAGTGAGTGAGTGAAAGAGTGAGAGAGAGAGTGAGTGAGTGAGAGTGAAAGAGTGAGTGAGTGAGTGAGTGAAAGAGTGAGTGAGTGAGTGAGTGAGTGTGAGTGAGAGAGTGAGTGAGTGAGTGAGTGAGTGAGTGAGTGAGAGAGTGAGAGAGTGAGTGAGAGAGAGAGAGAGAGGGAGTGAGTGAGTGAGTGAATGAGAGGTGAGAGGAGTGAAAGAGTGAGTGAGAGAGTGAGTGAGTGAGAGGAGTGAGTGAGAGAGTGAGAGAGTGAGAGAGAGAGTGAGTGAGTGAGTGAGAGAGTGAGAGAGTGAGGGAGTGAGTGAATGAAAGCGTGAGTGAGTGAGTGAGTGAATGAGAGTGTGAGTGAGTGAGTGAGTGAGAGAGAGAGTGGGAGAGTGAATGAGAGTGTGAGTGAGTGAGTGAGTGAGGAAAGAGTGAGTGAGTGAGTGAGTGAGAGAGAGTGAGTGAGTGAAAGAGTGAGAGAGTGAGTGAGTGAGTGAGTGAGAGAGAGAGTGAGTGAGTGAATGAGAGTGTGAGTGAGTGAGTGAGTGAGAGAGTGAGTGAGTGAGTGAGTGAGAGAGTGAGTGAGAGAGAGTGAGTGAGTGAATGAGAGTGAGTGAGTGAGAGAGTGAGTGAGTGAGTGAGAGAGTGAGTGAGTGAGGAGAGTGAGAGAGAGAGTGAGTGAGTGAGAGAGTGAGTGAGTGAGTGAGTGAGTGAATGAGTGTGAGTGAGTGAAAGAGTGAGTGAGTGAGTGAGTGAGTGAAAGCGTGAGTGAGTGAGTGAGTGAATGAGAGTGTGAGTGAGTGAGTGAGTGAGTGAGAGAGTGAGTGAGTGAATGAGTGTGAGTGAGTGAAAGAGTGGAGTGAGTGGTGAGTGAGTGAGTGGGAGTGAGTGAGTGAGTGAGTGAGTGAGTGAGAGAGAGAGTGAGTGAGTGAGTGAGAGAGTGAGAGAGTGAGTGAGGAGTGAGTGAGTGAGTGAGTGAGTGATGGAGAATGAGTGAGTGAGTGGGAGGAAAGAGTGAGGAGTGAGTGAGTGAGTGAGTGGGAGTGAGTGAGTGAAAGTGAGGGAGTGGAGAAATGAGAGTGAGTGAGAAAGAGTGAGTGAGAGTGAGTGAGTGAGTGAGTGAGTGAGTGAGTGAGTGAGTGAGTGAGTGAGTGAGTGAGTACCTTTGCTGTGGTCCAAGCGTCTGCAGCATCTTCAGGTACTGGAACACCAGGTGAGTCACCTGTTAAGACCACAGAGAAGAATTAGATTTCATTAATTTTAATTTATAATTTTATTAAGTTCCCCCAATTCATTTGATGCTAAAATGTCAAATGTAACCCCCCCTTGTCAGCATTAATGATTGGGCTTATGAGAAATGCAGCGTTAATGTTGATAAACCATAAAAATCCCACTGACGAGACAGAGGCTGCCAATCATGTTGACCGTGGATATTTTAAAACCATTAGAACGAGCTCTGACAGTCATAAAAAAAAGGTGATGACATTTAAAAACTAAACAGGAAGTAATGCGTGGATTTATTTGTCCTCTTTCAGAGACTCAAACATGGAAATGAAAATGTCAGCTCCACCTAAAACATAAGAATTATTAACTCTGAACAAAATATTTCTCCGTCCTGACCCGACCGTTTGAACAGAACAGAACACTGTGTTTTAAATCTGAGCAGTTTAAAAGGGGAACATTCAACAACAGTAAACCTTTAGCACTTTATTTTTAACTCGAGATTTTCTTTTGAGTATTTTAACGTGTTCAGGTCGACTCTTGAACTGCAGACCCTTATAAAAAGGAATAGTCTGACATTTTGGGAACTAGGCTTTTTCTTCGCCAACAGCAGTTTCCAGGCAACCAGAGGAGAGTCCAGAAAGGTTAGTGGTTACCGTCATGTTTCCAAGTCTGTTCCACATGCAAATAGTGTCTGGTCAAGAAAAGTTCACTTTCATCTCCAGGTCTCATATTTATTATTTATGGTATTCATTTATTTAAATATGTTTTACTTGTACAAAGGATTTATGTGTATGATGTTGGATGTTGTCCTGTCTCTCCTACACAATAAAGGCTAATTTCTGCTCAGAGGTAGTTACAGAGGTAGGTACAGAAGTACTCTGCTTTAGTTTCTTCCACTTTGCTGTATTTCTTCAAACACCTTGCGGCTATGGACCAAACAGACAAAGTGAATGTTTGTGCCAGATTTAATGAAATCCCCATTTGGATGGTCCCGGTATATCACGTTCACAAGAGCCTGAGGTCCCAGTGACCTTTGACCTCTGACCACCAAATTCCATCAGATCACCCGTGAGTGAAATTCAAAACCTTCATGAGATATTGTGTTCACAAGGACAAGGACAGACCCGACATAATGCCTCCGGCCACTGGCTGTTGCCGGCGCGAAACATAAAAATATTGAATCATTTAATCACAACCATATCTCAAGTTAAGATGATGGCCATGATCATTACCTGTCCTTTAATCAACCATTAGCGCACTGATTAGAGCTGGAGCGATAAATCGGTTGGCCGATTAAAAATGGCCGATATGAACCCCTCACATCTGTATCTATGTTTATGTTTGCAGATACAAAAACGTTTATTTCACAGAATAAACAACGCAAAAATTGTTTGCAATTGTTTACATTTTCCGTAAAAACATTATGTTTAATGTCTCAATTGAAGTTCTATATATTTGGTTGTATTTGTGTTTTCTTTTTTATAATAAGGTTTATGGTTAAGCCTCACATGTCCTTGTCATAAGGGTTAAATAACACTTTGTTTGCATATATATCTGGCAATTTGAGAGTGTCTGAGATTCTTTACTTGCGAATATCAGTGTTCCATATGGATCAGTCTCGAGCACGGATACATCTTCCCAACCTCCCACTGTTACCACGTGAGCCTGAAATGTGTCTCGCATCTCCAGATAACAAAATGCTACAAGTGCGTCACTTACTCATCGCACTTCGAGAGCCACACTTGACAGCATTTGCACCGTGATTCAAAAACACAGACAGTCTCTGATCCGAGAGACTCCAGGTTCATCCTCTTTGAAAGGAGGAGTGGAGGATGAAGTGTTCTTCATCGCAGTAAACAACCTCCTCAGGGCCGACACATTATTTATACAGCAGTTATCAATGCAAGTTTGTCAACTGAAACATTTTCTCCATTAACTACTTAAGATTAGATAACACTGGGCCTGCTGAATAATTGCCATGTGCCTCTCTGCTTTAAACAAGAGTTGTCATAGCAACTGATAACAGATTGTTTTCCTGAAATGATCTGATGTATCAATGAAAATAAGACAAATACGGCAGCTGTGTTCATGAAGAGTAAATCTTAGTTACAGAAGCAAAAAACACAATGATTCTGTATAATCGGACAAGAAATAATATTAATGATCATGAACTGGACATCAAAACTAGATAGAGTTTATTTACCTGGTAGAAGTTTCGGAAACCTTCGTCGGTGAGGGTGATGGAGATGGAGAAGATGGAGTAGGTTGTGTTCTGGTCAAAGCCGGTTTCACTGTTTCCTCCAAATAAAGCCATGGCCCAGCACCTGCACACAAACACACACAGGCGCACGCACAAAGATTTAAAAAATAGGACGGCAGGTTAAGATTCACTCTCTGCCATAACCTTGAAAGAGAATGCACATTAAGGGCAAGTGGGTGGAGGTAGAGAGGGTAATCCACAAACCAGGTCAGTGGTTCGATCCCAGAGTCTGTGCCACCAGTGCATGAAAATCTCTGTCTGTAGGAGGCGAGAACCATTTATTTTATCAGCTTCAAATTTCGTATGTGTATCGTGAAGGACCCAGGAAAGTGTATTGTGGATTTTGGTGCGATTTAGACGTACGATACATTCACTATTATTAAACAGGCGACCAGCGCTCTGTAGCGGCGGTGGTTCATGTTTATTAAATACACTTTTGTGGTCATGTTTTAAAAATACAAAAAAACCTTTAATGAAGGAATTCCATGTATCATTCTATTTTGCATTTGTCTGCAGCGTTTGAGTCTTTTAAACATGAAAAACGTTATCTCTTCGAGTTGTTAAAAAAAAAAAAATGTCTGCACTGCATTACCACACAAGTAGAAAAGACGTTAACTGTGATTGATCACACAGAGAAAGTTTTAAATCTCTGAAGGTTTTCATACTGCACTGAAATGAACTCAAACTAGTGGTGGGAGAAATAAAGTATGATGGACTTTTTTGAAAAAGACCGGCAGTGATGTAGAGAACAGGTTTTTATTGATCTGCTGTACAGTACAGTCACTAAAATCTGTATTAAATCACCAGTATGGCTCTTTAGAGGGTTAAGGCAGGGGATCAGCAACTCAAACAGTGTGTGTGTGTGTGTGTGTGTGTGTGTGTGTGTGTGTGTGTGTGTGTGTGTGTGTGTGTGTGTGTGTGTGATGACGTATGCACGGAGAAGTCCTCTCTTTCAGTGAGCACAACAGTGGCCTGGTTTCAAACCACCCTCTCGGCCCTTGATGTTGTGATTGTCTGAACTCAAAAAAAAAAAAAACACTCCACTGCCTCAGCACTTTGTTACGACTGGGAATTGAGACGGAGCACACTCAAATGTCACTGTTGTCACTTATCAACAATGGCAAACAGCACTAACAGTAAACAGGAATATTCTATCAAGCGCTGCGAGTGGCGCTGCTGGTAAAGGGACTATTGGATGGGGTCGCTCACTGTATTGTGGGACAGCAGAAGAGTTTTGGCGAATCGCTTTGCCACTTAGCGACCGGAGGCGGAAACGCTCTCGCACGACCACATCCACCCAGGGACGAGAACTTACGAATCATATCGTCGAGTGGGCAGGCGAAGTGTATAGTTAGAAGATAGGGCTCGATACACTCAGAGCGTGAAAAGGCTCATGTATACCGAGCAAATTGAAGACCTTTTAAGTGGGCTGTGGAGTGCCCTCAAATCAGACACAAAAACAAACAGACAGACCGAGGCAATAACACTCACTTCCTCCTGAGCAGTGAGAGGATGCTTCCTGTGCCTTCATGGCCAATCAGCCACGAGATGTAGTGGAGAGGCTTCACCCTAAAAAAAAGAAGAGGAAAGAGCATGAAAAAGGAAAAACACAACAACATTGATGCAGTCTACAATCAGGGCAAAGCCTGGTGTCGGTTGCCTCTTGTAATTCTATGTCGATATGAAAAGCCACTACTCTCCAGAGAGGAGACAAGGACACGGCATGACGCAATTTCTCTCTAGTTTTATTTAGAGTGCAGAATTAAGATGTAGCATGGTAATACACAAGACCATAAAAAACAACACATTAAAAACGTGAGTGTTAGAAGGACGTTTGAATTAGAGTTTGACCAAATTCAGTATCAGTTGGTCGATAAAAAAAGAATCACTGGTTTATTTACAAATCATTGCCCTTTCTTCTTTTATAATATATATATATATTTATAATTTCTATTATCGGTATTGGTAATGAGGTGTATGTGCTAGTATTAGCTCCAATAAATAAAGTGGTCTTAAATAAAGAGAAGCCCTAGTTTGCACTGGCAACCAGTGAAGAGAGACGATTGTAGCTGCTGGTTTCTGAAAAAAGCTGAAGACCTCAAGTAGCACAGTGAGGAAGAGCAGAGAAAGGAGCATTATAAAATCCAAGTCTGAAAGATAGAAGGTGGATAATAGTTTTAGCAGCATGCGATGATGCAATAGGTTGGATTATTTTATTGTTTCTGCTGTATGTAGCTCACCTGTAGTGTTCATCCTGAGGAGGAAGAGCCCAGGTGATATTCAAAGCATGAATTTTCCTCACGGGAACGACTGTGAACACACAAACACAGAAAACACAAGATAACAAACAGCTGGATGTCACACTGATCAGCCACATCATTAAAACCAGTTGCCTGTCGTAATGTTGTGGCTCATCGGTCGATTTCTTCTACAGCACCGGTCCCCAACCTCTTTGACTTCCATTAACACAAAGCTTTGTGACTTTGAAAAAATCGTATCTGATGTCATGTATTCACAGGTTTGTCGGCAGTGTAAACAATCGTTCCTTCGGAAATTTTTGTAGTGCGAAACTTGTAGAGGCTTGAAAAGGCAAACATTATTTAGTAATTAATGAAAATAAAAAAAATCTAAGAAAGAATAATCTTCCTTTTGTGCAGTCCAATCATTTCTTTTCTGCTTTACTTTCTAGTATCTTTTATTTAGAGGTTGAGAGACCAACGCTCCTAAGAATTAGAGTACAGCAGCTGTGTTCAGACAGAAACAGTGAGCTGGATCGGTACCTCGGTAGAGCTTGTTGAAGGCCGGTGTCTCAAAGGGATCCGGCAAATGAGAGAAATCAGGCTGGGGCAGACCACTTCAGAAACAAAACCAGGATTAGAAGAAGCAACAATGACAAAGACTCGACTAATATCGATTAAACAATGTCAGTGTGTCAACACACGTCAATAAAAGGGTATTACATCCACCACAATGGTTTCGTTAACATCTGATAACCTCCCTGGTGGAGGTTTTCACCCCAGTCCACTTGTTTCATTATTTGTCAGCAGGATTACACAAAATCCAAATGACGGATTTCCACGAAACTTGGTGAAGGGATAAGACACAGGCTAAGAAGAAACCAATTACATTTTGGGCCGGATCTAGGGACTTTTCTTCAATTTCTTTAACATTGCAAGTTTTTGTTTTTACATTTCCACAAATTTCCCAGGGAATAATACATGAAAACAGAGACAATTTTTGTTCTACTGAAATCACAGATATTTTTAACAAGAGATCGCTGAAAACGTAAGTTTAAGGACGACTGTTTTCAATTAATAATTATACATCACAAAAATAGTATCTTGTTTCTGCTGGATGGAATTTCCTGATGTCAACTATTCATATGTTTTTAGCTTGATGAAAATTAATTTAGTTAAATCTAAAAGCAGCTTAAGTCGCCTGAGAAGATTTTATAAGCTCATGGATGAGAGAGAATTCATTTAACCCATGCAGGAGCATGTAATCCCTTAACTGAAATGAAAGCAGTGGTATGCAAGTTTATTCTCTAAAAATCCTACTGCAGTGACTCATAAAGAAAACAGAAACGGAGCTCTGTAAGAAAACATAAATTCAGCTCAACTTTATGGAGAAATTATCATTTCCAGGTGCACGCTGTTGAAAAAAAAATATTACATCTGAGACGAAGAGAGGAAAAAAGGAGCCGAGACGGAGGGAGGCTTGACATTTACATTCGAGCAAAGTCTGAAAAGGACATTCAGACTCCATCTATTATCACACCAGCACCTCATCACCGTGACTGAGAGTCTCTTCTTCAATACTCACTTGTTAGGCACCTTGCTGAAGATCTCTCTCACCCACTCCTCCAGAGTGTCCAGCTTCTCTAAAGGACAGAGCAAGTGAAGGAGGATGAATTAAAGTTGCCTTAATAATTCTGGCTAAGAGTTCAGAGTGTTTGTTTTAAAGCAACTGTGGTGTTGCCTTCAAGCTTTGACTGCATTTTGCCCTTAAAAAGGTCCAATTACTTCCCTCACTGGTTTGCCCTCAGATATATTCTACAGCCCGAGAGATTTATGGGAGGGCCGATAAAAATCAGCCAATGTGAGCCGCTCACAGACATATTTATTGTTATTTATGATCATTTTTAAGGTTAAACAGTAAAATATACAAGGCTCAATTACATATCTTTGACATAAGGGTTTGATAACGAGATCTTAGGGATCATTAATAGTGTTTTTATATATATATAGGCTATAAATGATCGGTTTTGGAGCTTTTTAACTCGCTAATATCAGTATCGGCTTTGTCCTCAGTCAGACTCTACTCTACACTACATCGATTATTATTATTTTAACATATTGCAGTAATGTATTTAACTTATAGAAGTAGAAGATATAAATATACTACAGTTTTAAATGCAAACACACTGAAGCATAAAGCAGCATCAGAAATTATTCAAATGCAAACTAGCGATTGTATAGTGTTGCCTGTGTATAAAACAAAAAAGTGCAATTAAAGGGTGATTTTCAACCTTTACATTGATTTCTCTGGGAATAATTCATGGGATTTGATGAATTTGATGGGGACTGACATCAAGGTAAAATCTGGTGCTGAACCAATTAAAAATCTGAATCTGTTGAGGTATGAGCTCTACTGACTACCACTCAAGTTCTTTTATTATTATTTTATTAATGCTTTTGCAACAATTATGGCTGTTTTACAGCAGTGAGTGATCAATGTGACACTTTACAACTTTTGATTTTCCAGGTGAAGGCGGGTTTATCAAACATGATAGAATCTGATGTTCGCAGTTTCATGAGGATGCTTTTTCTCAGCACAAACACTCGTCATCAATTTACTTTGTTGTAGTAGTTAATTAGCTGCGTGATATTTTCTGCGAAAGCTTGAAAGAAAATCTGTCAGATAGTTTGTACTGTGTGATTTGTTTTGAGAAATAAAGCAATTTGAGTTGATTTGGGAACGATTATCTACAGTTGGCTGAGCTGAATCCTTATTAGAGTTACGACTAATGGCCGTTTTGATTGTGTATTTATCTACAGATTGCTTTTTCATTTAATCATTTCATTTGTTGTGTAAAATAAATAAAAACAATGACATTTCTACCAATCGACAAATTGACTAGTTCGTGATGTATAATGAATGGGACAGATTTTCCAAACCTTTTGACTGCACAGCAAGAGTCATGTAGTGGGCAGAGTAGTGTTTCTTCCAGAAGGCACGCAGCCGTTTATAGACATTGATCTTCTTCTGCTTAGGCTCCTGCTTCAGTGTCTGGGCATTTCCTAGTGTTGTCACAAGTGAGCAATCAATTCAGAACAACGACAAAACACAGCAGAGAAACATGTCTACAAATGCAGGGCTGTCAGCAAGACCGTAAACTTGGCGTCTGTCTTGGTTCTCCTGTTTGTTATTGCTGAACATACCCCAAGGAGGCCCTCGTGTGTACTATGTGTCCCAGTGGTTGTGTTTGCCAACTCACCCCAGCAGAACTTGCCCATAGGGTGTCCAGGTTTGGCCAGACTGCCAAACAGCATCTCCTTCCTGTGGGAGTCGGAAGGCTTAGCCAGCTGGTACTCTGACAGACGGAAGGAGAGATGGAAAAAATAAATCAAGACGACAGAGAAACAAGGTGACTGATGGCGTGCTGAAGAGCTGCGTAAGGAGAACAAAACCAATGCGGATGACGAAAAGTTTACACCAGAGCACAAATGCCGATCTTTAACCTCATAAAAGACCCACCGCTGTCGACGGCCTCCACCTCCCTGTCGATGGCGTCCCGGATCATCAGGGGGCAGATGAAGAACTGAGCCCACCTGAGAGGGGGACAGGACACAAGGGTCATAATCAGGGGGCTACATAGCAGCCAGATGGGACAGGATGCAGGTCAGACAGACCCAATCAGATGTAGACAGACAAGGACTGATTGAACCTGTGGCGTTTGTCCCAATCAGTAGGTTCACTTCATAAACCAGTGGTTTCTGAGACCTGAACATGAAGAATGAACTGCAGCCACTGTGCCACTGTTACCATTTTGATGTTATTTGACAGCAAAAACTTTTCCCACATAATAACAATATATAAGCATTTGCAGTGGTAATAAAACAGGAATTCCTGGAATATTATGGGTCACAGGATGGAGTGTAAATGTACCAAGAGTTTCAAAGTTCAAAATTAAAATATATCCAAAAGAGAAACATTTAAACGTACAAAAGTGGAAGGAAAAAACAGCCGACTTCGCCACAGAAGTTATAGCAGAGATGGACAAATCCACGGGTGAAGCAGATATGACAAGATTCAAATGAATTGTCCCGTTTTTTGATTTTATATCTTCAAGAACACGACAGTGTGTTTTCTCTGAATGTACAACAATGCTAGGACGTGGCTTTAAGTAGCTGAATGTTCATTACCAGGTTTATTTTATCCTCAGGAATAAAGGAAGGTTGTGTGTGATCTGTAAATCACTGCATAGTTCTCTAGAGGTCCACTTCTTAAGAGCAAAAAGAAAAAAAAGAAAATGCTTCTGATGCTTCCTCACCTGTCAAGAGCCTCTTTGAAGCTTTTCCTCTGGACGTCAAACTGGAAGATGGTCCTCTCACAGTCAGTGGAAGCATTGTCAATCCCTCCGTGCTTCTTGAGGAAAGCATCAAAGCCGTTTTCAAGAGGGTACTTCTCGCTGCCCATGAACACCACTGAGACACAGAGAGGAGGAGGGGAGGGGGGAGGAGAGGGGAGAGGAGGAGAGGAGAGGAGAGGAGAGGAGAGGAGAGGAGAGGAGAAAAAGAAGTCGAGATGGAGGAGAGTCGGCAGGGAGAAAGGTGGAGGAGGTGCAAATAGTTGAGAGGAAGAGGGTAGAAGAACGAAAGAAGAGAAGAGGAGAGAGAGAAGAGATGAAGGAGGAGATTGGGAAAAGAAAAGAGAAAAGACTATAAATCAAAAATTCACCACAGCTTCTTAGTGATGTCCCTTAAAACTGTGATTTTCTGATTCATGCAGACAGATGGACAGTTACAGTTGTAGGTGAGCCACGACAGAATTTGATAGATCTGTACACTCTGCTCTCAAAATTACTGTGAACTTTCGACAACAGTTGTCATGACAGGAGGTGAGAATGAACAAGGGTTTCCTCACAGACTGAACATTTAGGAACAATGTTCAACAGTCACATCAGCAGAGGAGACAGGTACAACAATATCTCAGCTGACAGCAGCATCAATAGCCAGGAATGAAATCCAGAATTCAGAGAGATGTGTACAAGTTTCTTTTTTCCACAGGAAAGTCTTTTGCTTTCTTGAACACATTGAATACAACAAGTTCCTGCCTCCTCTCCGTTAGAGGAAGCAAGGCTGGATTACCAATCAGGAAGAGTAGGCCCTCTGAGGGGCTATAACACCCCAGTTTGGGTCTTTTGATTGGTAGTCAATTCATTATTAAATCTCTTATAGAGGCACCAGGAACTAAAATTGATGTAAAGCAGATTCTCGACAGATAGTCCTATTTGTGAAGCAGCGTGAACTAAATTGATGCTTTCAGATATGGGCTGAACATCTTTTCATGAAATTAGCAAGAGACGCAAAGTCAGTAAAATGTCCAGACATTTTCCAGAGTTCATGTCTAAAAACGGCTTGTGTGTATTTAGTGGCTGTTTAGATACACGGCCAGCATCAAGGAAAAGTGGGTCACAAGAAGCCCGAAAGCTCATGTTTTCCCTGCGGGTCCAAAGTGGGTAGACCTGGCCCTGGGAGAGGGGTATTCTGGGAAACGTCAGACATTGTTAACAGAAGTAAATCTAGACAATAGAGGCTAAGAGGGCACAGTGAATACAAAAATCATCTATGCAATCAAAACTGTGATGAGTGATATCAAAGAATGGATCTGAGAATGAATAAACAATTGAATCCAAATAAAGGATGAGAAACACCATCTCAAGGATATGACCTGAATCTCTCAGGTTAAATACTCACTGTGTTCCAGAAAGTGGGCGAGGCCAGGGAGGTCACTGGGGTCACTGAAGCTGCCCGCTCCGACACACAGAGCAGCTGCAGACTGAAACACACAGGAAGTCACGTCTGAATCTAATGATGCACTTAAAAGAGATATTTAAGGGACAAACCTCGTAAAAAGACCAAAACCAACAAATTATTCATTTTAATAGCATGTGTTGCATTTGTGGCCTGATGTCTATTGTTATCAAAAGCTACTAAAAACACACAAATTGGAAACAGTGATGTACTGAATGACGAAGGGCACAGTAGTTTGTTTAAGTTTATGGTAAAATTGTAAAATATAAAGTCTCAGTTACATTTCTTTGTCATAATGGTTTGATAAAACTATTTTATATATATCAGCCAATATATTTGTATCGGAAATGTTTTAGTCCCTAATATCTGTATCCGCTTCGGCCCCTAAAAATCCACATCAGTAACCTCTAGTACCTGTTTCTCTGAATTTCCTTTTTTCTTCTTCCCCTCCTTTTCGTCATCTTCATCATCATCACTGCCCTTGTCCTCTTCCTCATCATCTTCCTCAGACTCGTCTTCTGTTTCATCTCCAGATTCCTCCTCCTCCTCTTCCCCTTCTTCTTCTTCTTCTTCTTCTTCACCTCCATCTGAGTCCTCATCTTCCGACGCGGCCAGTCCATTGTAGTCTGAAATGAGCAGCGCTCGCAGCCCGTTCTCCAGCACAATGTACCTGAATAGAGTCAAGTCAAAGGTGAAACAGCACAGGGAGCTTTGAGAAATAGTATTGTACCATCGTGTTTTACAGCTTTCATTGTTCTTGCTTTCAACGGGCTGTTAAATCAAAATGTCTTATTTTCAGCCTGCATCTTATGCCCTGTGAGACTCCCTCGCTTTGTTTTCTCACAGCAAATTTTCAGTGTATGCCCCACGGAGGCCCGAGGCACTGGTGTGTGCTTATAGCATGAAATCGTCCCATCAAACTTCAATAACGCTGTACTGATTCGGCTGGAAAAGAAGTTGATATCATTTTTGATCTGGGTTAGTGGATCTGGGTCATTTTTTTCCCAGCACTTTCACATTCACAAACACCCCAAAAAAAATCCCCTGATGAATACCATCACACATGAAATGATATTAATAACAATGACAGAGAATAAACTGAATAGAGGAGATCAATCCAGTAACAAGTATATAGTACAGTGCATGAATTAAATAATCAGAGGAATGGCAGCATCTAGCATGGAAGAGGCTGGGCCATAAAGCAACATGAATGAATCACAATGAGGAGGATTCTACCTCAGATTTGAATAAATATTTTGTCTTTGTATTTGTAGTTAGTCATTTTCTGCACATAAAGAAAAGTCCAAAAGCTAAACTTACTCACCCAGGAGCAAAAATCTCTGTTAAAACTAGAATGGCACTCAGTAGAGCACATACCTCTGACAAGGCCAAACGGCCCCCTCATGAAACCACATTTAAATTTACTGGATCCAGATTTTTATTCGGGCCTGCACCAGATTGCGCACAGTCATAAATATCATTCCCCTGAACGTGCCATATTTTATCATCAAGATCCATGAATTCAAGATCAGATAAAGTGGGGGAAAAAAATCCTGGATCTGCACCAAACTTGTATGATGAAGTTGTGTAATAACTATCCTATAACTGTGACATGATGAATGACGGTTGTCAGACTGAGGAGAGTTGAGTTATACTGCACAACTCAACATAAGTCTTCCCCAAAGCTGTGAGAGAGTCTTTTACCTGTACTGTTTGGGGTCACTGGGGGACTTGATGATCTCGCTGTCTCCAACATTGTCCTCTCCTCCTCCTCCTCCTGGTGCATCCCCGGCAGCCAGGCTCACCTCCCGGGACGCCGGCTCCGGATCCTCTCCAGCCGCTCCCGAAGAAGATGAGGAGTCAGGCATCGTGGCTTTTCTGGACTTGTTTGTCTGCGGCATCCTCAGCAGAGATGATGATAACGTTGATGATGATGATGATGATGACGACACTGTGGCACTGCGGGCTGACAGCAAGGTGCGACCGTAAACAACAGGGCAGCTCTCTATCTCCGGTACTTTACTCCTGAGCAGCAGCGGCAGAGTCCAACGTGTCAGCCTGAGCACAGCTATGATGGAGACCCTGATCCCGGACAGACACACAGAGGAGGACGGAGGAAATGTGAAAATCCCTGACAACCAGTGGGACCAAAGAATAAAAATAAAAAAAACAGATGAACCAAGAGTGTCTGTGTGGCAGAGGCCTGGAGGTCACACACACACACAACACACACACACACACATATATATACACACACAACACAACACACACACACACACACACACAATACAGCTATTCACACTGGCTGTCTGGTGGTTTCGCCCTATTCAGCTGAATGTCAGCTAAAATACGAGACCTCCCCAAACACAAACCCTGAACCCCCTCGTACCCACACACACACACACACACACACAGTAAACACACACACACACAACAACACTACACACACCACAGAAGGAATGACAACACTTTTTCCCTACGTACACACACACAAGTAAACACAATGGCTGCCACGGGCTAGTGGCAGAAATGTAAAGTGGGGATGTTCTTTAGATTTAGCTTTAGCTTCCCTCGGCTAGCGAGTGATTTAAAGTGAAAAAGGAGCTAAAGGAGAAAGTTGGAAGAGAAGCCGGTGACAAACCTTCCTCCCGGTGACAGCAGAGGAGCCTCGGCGAGTGACCCCGCAACAAGACGCGCTGCGATTGGCCGAGAGGAGAACCGGGGCTTAACTGTGCCGGGCTCTGATTGGCTGCAGGGAGAGAAGAGGCGTGGTTTGCGGCCCTGGCTAGCACATGTGCTCTGTGCAGTCAGGAGGAGGCTGGAGAAGGAACATCTGCGGAGAGGAGCACGGGTCCGAACATCTGTATGAGAGCAGCTGCTGTCTGTGGTCTGTGCAGGATAATGTTCCGCTAACCGGAGGGTGGTCGACTCGCCGGGAAATGTCACGATCGGTTGTTCTTTTGGTTTTAAACTCTCCATCAGACTGGAAGTGGTTGTGAAGCGTTTTGTGAGCTGAGAGCCACTCGTGGATATTACACCCCCCCACCCCACACTTCTTAATGCACCTGTACACGGAGGCAAACCGGGAGGATCGGGTTAGAGCCCGCTAGGTGGCAGGCACAGGCCGCGAGGGACGCCGGGCAATTTTTTACACCTGATTTTTGACGATGGTCCAAGATCTAGTTGCTTCTCATATTAAAGGGATAGTTCACCCAAAAAGTGCAAATTCACTCATTATCTACTCACCACTTTGCCGATGGAGTTGTGGGGGAAGTGTTTGAGTCCACAAAGCACTTTAGGAGTCTCAGGGGTAAACAGCCAAATCCAGTACAATTGAAATAAATGGCGACCACTTCTTCAAAAAACTGAAAGTGTCTCCATACTGCTCCTATGGTGTCATCCAAGTGTCGGTAAGCCCCGATATTCAAAGTCGACTCGAGGCGGCATCATTTACACTGTGTTTTTAGCCTAAATATCCTCTGATATCCTCCTAGTTACTGCTGCAGCTATCGCGAGAACTCATGACTTTTACAAGAAGAGATGAGTAACTAGGAGGAGCGGACATTAAGGCTAAAAACATGATGTAATTCACATTTATTTCAATTGTATTGGATTTGGCTGCAACACTGTTTACCCCTGAAGCTCCAAAAGTGTTTTGTGGACTCAAAAACTTCAACCACCCCTCCATCGGCAAAGTGGTGAATAGATAATGAGTGAATTTACGTTTTGGGGTGAACTATCCCTTTAAACTGTCACCAATGGGTGTTATTCATAGATGTTTGTCAGCTAATGATCACTATATGAGATTAAAAGATAAATTTAACAAAGACAATACAGTACATTCTCATCCTCACTGCTGTCATGTGATGTAAAGGATGCAAGTTGTGAGCCAAAATCCAAAACTTCATCTCTGCCCATTTTCCTTCACGGGAGCTTGCTGCAACATGGAAAATATATCTATAGTACATAATATATCATAGTAATATACAGGTATTACTATGACATTTGTGGAACAGTGTGTTAATGTGACATGATGAATGTGATCTATGAGTATTGTACATGATACATGTGATAATACTGCAAGGTGGAGTCTTGTCAGACTGAGGAGAGGTTGTTCAGGATAATGGCTGCTAACCGGAGAGCGTTCAACCCGCCGCTTTGTCACAGTCGGTAAATGTCATGCTCAGTCATTTTTCTGGTTTTAAATTCTCGGTAAGATTGGAAGTGAATGTGAAGCACCACGCGAGCTGTGAGCCACACGACAGCCGCCCGTGCACTGTGGAAATTGCACCCCCCACACGTTTCCACATGGCAGTAAACTGGGATGATCGGGTTAGGGCCCGCTAGGTGGCAAGCACAGAAACAATTTTACACTTTATTTTTGATGATGGTCCAGGATTTAGATGCTTCTCAGTCTCATGTTAAAGCACCACCAATGGGTTTAATCATCGAATTTAAAGGGCTTTTAAAAATGTATATCAATTAATGAACTCTGTATGTGATATTCAACTAAGACAATATAATATAATACAATATAAAAACAAATTAATTAATCTTGAAGGCCAGGTGGGCCTGAAGGGCAAGTGCTCGTCAAAGAATCAATGAACTACGCTGGGCAAGTTTATTTGGAAAGTATATTTCAAAACAAGTACTATTACTGAAGTATAAAAGTGAATGTGCTACATTTACTTTTACTTAAGTAAATTTTTGTCTATTTTTTTGTACTTTGTCTATTTTTTTGTAACTTAAGTAAAATGGAGTTCCCCCACCCCTGTGTGCAGACATGCACTGACAAACATTCACAAAAACAATAACACAATAAAGGAGCTGTTAAGTTGCATTGAGCTGAATGTATTAAATACTATATACTGAAATACTAAAGGTCATAATAATAATAAAAATACGATATAAATAGTCCACAGGGCAGAAAGGCATTTAAGGGTATTAGTATTTAAGACAGGAGTAAACACAAAAAATAATAAATGAATAGAGACATTTAAGGTGATTAGATCATAAAAATTTGAATTACTGATTTATACTGACTAATATCAGCTGAATCAGACCTTTGATCACAGTCAAATGGTCCACAACAAAAATCTTATCATGAATAAGCCACATTGACATTTGTCTAATGCCCCTCCTCAGCCTCCGCTTTGCAGCGTGTTGGCATTTCACCCCTCCGCTGTGCCAATATGTCCTCCCTCTCACTCACCAACTCTCTTCCCTCTCTATGTGTCTCTCTGTCCGAAGCCAATCTGATTTGCCCCTGGGCTTCTGTCGGCAGAAAGAGGTGATAAACACTGCAACCATGACAACCGGCAGGCCAGACACACACACACACACACACACACACACACACACACACACACACACACACACACACACACACTCACGAGTTTCTGTATCCTAATGGCTTAACTTGGCATCCTCTCCTCCTTTAATTCATCAAGTCCAGCCTTCACCTGAGCTGATATTAATACACTGTGGAAAGACGGAGGCGGGGTGGCTCCACCGCAGTTTTGAGCCTTTTCATCCTCGTCTTTTGAGATAAGCGCGTCTATCAGCCCCGCAAGATGAAACTGTATTAACACTAAAACCTCCACGATGCTTAAAATAGAGCCCAGATATTAGTCGGTGTGTAAACATTTCCTCAGCCTGATTAAAATTAACAGAAATGTTTGCATATTGATTTTCCAACTTGCTTTAAAGCAGTCAGACAGAGAGTGAAAGCACTGAGCTGGTAGTCCCAAACATAAACTATTGATCACTAATGGAGCCCTTGTGAAAGCACAGTGAGTGATATTTTGAGAGTAAAACTTCCAGCACCAGGCGAACAGTACAGCAACCACGGAGCCATTGTTTGGGTGAAATTGCTGCAGGAGCTGCGGCGATACTTAGGATAAGCAGGGAATTATCCACATGGAAACTTGGCCTACTCATGTTAGAGCAAACCTTTAATGCACACACACATATGACCTTCTCAAGGCGCGACATTATGCATGGCGGCAACTTGAGACGTCATAATTCCCCATCTTTTCCTCTCAATGACTGAGCCCAATTTGAAGCTCAGATCGAGGCACCTCAGGCCTCTCCAGTGTAACTTGTCTGCATGAAAACACAATGCAGAGCGCAGCCAGCTGAATCATTGTAGGTATTATGAATTTGTGCTCCACAGTCAGCTTCCTGTAGAGTCATTGGAGACGGCAGCGGCAGCAATGAGAGTCTTTACCTTAAGATTCCAAGGGGGCAAGGTTCCCATAGCAACTGATCTGAATCCTAATTAAAACAGGAGATTTGATTAATTAGTTCAATGATGTGTGTGTGTGCGCATGTTGCATGGACTCTCTGTATGTGGCTTGTGTGTGGGAGGCATGTTCTTGTGAGTCACGGTGTATCTTGTGTGTAGTTATGCTAAATGAGGAGGGGGTGTTTTATGCCTATATGTGTGTGTGTGTGTGTGTTTATGAGCCTTCGGGTAATCGTATGAATCACTGCTGTGTTTTCGGCATGTGTGCGTGTGTGTGTTTCATGTCTCCCGGGAGGCTTGTCCTTGCCTGCAGTACCACTGTGTGAATCAGAGGTGAGTCGTCTGGAGTTGCCCTCTGCTTTAATCTGGAGTTAATGACAGAACTACCTGCCCTCCCGGCCAACCTCCCCCTACTCCCTCCCTATATCTAACCCCTTTATCTGTTTGCTTCTCACCCATCACCACACATATCAGCCAGCTCTCCAAGTTCCCACTGCTCATTGTCTCTCTCATCTCTGTCTCCCACAACCTGTTTTTCCCTTTTGCTCCTTCTCTCCCTCTATTCCTCCTCCTTCCCACAGTGCACAGAGTGCCCTTGCCTGCTTCTCTGATTGCCTCATCCCACTGAGTAACTAGACTGGGGGCAGTGCAGGCCCCCAAAGAAACCAAAACATGAATTAAGGGACGAGGGCAACAGTATGTGAACAGCGCCTGGCTTTAAGGAGATTTCCTGACCCGTGGATTGGCAAGGGAGGGGAGGAAACTACGATCTTACTCTTGTCAATGTGTCTGCTTGTCCTCGAGTCTTGAGTGTGTGTTCATTCGTGCATGCAAGCCAGTCCCCGTAGATATCTCGCGAACAAAAGGATAATTGGAGAGAGCCGCAAAAATGGGATGATCACTTCCTGCAATATGAGAGGAGAGGAAAACAAAAGTGAGGGAATCAAGGAAAGAATGACATGTAAACCAGTCTGAATTGACAAGAACCCGCAGGAGAATCAAAGTAAGAAAATAAAGAAGGGAGAAACAGAAGGAGAGGGGCAAAAAGGAAGAAAGAGAGGGGAGCGAAATAGAAGGAATCTAAGTATGATCTGACAGACGAAATTCAGATGGGAGAAAGGAAAAGGGTTTGGGAAAGGCAAACGCGGAGGAGGAAGAAAGGAGAAGTGGCTCAAATGAAACAGCATGAATCCCCATCCATTTCAGCACTGGACAGCTCCACAGACAGCACTAGGCCAGTATAAATAGATTCCCTACTTTAGAGGCCCCGTCAACGCTCCAAAAAAGTGCTTTATGTGCTCAGAGCGGCTCCTGCCCCTAGAGAACAGTCACGCAGGTATCTGATGGTGCCTGATAACCATCTTCTCTCAGTTCCTCTCCGTTTGTTTTCTTAATTTAGGGAGCCTCCACGGTTCAATGACAGCACCACAGTGAGGAAAGAAGGTGTTTTTCTCCCAGATTCTCCGTCACGGCCATTCTTGCACTCTCAGGGAGACGATATGGCCTCAGGTCTGGGATCACATTACCCCTGCCTTAGATCCGGCATCACCAATCTTAAAACTGGAAATGATACCTCAGCACCAAAACCCATGCATCACTGAGCCTCATTTATATACGTTAGCTGCAGCCTCGCTTGCATACTTAAAAGTGCGGATGCATCTGTAAGCAATCTCCACAAATGCATGTAATCATATGACCGTGCATGCATGCCCTGCATCCGCCGGCCTGTTTCCACTGCAAGCAAGCATTAAGTAGCCTTGTGGGGAGGCTGTAATACAGCCTAATGCACCTGAGAGCCCTGAAATCTATAACCATCATCTACATCTTCCTGATATTACTGGAACCGTCTCTGTTACTGTTTCTGATAGCAATCTCCAGGGAGAGCTTTCCCCTCCACTGCTGTGGGGAGAGGAAGAGGAGAGCATGTGCGCATGGGAGAGATGCACCTCTCCCATTTCCTCAAGGTGATTCACCTTAATGCACGCTGAAATCAATGTGAAATTGAACTGAAAATTGAACTTTCAGCTCAGTAATGCGGAAGACATGTTGTTATTAAATCTTTTCCTGTAGCCGTGAAACCGGTTGACTGTTATTTGGAACGCCTGTGTGCGCTTGTTTTCAACACCATGGCACCATGGTGTCCTTGATGGAGGAAGCCCTTGCCATTGGTCCACTGGGGACAACCGGGACTCACATAGGGGTCTATAGAGCTCTACAGCTCGGTTCCGGAAGAAAAAAATATCCCATTCATTTTATGAATAGAGAATATCAGCCAATGCGGCTTATGGGTGTTTTTAACTGTTTAACCATCCAAGGTAGACTTACCACAAGCTTCAAGATTGTGAAATGATTTTATATGCTCCTGTAGAAGCCACAAGTCCGAATGATATCAACTGGGTTTAGAGAAAAACAATCAGGTGTAATAGCAAGGTCTTTGATTGGTGGAGCTCGCTGTAACCATGAGATGTTGATTGGATGGTTCAGCGTTGCATTACGTTTACCAAAAGAGTTCAAAGGGATGAAAATCACTACAACAAGGTTACATTCAAGAAGCTGTGCTGGAGGTGTCTTCATTGCTCTGTACCTCCAAGGCATCTGTTGGGCCCCTGCACCAACCACCTCCATGTGGCAGGACAGGTGATCTTCCAGGCCTCCCTGTAATCCTCCCCCCTCACTCATGAAAGTCACCACAGTTTTGATGCGTGCGTGCTCGCGTGCGTGGTGGTGGTTAGGGTGAAGGGGGATTTGTGCGCGACGAAGCCAGCTGGCACGAGTCGCCATGGTAACGCGCACCGGTTTCACGAAACCCGTCGGCGCTTAAGGGCAAGAAGGAGAGAGATGAATAAACTAATGAGATTATAAATTATTGTCGGTAAGGCTGAACAAGTCGGGGCATTTTTTTTTATAGCAGACTGCACACGCGGGCAACGTGAGGGGAAAGTTTATTGTCTGCGCCTCTTGTTGTGTCTTTCTGTGTAATGTGTTTATGATGAGGAACTTAAACAGCCTCCTTTTGGCGAGAGGAGTGGAGGAGGAGGATCCACCCCGAGCGCGCGTAATATGCGCCCCATGTGCACAAACCAGGAGCAGTTGCGCGCCGCCTTTTATTGCGCGATTAATTCTGGCGCCTCCGTCTCTCTCTCTTTTTTTTTCTCCCACCCTCCCCTCCCTCCCTCTCTTCCTCCATGAATTAGCCGGTTGTGTTGGAGATGAAGAGAGGATTCTCCATCATTACGCACGCCGAAAACTCCGCGCAACATCGCACGCCTGTCCAGCGGTGTGCGCGGTGCCGCAGCTCCCACGGGCTGCGCTGTGGAGAAGCGGTCCTGCATCCTAAAGCCAGCCTCTCTCTCTCTCTCTCTCTCTCTCTCTCTCGCTCTCTCTCGCTCTCTCTCTCTCTCTCTCTCCCTCACTCACTCTCTCCCTCACTCTCTCTCCCTCTTCTGGTTTTTATCCTCCACCTCATTGCAGTCTCATCACGTCCCCCCTCTTGCTCTGGCACCCCCCCCTCCC